>NC_034596.1:38662996-38763396 GCF_900095145.1 Mus pahari
CTCACTTTGTAGACCAGGCTGGCCTCGAACACAGAAATCTGCCTGCCTCTGCCTCCCGAGTGCTGGGATTAAAGGCGTGCGCCACCATGCCCGGCATATGCACTTCTTTTCATGTTGATGATGATTGCCTTTCCTTGAAAGATATCTGAAAAACACCTAAGCATGCCGTCGAGTTGCACTCCTTTTCATCTTTAGTTCATCTTCATTAGCGAGCCAACAAGGCAAAAATAATTGATATGATATGTGCTAAATCTGGACATTAGGTTTAGGTGCTTTTAGTGAAATGAATAATAGAAGCCTAGACATGATAAAAAAAACTTAATTTTCTGATGACCTAGGAGCAGGAAGGTCTAAATTGGTTTGTGGCTCAATTATGTGCACAAGACATAGACCCTTGTATTTTTGCTATGTAGTATTTGACTTAAACAGCAAGGACACCTCCAAGTACAATACAGCTATAGAAGTTGTAGCCTTGATGTCTGTCCTCTATGGAGTTGCAAGGACAAAGTTTCATTGTAGATGACTGAGCTACTTTAACAAGCCTCCTTAGAAGTTCCACACAACCCTTGCCTTTATTTGTCTTTGGCAGAGTAGATGTACCTGCAGAAGTAGCTAAAGATATGAGATATTTGACAACCAACTAATAATGTCCTTCATCAATGCAGTTTCTTTTCCCTAGTTTGGTTTTCTCTGATTCCGCCTTTCCCTTTAACATTGTATATAGGGTGTCAAATTAATTGAACCTCTCTTACCTTTACATTTTATTGATGGTGGTGGCCTGAACTCAGTGGTTTAGAGAGGCTGACATCTCACATAGGCTCTGATTGATTGGCAATGTCTGCCATTTCTGTGAAAGACAATAAAAGTGTGGCTTGGCATCTTACAGTTCTGATTCTGTAAGCCATCTTTTTATGGATGAGGAACATAAAATATTGTAATTTTGTCTACAAAAATGTAATGCTGCCTCAATAACAATTGCATGTGCCTGTTATTAAGCAAAGACAGTAGCCCAAGAAAAAAGAAGCATTGTTTATGAACATCAGAAGGACACTTTTTTTTGAAGGCAGCTATTTCTCTTCTTACATTTCTTATTGTGTCCTGTCTTCATCAGGCAACCTGCCACTCTGCTCATTTCCCTCTCTGCAGCCTGTCAGCATCTGCCTGCCTTGATTTCACCAGGGAGAGACGATGGGAGGCTCCATCACCAGTTCCATGCCTTTGTTTGGCAGTATATTATCATTTTAGATCGAGGACCATGGAGGTTGACAGCATATTATCATTTTAGATCAGGGACTGTGGGGTGAAGATAAATATTCCCAGGAAGAATGATTTATCTCTTCAGAAGCTCCCAAATTGATGTTGTACCCTGAGGAAGAAAACCCTGGTTTTGTTTTGGCCAACTCTTTTTCACGGACCATTTTCACTCAGTTTTGCCCATCTAAGCTAGAACATGCTAAACCTTACCTTGCTAACTTATGCTTACCTGAAAGACTGGATTGCCAAAGTCAATCTTAGTTCTGCTATAAAGAAAAGCTAATTGGCCAGAATCTCTGCTTGCAGAGTATCTTTTTAGGGACATTTTATGTGTGTAGAATCCTATTTTCTTGTTTGCAGTTAGTTATATAGTTATATAGTTAGTGGTCTATAGCAGTGGTTGCCAAATTAAAAAAAAAGTGGTGGTTCTTTCTTCTTCCTCTTCCTCCTCCTCTTCTTCCTCCTTCTCCTCTTCCTCTTCCGCTTTTTCCTTCTTCCTCTTCTTTTTGCTTATTCACTTTGCTCACTGCCCCTCCCAGTCACCCTGTCCCACAATCCTTCCTCCACCCTCTCCTCCCCTTCTCTGAACAGATGGGGGATCCCTTGGATATCTCCCTGTCCTGGCACTTAAAGTCTCTGAAAGGCTAGGTGCTTCCTCTCCCACTGAGGCCAAATAAGGCAGTCCAGCTAGAAGAACATATCCCATGGACAGGCAACAGCTTTTGGGATAGCCTCTGCTCCAGTTGTTTGGGACCCACGTGAAGATCAAGCAGCATACCTGCTACATAGGTGTGGGGAGACCTAGGTCCACCCTGTGTATATGTTCTTTGGTTGGTGGTTCAGTCTCTGAGAGCCCCAAGGGTCCAGGTTAGTTGTTGCATGTTTGTCTTCCTGTGAGATTCCTGTCCCCTTAGGGGCTGCAATCCTTCCTTCCATCCTCCCATTATAGTCCCCAAGCTACATCCACTGTTTGGCTGTGGGTGTCTGCATTTGTCTCAGTCAGTTGGTGAGTGGAGCCTCTCAGAGGACAACTGTGCTAAACTCCTTTCTGCAAACATAACAGAATATCATTAATAATGTCAGGGATTGGTGATTGTCCATGGGTCTCAAGCTGGGCTGGTTATTGGTTAGCCATTCCCTCAGTCTTTGCTCTGTACCCCATGGTTGTATTTCTTGTAGGCAAGATAAGTTTTGGGTCAAAATTTTTGTGGGTAGGTAAGTGTCATTATTACTCCCCTGGGATTCCTGTCTGGTCATAGAAGGCAGCCTCTCCAGGCTCCATATCCCCACTGCTGTGAGTCACAGCTAAGGACTCCCCCATTGATTCTTGGGCACCTCCCCATCCAAAGTCTCACTCTCTTCCTGGAGATGCCTCCTCCCCATCAATCGCAGATTTCCATTCATTCTCATGGCCATTGCTGGATAGCCAGGAGAAAACAGTGGCTCTTAAAGAACCTCCACGCCAAGGTATACTTGGCATTGGCATGTGGATGCCACAACAAGGGCTGGCAGTAGAAAGTTCACTTGGGGAGTGCTATACTCCCCCCAACTCTCTTCACCAAGATTGAGAAGCCTGGGTGTAATCCAATCATCTAGTAGTTAATGTAGCACGTGAAGAAAACCAGTTTGAGTTGAAGAAATCGTTGAAGTGAATCTAATTTTTTTTCTCTTAATAAATGGTATAGTTAAAATATAAGCTGTAAGTACATGGAGCATAGCTGTCAGGATCATCTGTAGCTATACATTAAGTCAAGAAGGATTGTTGTCTGTGTTGTGACTGTAAGTTATAGCTCTTAAAGTATTAGCCTGATATTATTACTGAGATATTCTTTTCATAGAGATATTTTTAGCAGTCCTCAAAAGTAGTGAACTATCAAGAGATAAGCACGTATTCATAACCTATTTAAATCCAAATCTATCCCAGATCTGGAAGAATAGTGGGTAGGTGGGAGACAAGCGCTAGAGCGTGCTACCCAGAAGGGTCTGTATCACAGACACACAGCCCAGAACCAGGCAGTCTCCTTCCTAGCACGCAAGGTAGATTCCAGAACATAATTAATGACTTGTCAGAGGCAGCAATCCTTTTTTTTTTTTTTTTTTTTAGTCTTCTGTGATTTGTATCTCTCTGCATATGATCTCCATCAATGGCTCTCAACCCTCATTGCCCATTAGAGCCACCTGGGGAGCCTTTAAAACTACAGCTCATGAGATCCCCTTCCTACCACCACCACCCCACTAGAAATTCCCATTTAATTGTTCTGGGACAGGACCTGGTGTAAGTATTTTTTAAAAGCTCTCTTGGCGACTCTAAAGTGCAGTCAAGGTTGAGAGCCACCGCTCTAGATATATTACATTATTTGCATGAGTAAGGGAGCTGATTTTTTTTCCCCCCTGACAGTTCTTATTGCATGCCACGATTGGTGCTGGAAACTTTGTACTCTGCAAGGCCAAGCAGACAGCTTCTTGAGGTCAGTTCTTTACAGGAGGCCTTTGAGTCTGTGGCCCCTGCTCTGGCCTTTGGTACCCATCACTTCTTTGGAGTAGTGTGTGCTGTGCTATACTTTTGACTGTGCCTTTGTAGAGGTCTTTAAGTAACTCAGCAAGTAAGTTATCAGTTCTAAGGGGGGAATTCTTACTTTTGGATTAAAGAGATTAGTTTTATGAGCATAGGTAAGATTTTGAAAGCACAAAATAGAGTAAGCCTCACAGAAGCTTTTCTTTTTTAAAAAAAGGATATGTATATGTATGCATATGTATGTATATATTCACTTTCACAGAGGCGGCCCATGTGAGTAGGAGCCAACTAAATGTCCATTTAGTGGGTTACTTGTTTGTGATCTTTTGGCTTTATATAGTTCAGAATAAAAGTGATGCATATAAACTTTCTGATGATGTCATGTAATTGCATGTAAATTGTAAAAATCCCATTTGCCCTGAAAGTTGGCTAATCATTTGGCAATTACTGAATTCTGTTTACAAGCTTTAAAAGGTAGCTAATAGAGAGATATGGTTATGTGCCTTCCCCCTGACAACCATTCATAGCCATAGACGGAACCCTGGAATTCAAATCCCTGATACTAAAAGTATCCCTTTATTAGTCAGGAGGCTCATACAGGGTGATAATAGACAGTCTCTTATAGGAAAGTGACCATGCCCTCCCTTACTTTACCGTCTCTCCTTCTGATAATGCCCAGGCTTCCCAGGTCCTTTCCCTGTTCCATTAGTCTTTATCAGTGAGTGATCCAATAGCTGAGTAGACTGGCAGCAGCTGGCAGCTGGGCCAATATGTGCATGCCAAAGAGAGATTTAGAAGCTTTCATTCATTTTTACATTGTCATAGTAGTCTCGCTGCCTTTTTGTTTTTCTGAAAGTATTTGCTTACCAACCTCCAAAGGATGAGAAGGGAAAACAACCTACATCCTCACTACAATCAGATCCGGAAGTTCTGTCCTAAAGAGGCCACAATTCTTGCTCCTTCTATAGTACTTTACTACAGGGACAGTTTTACAGGTATTCTGACTTCCCAGGCTCAAATCAAAACACCCTTTTGGGCTCTTTTTAATATAGATTTTCCCCTTTCATCACTTTTGGTGTGTGTGTGTGTGTGTGTGTGTGTGTGTGTGTGTGTGTGTGTCTGTCTGTCTGTCTGTCTGTATGTATGTATACCTCTGTGTATGTTTGTGCCTCTGTGTGTGTGTGTTTGTGTCTGTGTGTATGTGTCTGTCTGTCTTTCTATCTGCATGTCTGTCTGTATGTATGTATGTATGTATGTATGTATGTCTGTATCTGTGAACATCTGTGTTTAGGAATGGATGGGTGTGACTTTGTGTATGCACACACCAGTTTTCCTGGCATTTTATCCTGATAGTTGGTACTGTCTCCATGAAGCATGGAATGCCTCTATGTCTGTTCACTGTTGTGCTCCCAGTGCTTGGCATATAGTAGATACCTAACGGGTATTAACTGACTGGGCATTTGTCCTTACGGTCTCCTGCCTGTAGCCCCACATGTGATTTCTTTCCTTTCTGGACTGTCTGCCTTTTCTATTCTGGTTCTCCGTCCCAAGTTTGACAACAGCTGAGTGCAGTGAGGACAAGATGAGAGGGATGCACTGGAGTTTCTTCCTAACTTTAGCTTCCTCATGGACTCCTGGACCATCTCTCCAGAGATCCATAATGAGTTAGAAACATGTCCTCTCTTTAGTGGTACAATAAGGCTTGTCACTGCTTCATTCCAAAACTACTGAATCTTTGTGGGTTAGAATAGTTTTCAAAATAAAATTTCAAAGTACAATCAATGAGAAGTTATAGAAATATTCTTCAGCTCAAATGATCTGTAACTGGAATCTGAAGGGTTTTGCTTTTTTGTTTGTTTGTTTGAGGGGGGTTATTTTGTTGTTTTTGTTTCCTGTTCTGAATATTAAACCTAAAATCTTGTATTTGCTATGCTAAGCAAGTGTTCTACAACTGGGCAGCATTTCTAAGATACATACATACATACATACATACATATATCTCTAACACACACACACACACACACACACACACACACACACACACACACACGTATGGACAGAATGTTGGGGGAGAGAGGGAGAAGGGAAGGTCTTATCAAGTTGCCCAATCTGGCCTTGAAGTCTGTAGTTAGGTTAGTCCTGAATTTGAAATCTTCCTGCCTCTACTTCCCGAGCTGCTGGGATTACAAGCATCCCTACCAGGCCAGCTCTTTTGTCTGTTCTCTAGGATAACTGGTTTGGTCTCATCCTGCACATTGATTAAAATCACAGAAATCCTCTGAACTTCCTTCTTCCTGAATCTATGCCATGAGTTTATATCGCCTTAACATTAAAAATTTAAAGGAAATCTTAAAGTAATAGCCTTGATGAAGCTAGAAGAAAATTTGAAATTTAGATTAGATACTAAATCTAGGAAGAAAAAAATAATGTACTCTAGGCAGTCCCCAGCACTGCAAGGCATTGTCCATACTGATGTGTTTTTTCTGATGGGGTGGGTATCATTTAGATGGAACATCGACATCGGAAGAAAGATACCCCTGTGCAGGCCAGCAGTCACCACCTCTTCGTCCAGATGAAGAGCCTCATGTGTTCCAACCTGGGAGAGGAGCTCGAGGTCATCTTCTCGCTCTTTGACAGCAAAGAGAATCGCCCAATCAGGTAATGGCATGTGGACATAAAACTTGAGTTTCTTGTTGTAACTATGGTGGATTTGCATATTAGATGCTTTCAGATACATTTTTTATCTACCACCGTAAGCTCATTGTATAAAACTCTGAGTTCCTCATTTACCTACCCTCTAGATGTTTCCATTAAGGTTGGATTTGAGGATTCCTAGGAAATCAAAAGATCTATAGAATCCTATGTGGCCTCGGTACCAAACTTGCTTTTGTTTTAGTTGCTTTGTGGTAATAATGCCAAGGTAAAATTTCTCTAGAGTATAATGTTTCCTTATGGAAATCAGCACATTTTGTCTTTCAGTTTTTCAGTAAATAGAAACATTGATCTTCCTGTGTCTAGATCAATGGTATCAAGGAAGAACTTTGCAGACACTCCCGTTGAAGTAGCAGAGCTGTGAAATAGCACAAACTTTGTGCTTCTGTCAGTGCTCTGACTCTTAGTCATCATGGTTCTCTGTGGAAAGCTTTTCATTATGAATTTTGGTTTTCTCGGGTATTAGGAATCAAGTACCAGGCCTTGTGCCTGCTAAGTGACTCCCTATTGCTGAATGTTATCCCTAGCCCAGACTTTTAATGGTTAGGAAAAGACTTAGAGTGGATGCTTTGTGTACCCAGCCAAGCGTTTGAACTCTTCCTGAGACTTTAAGAGAACTATGTTTACTTTGAATGGAAGCATAAAGTACTTTACGTTTTAAATGAAGGCTTCACATTTAAATTATGAATTAGGATGGAATTACTCAAGTCACACATAATGATCCATTTGTGTAGTGCTTTTAGAATACTTAATAAAATAAACAGCAAGCCTCTTAAGTAACTCTCAGCCACATACCCTGATTCATAAATGGAATAATCTTGGAGCATTTCCCTCTTTTTTGGGAAATATGTGTGAAGTTTTTATTTTAATGCATCTGTAGCAATAACACATGATGGATAACTGTAATGAATTAGTTTTTATGTACTGATAAGTATGACTTTTATTTCTTGGTAGTGGACCGTGCCTATGAAATGCAGAAGATGGTGTTTTTGTGAAATAAGGCTATATGTGAAGTGCAGCAATAACAATGATAATATGCTTCCAGAATCAACCAGAAATATGGTTGGAGGAAATGAATTGGGGTTCTTGAAGAACATTTCCCATCACAAATCAGTTCTAAAAGAGAAGAAAATGGATTAAAATACTGACCTTAAAATAGCTCTGCTCTTAACGCCTATGAACAATTCTTAGCAATAACGCCTGCTTTTCATTGTTCTTTACTTTTATCTTTTAGAGACAAGGTCTCACTGTGTCACCTCAGCTATCCTAGAACTCTCAATGTAGACCAGGCTGCCACTGAACTCTCAGAGATCTCCTGCTTCTGTCTCCTAAGTGCCATGAATAAAGATCTGTGCCACCATGCCTGGTTTGGCATTGTTATTTTCTATTGAAATGTTTTTGGTTTACCCATAGCTTTACACAATCTTGAAGACTTTGGATGTATGATATACTCTCATTTATGTTTTTAAGAAGCAGTATCAGATGTGAAAGAGCTCTTCTGATTATCTCTATCAATCTGAAATTCTGAAAAATAAATTCCCATATTTTTCACAAATGCTGCAGTTGAGTTCACAGAACAGTTCAGTGATTTTTTTTTTATATTAGGATTAATAGAATGATAACTGACATAAAATTATCAATATGATTAACAATTAACATAGTCAATATCATACCATTATATTCTTATATTTATCATACTATAAAGATGTACTTAATAATTTATAATATTAACATCATTGAAATAACACTGATTTAATATTAGCTTCTTTCAGAGTTTCTCTTGCTGAAAACATTTTCGAATTTTCTAAAACAGTCCATTTAGGAGTCCATATTCAGCATTCCTTGTGATTGATTCCTGTTTTCTCGGTGAAAATAGGGAAATAGCCTGTGCTTAGGATCCCCAATAGTAGTACATTTTGGGTATTTAGTTTAGGCCAGAAAGTGCCCTTCTCCAGGCCTGCCATGTCTCTGGGCTAGTATTCATCTGCAGCCTTCCAGCCCTCACTCCTCAGCTCCCTCATATTCTGTAAGCACAGGAGGAAGAGTCAATTTCTCTCTACTGTGCTTCCTGGCTGGGCCGCACGGGTCTCCCATCTCTCAAACTCAAATACTCAGTATTTGAACAGTGTTGGACTTGATTGTTTACTTTCCTGAGGCTGACACAGACAACATAGTGACCAAACTGCCAGTGATGCAGAGCCGTGTGTCCGCTCCTGAAAAGGCACAAGATACAGACATCTTAATATTGGCCTTCATGGTGACACAGCAACTGTGACCTCTTGCCTTTGTTTTTTTTTTTTTTTCCCTTTGGTCTTGGAACTCAGAACAGTTCTTGCTTCCTTCATTCCGTGGTTGCATGTTCTCAGAACGGCAAATGTACTCTTAGGCCTTGTGAGGATCCTGGTTTTGTTTCTGTTACTGTGATAAATGGCATGAAGAAAAAGTAGCTTAAGGTAGAAAGGGCTTATCTGGCTTTCAGGATACAGTCCATCATCAAAGGAAGCCAAAGCAAGGGTGCAAGTGGCAGCTGGAAATGAAGCAGAGGCCGGTAGCTGGCTTTTTTCTGGTTTGTTCAGCTCCCTTTTCAAAGGGCCCAGGCCCACCTGCCTAGGGATGGCTCAGTCCATAGCAGGTTGGGCTCGCCTACATCAATTAGCAATTAAGAACATGCCCTCTAGACTTGCCCACAGGCCAGTCTGATGGAGACAGTTCCTCAACTTCTTCCCAGGTGACTCTAGTTTGTGTCAACTAAAACAATCAGCACAATGAGTTTCTGTCACCAGGTATTGTAGTGTCATCATTTATTATCATTGATAATACTAATACTGAAACCAGTATGAGGCTCCAGAAATAATCTAGTCTATAGAAATTGGTATCTGAAATCAAATCCTTTGAGAGGATTCTTTTAAAATATTTTCCATTTGCTTATTCATGGGGCATGCCACGGCCCATGTGGAGGTCAGAAAACAGCTCATGGAGTTTATGCACTCCTTATCTTTTGTCTTGTACCATGTGGTTCCCTGGAAGAGAGTCAGGATTTTGAGCTTAGCAGTGAGTTTCCCGCTGAGCCCTAAGTCAACCCAAAGAGTGTGACATTATTGTATATATTTCTGAATGATCTATGGGTGTCGTTCACATGACGTGGCATACGTGTGCCAAGTTGGAGGACAGATTTGTGAAATTAGCTGTCTCCTTCCGTGTTTGCATACCTTCCAGGGGTCACACTTGGGTCACCAGGTTTGTACAGCAAGTGTTCTTACTGCTGACCAATCTCAGCAGCTCCTCCCAGAGGACTGAAGATATGTGAGGTAGTGTCAGCTACTCATCTCTTCCAAGGATGAAAAGCTTAGTGTCTGCCCTCACAGGTATCCAGTATGAAGGGAGCCAGCATGTGGTATTAGCTTTCTAGTTCATCTACCAAAAATGTGAAGTGCGTAACATACCCTGAGTACCAACCAAGGCAGATGTTTTTAAGTCCCCAAATTATCATTTGACTGAAGCTTTGTTTTAAAAGCCTGGTTTGCGGTTTTTAAACAGTTATTGAATCTGCCTGAAGATCCAGGAGATTGGGGCTCTCTGATTATGATATGGACCCTCCTTCCTGTGAAGCTCAGAAAGGAGGGAGGCATGTTCTGACAGCATCTGGTTAGCATATGCCTACCTGAGGCCATCATTCAATTTTGCTCTCCTCAGACACTTGGATAGCCCATAGAGCCAAGTGATCATTGAAAATTACAGACTCTTCATTAAAGTCCAATACAGCCTTCATATAACTTCTTTCTATGAATGATAGTTATTTGTTCCAAAAATGTGTTTGCCCCATTGTTTCACATAAGCAAAACATTTTTCTAGAGCATTTTTCTGGTTGGAAGTTTGATTTCCTCATTCCACAAGAATATCTGGGGAAGGCAGGGAGGGAGAGTGCCCTCTGCATCTTTTATTATATTCATGGAACAAACACCTATATAATGCTTTTTATATGTCAAACACTATTATAAGTTCTTTTAAAAATATTTCCTGACTTAGCTCTTGCAACTACCCTGTGAGTTACATATTACTAGTATTCCTTTGTTTGTAGATGATGCAACCTAGAGACCTTGGCCAAAGACAAGTGAAACTGGTACTTTAACAGGGTAGGCTGTATAGGAATCAATATTTCCTATTGCTACTCCATATTCCTTATCTGTAATGTTCATAATGTGCTATGTTCTTCTCCAATCATTTTATGTTTACCATTAAATGTTGGGTCTGTATAGGGCTCATTCTTTTAAGATCTAGAATGGTAGAAACTTGAGCTTTGAAGATTGGACAGGAAGGATCTAATGAGGAAGGGGAGGGGGAGGGGAAATCACTGATGGCCCCAGGCCCCTTAGGAGAGGAGCTTCAGGAAATAGACTTGAGTTTGCAAATGGGAGATTAGCCCTGAGAAAGGAAGAGCCGAGGGTGTGGTTGTGAGCTCTTTGAGCCTCAGGATGGGCCTATGAGTTGTAATTTTCCAGAGAAAGGGAACTGGCAGTCTATGCTACTGGGTCGCCTTTAGCTGGCACTTAAGAGATGGCTCTTGCACCACGTGGGATACAGAGACCCGTAGTGTGGTGCTTCACGTCGGCTGTGCAGCTGTACATCAACGCTTATCTTCCTTTCATCCATGGTGCTTCATCTGCATCAGAGGATAAATAATCCTACCCAGTGAACATCACTCTCTGGCCAGCCCGTCAGTCTGCCTGAAGAAGTCAGCTTCCGTGAGAGACTCTGTTATAGGTTTGATTGTGAGCCTTGGCGTAATGGTTGTTGTGTAACTTTCGTTCTTTTGTTTACTGGCATATTTTCAGACCTTATTAATTAACACTGCCGTTTTGTCCGGGGACCAATTCATTCCTTTACTTTTGACTCAGCAGAGAACTTGGCCTGAGTACCACCCATTGGTCCCTGGCTACAGCAAGGCTGCTCGAACATGTCCGTCCGTCCGTCCATCTGCTGTGGGCTTCTAAGTGAGAAATTAGCAGCAGGGTGTGCTTAATCCTAGTAATTGCATGGATGAAGTTGACTTTCGATGATTCCTTTTTCACATACTTTTCTGAAGTTAGATTTTCCTTTTCTACTATCATGCGGCTAAACTCACTTTTCTTGAAAGGTTTCATTTCCATAGAAGCTTTCTTTTGCCTACAATTATGCCTTATTCGGTCCAGTTCTGTCATTTAAGGGAGCGAGAGGACTGAATGCAGTAGGTAAAGCACAGGCTATTAAAAAACCAGATCTTTCCTAAACTGTAAAATGGCTATGACTTTCTCTGTGTCTGGGAGAGACACACATCACCTGTGTCTCGTACACCCTTTTCAGTGTGGCTAAGTGGCCACACTCCGTGGTTAGGAAATCAGGGTAGAAATCCTGACTTTGCTCCATCAGCCTGGCACGTAACTGCACATCTCTTACAGCTGTTAACTGGTAGGACTTAGTGAAGATAACAGCGCTTTCCTGGAAGGATTTCTTGAATGTTAAATGTATAGGATGTTGCTCAGGACCCAGGAATTTATTGGTGCTTCCTGGCTATGAGGAGGAGGATTTTTGAACTCAAAGAGGAAGTATACACCGCCCTAGCTAGCTGTACGTGGTGTCTACCTTTGCATTCTTACAGAAATCACACCTTCCAAGAAATTGGTGATGTTTTAGTTATGATACTGCAGTTACTTAAAGTTTAGAGAGACCTACTAGCAAAAGGATACTATGCAGTGCATATTATGTTAGCCAGGAGTGCACAAAAAAACGGGAATCAGAAGCCTGAAGGGGGATTACAACCTGAAACACCACAGTGGGACAGGAATAAGGAAGTTGGGAATCCTGTCTGGAGATGAGGAGAGTCTTATGAAATTGCTTTCGTAGCTTCCAGTAACCCTGTTCAGAGGCAGACATAATATAAGAGCTTAGGAGAAAGTGATACAACTTTTATCTGTATATGGTACTATATACCTAGGTTAATAGAGCCTTTACAGGCTTTAATTCCCCTTGCCTGTGCTAGATGTTTATGCATTACTTGAAGCTTACCATGACCTGATCATACAAGTTCACCATCTACATTTTTACATAATTTAGGAATACTTAGTGTTTTGACTGTGACAGATTGTAGGCCTAGGTCTGTTTTTGTAACACTCACTAAAACTTGTAAGCTTTCCAAAGCAAAGAAAAGCAGTGTAAGGAAAATGGTCCAGCCGGACTAGCAAAGGGCACAGTGCACAGAGTTAAAATAGGTAGAGGAGGCATTCAGAGCCCCTCCTTGAATTGTGGTAGCGACCGCCATTCTATCAGGCCCAGAGCATTTCCTGCTGTGTCTAGACATGTTGGCACAGATTCACTGTGGGTGTCTGTCCAGCAGTGACCCATAGAGACCTTCCCTGGGGCCTCGTGTTGACAAGCATAACTGCTTCCCACCTCCCTCTTCTCCATCATCTGATTGTTCCAGCAGGTGCATGGGGATTGGTGTTGTCACCTCTGAATTAATCACATCTGTGGTTTATCCCTCATTCACTCTTGTGTTACACATGAAAAAAAAAAAAAAAAAAAAAAAAAGGCCCATACTTACTGGTTGCCTTTAATGGTAGTGACTCTAAGGAAGCTGCTGGAGCAGAGGTGGGGCAGGAGGGGGATACAAATACAAAGAACTGAGCAAGGAAAGGCTTTATCCAAATCTAGAACACACTGTGTATTATGGAACCTCTCTCCTTTTTTATAGCATTTTATGATAAAAAAATATAATGCCAATTATTTAACTTTAGTAAATGACTAGAAAAACTAGAGTTTCGGAAAACCGGAAGCTCACAGAGTGCATGAACTCCAATAGGCTTCTCTTTTGCCTTGCACTTATGCAGACAGCTTGCCTCTCTTAAGTGGTGGAGTATTTTTGTTTGTACAAGGTGAGCAGAAAGCCCTAGTCTCCCTCATCCTGCCTTTTAAGGCAGGAGCAGGTTAGTGAGCCTCCTCCCCTCACTAGTATCATGGTCTTCTCTGTCTTTCTTCATGAACACCCAGGTTGCTGCTTGTAGGGCATTCAGAATAATTTAGTTTTCCTGGAGTCTGTATGGGATAAGCCTCTGTCACCCATAGTAAGCACTTCCCAAGGACTTTATTCAGTGCCATTTAGGTCTCAGAAGGGTTTGGCATTGACAAAGGAGTGATCAGTGGTGTGCCTCTACCCTCGCTTCCCCTTCAGTTTCTCAGCACCTTGCAGCGTACTTGATAACGGGTGGTGTGTGTGTGTGTGTGTGTGTGTGTGTGTGTGTGTGTGGTGATGCACGGAAAGGAAGCTTTTAAGTTTTGCTTTCCTGTTGAGGCAAAGCGTTAAAAGATCCTGCCATTAGTCCCTTAATCTTTGCTATCACCATTCCCCTCCAGGAGTGGGGTGGGGATGTGCTGCTTAATAAGAGAGAGCCAGAGTGTTGAGTGCATCAGTAAGAGCTCTTTCATGTTACATTGTGCTCTCAGACCTGTCTCCAGGGAGCCACCATTTGCAAACACTGTCATGCTGAAAATACAAGTACATAGGAATCATCACCCTGTCATGCTGAAAATACAAGTACATAGGAATCATCAGATAAAGGCCTGGTGTTACCCCCTAAGCAGTTGGATGTTTTGGATCATAAGTTAAGCAGGGAGTGTCTACTTTATGGCAGTTTGGCACTCGCATTTCACACCGCTACTGTGTGATTACTGACGCCTGCTCATTCATACATTTAGGTAACAAATAAGTTCCACCTAAGGCCAAATTCTCATCTAGAGAAGGCATAAGGAAAACCTCATCCTCCCAAACCTTAAGTTCTACTTAGGTTCAAAATGTTGAGAAAAATAAGGATAGTTTCTATGTCATGCCTTTATATATAGTATGGTATATAAGGGTATGGCAGTCAGTATGCATTTTGTAGGTTTGTTTGTTTTTTGAGTTGTCTCAATATGTAGTCCTACTTAGCCTGGAGCTTGATATGTAGACCAGGCTGGCCTTGAGCTCCTAGAGATCTTCCTGCCTCTGCTTCCAGAGTACTGGGATTATAGCCAAGTGCCACCACAAAAAATAAAAAAATGAACCCACAAAGAAAAAGCCCTCAGAACATCCTTTTGAGAGGAAAAAAAGAAAAAGAAAAAGAGATTTAGTTATTGATACTAAGGGCTTAAATTACATAGATTTTTTTTTTTAAAAAAATTTAATCATTCTATTTTCATTTACATCTTCTTAACCTTTATTTTTTGTTTGTTTTAAAATGCCTACTTCACCCCAAAGTCTATAGAGAGCTTTGGTTTACTTGTGTTTCACATTCCCTATTAAAAATGGTCTCCTAACAAAGAAATAGTATTTCACAAAGTCAAAATAAATTCCATGTGTAGATCAGCCTGATCTCTCCCTGGCAGAATGTCCAGGATCCAGTGTTTGCAGGGATCAGATTCTGTGAACTCCAAGAAGAATTCACGACACTCCCCCCCCCACCCCCCCCCGTGCAGGTCATCCTGCTTCCCGACCCTGTTCTTGCTGGTCCTGCTCCTACCCATGTCTACTTCTGCATCCTCTGCTCAGAAGAAGCCTGCCTTCCGATCCATCTTCTAAGACGTTCTCTGGAGAAAGACTAAAGCATGTGCTCTCCTCCCCGACCCCATTCATTCTTACTCAGAATTCAAAATAGGTCTGGTGATGGCATTTCTATACAGGCATGGTTAGAATTTTTAAAATTCATCTTACCCCACAACACCTCCATTACCTCCCCATCTCCTGTCTGTTTCTTGCTGGCCCCATGTGTCTGTCTCCTCAAGTCGTGCCCTCTGCTGCTTTCATTTCACACAGATTCCATATTCTCCTTCCCTCTTCTCATAGTTTCTAGATTTTTGTTTCCTGAATTACATAGAGAGACACATTTCTGTCCCCACTTGCATTTTAGTTCTGCAAATGAGATAAACCTGTGATACTCATCTCTGAGTCTCTGTTACTTTATTAACATTCATTCTAAGAATTTCCCCAAGAGGGAAATTTGGGGATTTTGTAATTAGAGTCATTGCTATATGTAAGGCAGCGAGTAGAACTACCACCACCACCACCACCACCACCACCATCATCACCACCACCACCACCACCACCATCATCATCACCATCCCATCATCATCATCATCATCATCATCACTACCACCACCATCATCACCATCGTCATGATTTGTAACTGTTTCTTTAGGGTGGTATTTCTGCGGGTGCTGTGAAATGATAGACATGTGATTACTTATTTATCCCTTTAAGAGAGTTGTATTCCTCATATCATGACAATTTGTTGTCTTAGAGAGTTTTGTTTCATTTTTTATTATGCAAAGAAAATAGCATAAGGTAGTTTCAGATTGTGCTAAGAGGTAAAAATTGACTGATTTTGATGGTCAAGATTTGTAGTGATCTTAGCTATACTGTAAAAATGTATCTTCTCATGTGGCATTCAGCCGAATCCTTTACCTGGCAAAGCTATCAGATGGTTTGGTCAGTCTCTTCATAGATATTTATACAGAATCTAGCCTGGGATATTAACAAAAAAAGTCTGTTGCTTTCTTAAGTAAGTGACTTGCTTTGCAATCCATCTCCATGGGCTTCCTGTTTCCATTTCTTTTTACTCAAAGGATCACATGATCGTAATGCTACTTTAGTTTTTTTTTTTTTTTTTTTTTTTTTTGGTTTTTCGAGACAGGGTTTCTCTGTATAGCCCTGGCTGTCCTGGAACTCACTTGGTAGACCAGGCTGGCCTCGAACTCAGAAATCCGCCTGCCTCTGCCTCCCGAGTGCTGGGATTAAAGGCCTGCGCCACCAGGCCCGGCTGCTACTTTAGTTTTAAAATAAGTACACTGATGATCTTATCTAGTAAGACTTTCAAAGAAATGGCCTGTTATTAGTGTTGGTCTTGTGGTCTGTCTGTGAGATAGCTTTGTTGCCTGTTTGGGCACACTTAAGACAGCTATAAAAAACACTAAAAATTAGAATTGGTTAAGACCTGGGCTTAGGGCTCCTTAATATAACTAGATCTTTTTATTTATTTATTTATTTATTTATTTATTTATTTATTTATTTATTATATGTAATTACACTGTAGCTGACTTCAGACACTCCAGAAGAGGGCATCAGATCTTGTTATGGATGGTTGTGAGCCACCATATGGTTGCTGGGATTTGAACTCGGGACCTTTGGAAGAGCAGTCGGTGCTCTTACCCGCTGAGCCATCTCACCAGCCCCATAACTAGATCTTATTCATGGAGAAATGTTTTCAGCCACCCACCCTAATAAGTCGGGATCTTCTTGTTAGGAATTAGGCGTTGCAAGAGAAAGTAGTAACCAACCAGATGAGGGACTTCCAAATAAGGTTAATAAGTCTCTTCTCTTTCCACTGGGCAGTCATTCTCTTAGGATACAGTGTCTCCCCAGCCTTCATCTACTCATGAGAACCAGATCCCAATGTCCAGAAGGCAGCTCAGGGCTCCTTCCATGCCTCCTGCCCACTGTCCACAGTGACCTGAGGTAGCACTAGCACTGCCTCAGCCTCTTATGATGCTGTTTAAGCTTTTCCATTTCAGATGTTTCCTATTGAAGAAAGGGATACAGTTATAGCACTCTGCATGGTATTGGGCTGGAGAGAGTAACTTTTTTCTCATCTCTTTGTTACATACCTCTGCAACAGAAAACAAACTGAGGGGAGAAGATGAAGATGGATGGGTTGGCACACACCTTTAATTCACTTGGAGGCAGAAAGAAGCAGGAGTATCAGTAATGTGAGGACAACTTGGGCTGTGCAGTTCTAGGATAGCAGGGCAGCGCAATGTCTCAAAAATAATGATGACGGAGGAGGGGGAGGAGGAGTTGGATGGGGAGCAGAAGGAGGAGAAGGAGAAGCAGCAGAAGAAGAGTTAATCTATACGTGGGCGATAGCCAGGGAATGAATAGTTTTCTGAGGTGGTTTTTAATTTCAGCTTATACAGCATCTTCACAAACAGTGCATTTTAAGAGAAGAGACTAAGGAAGGTATTGAGTTTCTAAAGGACAACGATAATTTGTGGGAAGGCAAATAAATGGCAGAGGGCTGGCTTGATAAAATAAAGGTGATTGGTGTGGCACATCTGCCACTGACTCTGGGCCCATAAAGGCCTACTGTGGTCTTCACTGGTGAATACTGTTCTCCCAGATTGAAGATTAGTGGGGTCCTTTTGTCCTGCTTTTAGTCAGAGAGAGGAAGGACAGAACTTTCTGTATTTGCTGCTTCTTAACTGTCTTTATTGTAGCAAACCTTATGCCAGGTTTCTGTGTGTTGGTGTAGCATAGTCTAATCTCTTGGAAAACATCATTGGAAGCATGTTGCATGGTTAGTCAAATGCATTTGAGATAAAGAGGAGAAGCCATTGAGACTTCCTAACACTTGCGTTTCACTGCAGTCTAGATAGAGACTTTAATGCCAATTCCATTGAGTTCTGCCATTGATGCCTGCATTGTTGACCTTTGGCGCTAATACCTGCACTGTTGTGACTCTGCTGTTGCCCATCTCAGTGCTCCCACCACTGCGTCCTCAGCTTCTGGTACCTCACACCTCTGTCCTAGAGGATGAGTGTTAACTGTTAGCCAACACAACATAGCTAGACTTGAGACATTAAGAATTTTCCAAAATGGTATGTTGATGTTTGGTTTAGATTTTTAGGGTTGGCTTGGACGAGGGCATTGTTTTCCCTTATTTTCCCAATTAGCTTATAAAAGCATGACCCTTAAGTGTTTACACCACTTTGTTATTGCTAACTTTCAGACTGTAAATTAGTTTCAAGTGGCAGAACTATTCAAACTTTTAAAAAAGTGTTCTTTGTAATTTTTTTATAGATTAATTAACTCATGATCTTTTGCACCATTTGGTTCAAACCAAGATATTAATCACTCCCTGTATTTTGGATAAAATTCAAGTTGTGTGGCTTTGACATGCGCTAAATCCTCCAATCAATTTGATTATTATGTGAGAGGTGACTTAGATTGATAATATGAATTCATGTTGGGAAATAGTAATTTCCTTATAAAGTATAAATCTCCTTGAAATATAGGAATATATGTCATGTAAAAATACCAAAAACCCTGGCACTGGTCATTAGAATATTGGAATAGTATACTGGGAGTAGCACTTAATGCTATTTCTCAAGGGACCTTCTCAGATCTGGCCTGGTGGCGTCCTGAACCTACAGCCTTTGTAACCAAAGACTGGTGGTGATTCAGAGTGGTTGAAGAAAACAGTGGAAGACAGGAAGACCCTGAAGAGAAAGGAAGGGGTGTCATAGTTACTCCAGTCCCTTAATGTGTTTCTCATGGCATATTGTGTCAGCATAAGGACATCTCTACTGAAGTATTCTGTTGAGATGCCATTTCCATTTGTAAATGTCTCACTTAGGACCTCAGAATATAACATGAGATATTTTCTGGCTTAATTTTTTTAACTTTATTTGTTTCAAGTATTTTTAAGTTTTATTGGTAGTCTTTAAAATATTTATTCCTTGTAACATAGTCTTGCTCTTCTCTGTTGATTCCTGAATTAATCTGTTTTTAAATACAGGGTACACTGTGGATATGAGCCAAGGCTCTCCAGTCAGATGCTGGATGTTAAGATGGCTTCATCCTTGATTATCCATGAATCATTAGACAGCTTGGCCCATATCTCAGGCCCCAGCTCTCTCATGTGTCAGACAGGGATGGTAGTGCCTCCTACCCTGTAGGAATTCAATGCAGTTGTGGGAATTAAATGAGATCTTCGTAAAGCTTAAGTTATAGAATCCAGCACGCAGTACATAGTTTCTTTCATTATTTTTCTTCAGGCACCCTGCTGTGGATGCTTATTTATATTCCTCTCTCATTCTCTCTTTTTTTCATATCCTTATTAGAAGGTAGGTTATAAGTAATAAATAAACGTGATTTGTTCTTTATTTTCAAGGAAAGAATTAGTCTGTAGAATTTATAGTCATAATTTATAATGGCTCACATATAGATTTCAGGTGATTCTAAATTTCCCCAGTAGTGAAGTTCTTCCTCGAGGAGAACACATCAGCACATAATAAAGTCAAATAATGATTTTTTTCTCTACTTATAATATATCAACCCTTAGTTCCCAGTGTTCCTGACATATTCTTTTGTTTAATCTTTTAAGAAAGCATTAGAAAACATCGTGTCACTATAGATGTTCTTATTGTCTCTTTTTGAATTATGTTTACCTTTTAAATACTGTATCACACTACGTTTTATCTATCCCATTTAGTGTAATAAAGATGTAAAATGTGCATGGGGACAGGAGTAAATGTTATCTAGAAGATCTAGAATTCAGAGCTACCATGCTCTAATGAGGTGACTCTTGATAACTGGTCATGAAGTACCATCAATTGAACTGTTGCTGGGAAATTCTGCATGCATTCCTACTGTAAATTCACTTTTCAAGACTTTTAGGGAAAGAGGAAATGTTGGGAAGGGATTAAAGCTTCCAGCTATGTGAAAATTTCAGTTTTGTTTTGCCTTAAGAAGGCTGCTTAGCTTGCCAGGCATGGTGGTGGATGCTGTTAATCCCAGCACTTGGGAGGCAGAGGCAGGCAGATAGCTGTGAATTTGAGGCCAGCCTGATCTACAAAGCAATTTTTAGAACAGGCAGGGCAGTTACACAGAGAAACCATGTCGAAAAGAAACAACAGAAACCAAAGAATCCAAGAGTTGTTTAGTCTAATCAAGGACTGCCACATCATTGGTAGAAGCTGAAGATGTGCATGTTGCTAATTATAAAGGTAGTTCTAGTTGCTCGTAGTTGTAATAAGTCAGACACACAACCTTTCTGAGGCAGAAATGAATGAAAATTCCTTAACGAGGCATGCACATCCCTCATAAAATGCTTAAGAGTTTTTAATCTAGAATCTCTCACATATCCTAGAGAACTGCAGTAGAAGCTTGCCGGAGGCAGCATGGCAGAAATCCATTTGTGTGTGGCCAATAACCTTTCTATGAGACTGTCTCGAGACTGACAGATATGCTAGAACGAACTGGCATTGGCTTGTTTGGTTTCTATCCTGGCTCAGAAAACATATGTTATGATAATCTCTAGATGTGAGAGTAGGGAATTATAGTTCAAAGACTCTGAATTGCATTACTGAAGGCAATTTTTTTTCCCTAAAACTATTTGTTGAGTAAGTGGTTGATGTATCACTGAAGCTGAAAGGAAACTCATTTTGTAAAGCAGCACCATGTCATAAATGAATAGACTGTCTTTTATTGGACATGGAGATTTTCTGTCTGGTTTTTAATAAATTGCAAATGACTTATTGCTTCATAGTATCCATTTTGAACCTATTTTTATCTTCCCTCTAAGGCATGCTTAAGCTGAAGGATATGTTGCTGGCTTAGTATGTATTGATGTTCTTTCTGGAACAGGATATGATAAAGTATAATACTTGCATAATCAGGATTCTGTCTAGACCGGTGAAATTAAATAGTGACAGAGCAAAAAGGATCTCTTTCTGAAACAGAATTCTTTAGAAGATGGTTTTTATCCAAATACTGATGAAACTTACAGATAGTGAATGTTTTTCTTTAAGTAACAGGATTAAAGTTGAGGTTTTAATATGTAAAAGTGTCTAAATTTTTGCGTATTACTTTTATTGATTTTTTTTTCAACAGATAAATTGTAAGGTAGTGTAAGGTAGAGGAATTTCACAGGGAAGGCCATTCACATTATGACATGAGACACTATTTGCTACAGAGACCAGGGGACGGCACTTGTCCCGCTTGTGTTGTGTGCTAAGGTATTATAATTAGTAACTGCACAGTAGTGATGGGTCAGTGAGAAACTAAGTGACTTCATCATTTATACCTTAAGACTGCTTAAACTTTAGCAGGTCTGTCTAAATAAAATCACATTTTTACATTTTTGGCGAGTTTTGTCTTTGTTTAATAGAATTTTAGAAGGATTCATGTTCCTGCTCATATTTTCACTGTGAGAAACAAACTAACTTGTCAGGGAACAAATTTCAACTAAGAACTCTTTTGCAGCCTGCTTAACCAAGATTAGTGCTTTCTTTGTTCTTGGTGGCACATAGAAGGCATGGTAAAAGTTCGTTTGAAACCTCCAGGTCCTCCTGTTTGACATTAGTGCCACGTGAATGTACCAGACAGACAGATGGCTGTGCCTTTTCTGTGTGGATTTTCAAGACAGGGCTCATTATGAAGCCCAGGCTGTCCTCAAACTCATGTCAATCCTCTGGCCTCAGCCTCACAAGTGCTCAACACCATACCTGTCTATTTCTCCTCATACTAAGGAACTCTTTGCTCCGTACCTGTGTAGAACAGACCAATATTTGACTACAGTATTCAAATGAGCAGGGAAGATTTTCAACAAACACACAAGATACAGTTCTTAGTCACTCATTTTTTGATCTTGGACAAAACTTTTACTTTAGTTTGCCCATCAGCTAAATAGGTAACATAACAGTTATGCTTCCTGAGGGCATGGTGAGTGTCAAACGAGTCAGGCCAAATGAAGATCTGAGCAGAGTGCCTGTTAAATGATGATTTCCCAAAGGATCGACTATTTGAGCTGTAATTCCCTTGTTGTGAGATAAATCTGCATGTATTTCCTTTGATCAGATCTTAAGTTTGAAATAAAAAATGAATGTGCTTTCACCATGAAGAAAGCGTGTAGACCTTTTTGAAAGGAAAGTATCGTAACTGAGCATTGGAGAAGACTGAGTTCACGGTGCATGCTTCGTTGTGTTTGTTCTTCCCAGCATGCATTTCAGACTCACTTGGGAATTGTGGTTTCAGTTGAAACCCTGCAGCAATTTCTCTTCTTCCCATTCACACTGTATCAGCCCCCTGCTCTGTGGAAGAAGCTGGGCTAAGAGGAATGGAAATGGCCCAGTAGTGATGTGTATTGGTTGACCTCTCGTATGGGAGGTCAAGAATAGCCGTAGTACGAGAAAATGATAAGGTTAGCCAGGCAGCTGCATCTGTTAAATGCCTCCATCTAGATTTATATCACAAAAGGGAACAGAAGTGTGGTAAGGCCTTTATAATTTGAAACCCAAATCCTCCCAGAGGATTCTCATTCTCATTCTCCTCCTGGTAGTATTTGAATATTAGAACCGTTATTTAAGCCAAGGATATGGTGATGGATGTAATGTGAAGATGTGGTAGGTTCTGAGCCTTGTTCCAATAATGCCAGATACCACATTTCCCTGCTTCTCTCCTAGGCTAACCCTGCAGTAGCCAAGACCACATGTGATCATTTCACATTCAGTGGATATTGGTTTTGTGTTCTCTGCCTGGGGCAGCCACTTATTTGATTCTTCCACCAGATATTGAAATTCAGTGGGGGGAGTGAAAGCAGAAGATAGTGGATGCCTTGATATTCCTTGGGTGGACAATCACTGTGATGTTTGAATGTCAATAAGTGTTTCATAAATTACCTTGAATCTGGCAACATTTCTGGCCTTAAATTACTGGCTGGTTGACAGAGTGAGTAATTTGTGTTTGCTATAAACATGAGTGACACTGTATTATCAAATACGGGCTCTTTGAAGAGTTTGAGATCTTCTGTTTATCTGTAGACCCAGGTAAATTCAAGTTTCATCAATTGAAACATTATCTGTGTTTTGAAGCATAAACACAAAGACCAAGAACTATAAAGCCATTTTTATTGTTACAATAAGCAACATGACATAAATTATGAAAACATCTTAGATGTAAACATAGGGAGGATTGGACTCTGCTATCTCAAATCATGTGTTGGTTTCTACTGTATGGAATAATAGCAGTGATGCTACTGACAGAAAACCAGCCTATTTCTGGAAAGGTTGGTTTTGTTGTTGTTGTTGTTTGCATATGCATTTATGCAGATTCTGCTTTGCCAGTTCTATCAGAAATGAAGCCCATGCTTGTTGTATTCGGTGCTGTCCAATGCCGAGCTTTCTGATGATGAACAATTTGTAAAGGCTAACTATGAAATAATTTTCTAAATGTCCGACTGTCTTTCTCTTATAGTGAGAGGTTTTTCTTGAGACTGAATAGAAATGGGCTTCCCAAAGCCCCGGATAAGCCTGAAAGACACTGTTCTCTCTTTGTGGTAAGTGGGTCCTGTGTTTATTGCTTAGGAGAATTAAGTTATTGATAGAGAAACCCATGACTCTGCAGAAATGACTCAACTAACTCAGAGATTACAGTAGTGGTTAGAATTCTGATTAACAGCAGTCACAGTTGCCTTGCTCCTTTTACTGAAGGTTTTGTTCTGGTTAACACACCTGTTAGAGTACCGGTGACCCTGCGTTACTGTTTCACAAGGACAGTGGTACCTGGGCCTAGCAAGGCACTGGCTATCTAACCCATGGTTATTACGTGTTCAAAAATGGATGAGTAAGAGATTTGTTCAACAATTGTCTTTCTTCCTAAGTGTTTTTTTCATACTGACTAATCGGCAGCAGTGACTTATTTAGACCTGGGTTTGAACGCGGTCCTTCTGACCATGTTCCGTTACTATGTGTATCTCTGTCCTTGTTTGTGAGAGAATGGAGAAAGTGCTTGAGCTTTGCTGCACTGCATAGGAACTCTAAAGTAACCAGGCTTTGTTTCTCGGTAGGACTTGGGTAGCAGTGAACTCAGGAAGGACATCTACATTACCGTGCACATTATCCGAATTGGTAAGTGGCAGACTTGTGACTTTGGGGATGGTACCCAAGGGTATCTATGTGATTCAGTATAGTTTTCTGTCTGGAATCAAATTTGCATCCAAGAAGCTAAGAGGTTTAGAATTATTCTCTGGCCCCCTTGATCTCACCCTCAAATAGAATTTTATCTTTTCCAATATAAATCGTTAAATACAGCGTTGTGCCTTATTGATTCAAACTTGTTATATTTTTTTCTTCCAATCCCAGTCTCTTATACCATAAAATGAAATTTTAGGAGCTAAGTTTTCCCCCCAAGCTTATGAAATCTGTGAAGCAACTAGCCTTGCCTTTTCCCCAGAGTGCTACAGCACATTGTTATGGAATATTGCATGAGGAAGGGGTTTTGAGACGGTAGATACTGTATGTTTTTCAGCTCGTGTGCTATCATCACCTAATTGAAAGATCTAAGACACCCTACGGGGGAAAAACAAATACGCCTCTTTAACTGTCAACGCCCACTTTCTCAGATTTGATCTGATGGTGAAGACATTTAGATAATGCAGCATGTATACACATCGTGTGGGGCATCATTGTGGAAGCGAAGGGGTACTCACCTTCATTTTTAATACATGAAATTCTTTTAAAAGTGGACATTCTCCAGCATAGCGGCTCATGAAAGTGAGTGGCGTAGACATCACCAGTGCCAAAAAGGCTGATAGTAAGAATCTGTCCCCAAGTCACTAAAGTTGCTACATCACTTGGGTGACAGTGCATTTGCAGCAGATCAGCAGCTTGCCATGCAGGCCTCCAAGATCATCATTGTCTTGGTAGTTTGTATATCTTGTAACCAAATGTTGTAATACAATGGTATTTGGAGGGAAAATAAAAAGCATACTATCATTCACACATAGAGAGATTGTCTGTTATTTTTTTCTCACTAAAAATGTGTTCTGAAACTGTTTTATGCTGTTTTTATATTTGAAGGATAGGGGAGTTGGTTTCCTTGAAGTAAACTCTTTTTTATTTACTTTGTTTGCTTTGGGGATGTTTTGTTTTAAAACAAGATCTCCTCTTTAGATCACATACATCTAAAACTCACTATGTAGCCCAAATCGGCCTCCAACTACTGATCTTCCTGCTTCAACTCTTAGGTTTCGTGATTGCTGGTGTGCTACATCCCCTCTGATTGTGTGAGTCTTTAGCCTTTCATTAAATGGATGAGTATGTGAGAAAAAAATTAGACTCTTAAATGAACAGGAAAGGTAATGCGCTGCTATCTACTTTTGAGATTTGTCTTTAATGTGGTAAAAGGGAGGTTTATGTTATATTTTTATTTATCTTTCTTTAGTTTCTTGAATTTTAATTTACAGCCAGTTGTCAATATAAAATGTGTTTTAGATAATATGTTTGTGTAAATATTGGTCAAGTTTGTGTATGATCTTTTAACTCATTGGAGAAAAAAGCAAAGCTTTCTGGCATTGAGAACATTCTAGGCCACATCTGTCAGTTTGGTAGGGTAGGATAACAACCATCAAAGTGTGTGCCCTTGGGATTCATGCTCTTCACCACAAAATCACTACCAATGACGCCACCCACATTGGTACTGTAAGGTCCTGGGACATTCTTTCAAATATAGAGTATTTTGTTAGTAGTCGTCCTTTTTTTTTTTTTTTTTTTTTTAAATCTCCCAAAATTTTCATGACTATAACATTAAAATAAATGCTGATGTAGGAACTACCTACCGATCCCTATTCTCTATTGGGTCAAAGAAATCCTTGCAAAACAATAGTTGTTGGTTGCATAGTTAAAAATTGATCAGAATTTAAACTAAAGTAAAACACTCGAGAAAGGTTAAGACTTACCTGCCAGTGTTCTTGATGCAGAGAAATTAAAGAGATTATTATCTGTTAAGGACAGATGCTTCTTGCTTTTTATAGAATGTCCCTTGTACCTGCTTTACTGGGGAAAGGGCATAGTGACCCTCACTGTCTGCCAGAAGCAGAAGCAATGTCTTTATTCTGGGAATTTATAGGCAGGTCTCTGATTTGGAGAGAATAGGAAGGAAGCAAAGGGAGACATTGGTTTCTGGGCTCCCCAGCACTGGGCTCCACCACCCTCCATGCTTCCCTTTGGTGGTTCAGCTGGTTGGTCTGGTCTGTGTTTTATCTTCCTTCCCACATAGAGGATTTTCCTGGAAACCAACCAGAACTGAATTCTTATCATCAGCCTTACAGTTGGGAACAGCAAGGCTAGCATCCAGTCTTTCTGGTATTGTGATTATATTAAAGCCTTAGTCTCCAAAGCCGTGTTTGCCCACAGAGCCAGACTAGAGAATCTCAAACTGTGGGTTCAAGGACTAGAGAGATGAGGGAAACTTGGGTAAATCTGGGAATCACAAAGCTTAGGGCGGGGCCTTCTTTAGTGAGAGCAGGGCTTATCGGTTCCCTCCTCCACATCATTTGCCTCATTTTCTATAGTGCATATACTAGAGGAAGATGGATAGAATGCAAAGACCTACGGATACGCACCAAACTGGATTTTGCCATCTTTTTTTTCCTATTTAACATTAGACTAGGGGAATGCCATGTGTATGTTCATACACTGAAGATTGCTGCTCACATGGAAAATAAAATGTGGATCACATGGAGAACTGCAGACAAATGTACCAATTTCCTGTCTTCTTTCACAGTATTTCAGCTCCAGCATGCTATTTGCTTGTCTACAAAAATAATAATTGATAGTTAAATGCCAATAAGTTAAATACCAATGTGCCAGCCAGCCGCTGGTAGCACATACCTTTATTCCTACCACTCCAGAGGCAGAGACAAGCAAATCCCTAAGTCCGAGGCCAGTCTTATCTATACAGCGAGTTTCACAGAAAACCAGGTTTACATAAACACAGATACCCTGCCGAGAGAGAGAGAGAGAGAGAGAGAGAGAGAGAGAGAGAGAGAGAGAGAGAGAGAAACACAAAGCATTGTTCCAATTGCATATATTAAAATACTCAACAAGAGTACTGGAGAGATGTTTCAGTGGTTAAGGCACTTAACTTTCAGAGACCTGGGTAGTTCACAACTGTTTATAACTCCAATTCCAAGACATACAGTGCCCTGTTCTGGTTTCTTGGAGTACTGCAGCCATGTAGCATACAAGTAGACATGCGAGCAAAACACCCATATACATAAATAAAATCTTTAAAGGGAAAAACAAAAGAAGACTCGTCCTTGAAATTTTTAAAAGAACTTAAAACTTTTTCACTGTCCGAACTACCCCAGAACTATCCGAGGAGGACTGAGTTGTGAGCACCTGTGTCCCAAGGCAGGAGTATGTGCATTCGATCATTTGTACTTGTTATATTCAGAGTTCCCAACTGCGAACTTTGTGTTTGGATTTTGAGACAGGATCTTGCTAGGCAGCCCAAGGTGGTGTAACCTTGGAAGCTTGTCTAAGCACTCCAAGTACTGGGGTCACAGTCCTGTTCCAAGACAACTAACCAAAGTCGAAATTTTGAAATTTTTGTTTTGAACGGGCAATTATTAAGATAGAAAATGAAATGGGTACCGTGACGGTTCTTAATGTTTTGCACCTTCTGGGATGCTTTCATGATGCACCAGAAGAAGACGCTTCCCATAAATGAGATCTGCTCCAATCTTCATGTTTATACATATTTCTCATGTTCTGCTCATGCTCAGAGTTTAAGCCGCTCCCTCAGGGTTGATCAGTTAGGTGATTAGGCAAGAAGAGAAGTAGTCTATTGCCCTAACGTCATTTTCTTCCTAGCCCTTGTTTCGTTGCCTGTGGCTTGTCTATATATAAGATGCATCTGCTCACATCTTCATGGGTCACGTTTGCTTATTATCTGGACAGGTCGAATGGGAGCAGGAGAGAAAAAGAATGCCTGCAGTGTTCAGTACCGGCGACCGTTTGGCTGTGCAGTTCTTAGCATTGCAGACCTTCTCACGGGAGAGACGAAGGATGACCTGGTCCTGAAAGTGTACATGTAAGAAACATGCCTGATGTGGGGTTGGCATGGCCAGAGGGTGCCTGAGAATCCTGCCTGGGTGGATGGACTTTAGATGCATAATTGAGCAGCAGGAGAAAAGGTGGGCTTGAGTCATTCGTCAAAACCCTTATAAATTCTCAGTCAGAGAACTAGGAATCAGGGTCTTAGTGAATGCTCTTTGTTGATTTAGGAAGATCGTCTTCATAGATATCTCCTCTAGTTCATAAACAAGATAGCAGCATGTCCTTACTTTTACACAATTAGTTTGCTGTTAGAAGGCAAGACTCTATTATTTTTAAAACTAAGAGAGTGAAGCACAGGTAATTACTGAGTTAATTGACTGGAACTGCTTTAATGACATATATACATAACTTGGCTTATACAGCAGAGTTTATTATTTCCAAGTTAGTTCTGGAGGACTGATGTCTAAGGTCACGGTATGGTGAGTTTACTTCCTTCAGGAGCAAAGACTATGGGGAGATCTGTTCTATGCCTGTCTCCAGGCATCCATACCCATTGATACATGCATTACTTGGACCCTTGCCTTCATCTTCATGTGACCCTTTCCCTTGGTACCTGTTGGTTTCTGTGTCTGTTTTCTCTCTTTGTTAAGATACAATTTTATATATATATTGGATTGAAGCTTATGCCAAAGACCTCATTATAACTTGATTACCTCTATGAAGATCCTCTTTTGAAGTAAGGTCACATTCCAAGATCCCTGGGGGTTAAGATTTTAATGCTGTATTGGGGTTGGACACAGTTAAACTGAGAATACTCTTAAGAAGATCATGTGGTCTAGTCCAAGTTTTAAGTTAAATGATTTCTAAGATGATGATGTGGGTCTACATCAACCAACCCTGACTCCTCCCACGGGCTTGGTAGAGACGATCTGATAGACAGTGCCATGGTCTACTAGAACATCCACTTTGGGTTCCTGGACTACATTGTGGGCCAGTGCCATGAGCACTGAGTTGCTACTTATAGCATATCGCAGTAAGTGTTTCTTGTTTTTATGGGGTTTGTTTTGGGTTTTTTGTTTGTTTGTTTTAAGATGGGGATAGTACAACTGGCCCTTTGCCAATGTTTGGTCATAACATTGCTTTGTGACCACAGCTGCAGGGGGTCATGGATTGTTCTACTTTCCACCCAAACAAATTAGGTTGTCTGTAGCCTCTGGTTGCGAACCAGAGATGGTTTTATCCTTTCTAAGAAGGTTAAACCTATGACCTTCCTTTTAAGCTGAAAACATCTTAAAACTAGTAGGCAATAGAACTTGATCGTCTTTTTTTCTCATGGTAGCCCTCATTATTAATGGTTTTGATGAAATCCACTGTAATATTTTTCCTAAATACTACTCATAGTCCTAAAATATGACTTAGTTAAGATCATGGTGACCATTAGCCCTCTGTTCTTGGATTGTATACTGTGTGCAAAGGATTCACAACATCACATGTTCCGTGTCACTTCATCCTTACAGCAGACCCATGAAGCAGGTGGTTTTTAGGTCAGTTCACACAGGAGACTGAGAGTTAAGTAACTTACCTGTGTCACCCAGGTACTAAGGAAGGAGACCAAAGTATGTCTGAGTCTGGAACCTGAGCTCTCAGCTCATCTACTTCTATTTTTAGGGATGTTATTTTGCACCACAGTCTAGTAATGTGAGCGTGATAGAACACGGCATTACTAAAGAAAGCCAAAATTCTTCACAATCATAGTCTTATCATTTCTTAGCATCATCTTTCCAGGTATGGCAATAGCTTTGTATTATCTCACCACTGGAGAGACTGAGGGCCTGACAGTGACAGGAGCCACCCCTGATTATGCAACCAGCTTTGAAAAAATACATTTTAAACAAAAATTGTGTGGCTCTTTGTAGGTCTTTTATTGCCTGCTGTATCTTAGAAAGGAAAATTTTTTTATTGGTTATTCTTTCTACTGTTGACTCAGCAAATTGTGAAACAGTTCCAAGAGAAAATTACTAATCAGTGAAAGCCACCTCTCACAGTAGTAAGCAGTAAGGCATTTGAATTGATCGTTGGAATTCATTTAGAAGAAATCCCACTTCTTCTAGAGACCGAATCCTTACCTCCATTTAGGACTCAAAAGAAGAGAGGGGGAGGGGGGAGGGAGAGAGGGAGGGGAGAAAAGAAAAGAAAAGAAAAGAAAAGAAAAGAAAAGAAAAGAAAAGAAAAGAAAAGAAAAGAAAAGAAAAGAAGTAACAAATGCTGATATTTCAGTTACCTGTTTCAGGAGCATTGATTTTACTTGGAGGTTGTTTTAGGTAAAAACATGAATTCTAGAGTCTACCAGCAACCAAACCAGTTATCTTCCTTTCTTCTTCACTGGGCAGAGAGAAGGACATTGGAATGTACTAAATGGAATTTGACTTCTCATAGCTAGCCGGGCAGAATGATTTTCTATGTAGATTTTACAGTCTTCTGAGAGCCAAGGCTCAGTTTGGTTAGCCGTCCTGACAATAACCCCTGTCAAATTTATCCTAGAAGACCCATGTGATATGTACATACGTAAGCTAATACTGGTGAAACGTATGCCTCAGACTTCCTCATTAAAAGGAGGATTGGTGCTGTGGGACATTGGGGTTGGGTTGATAATTCATGGAGTCTCCATATCCAAGACCCTCAGGAAGGGGCATTTTTGTACCTCATAAAAGACAACAGCAGATTTACAAACACACCTAGATAGGGAAGTTCTCTGCTGTCTCATTAGAGTGGTTGTCACAGTAAAGCAGACCAGTAGGCGCAAATCTCTATGAGCTATTAGGAGTTGCTCCTAATGTTACTAGTTACTAGGAACGTTAATAGTTACTAGTCAGTGATACACCCACCTACCATCCATCGATCGACTCATTCTTCCATCCATCTATGCAACTGATATTGATTTATCAATATCAACTTTATTGATTCAGGAAGATCGTCTTCATAGATATCTCCTCTAGTTCATAAACAAGATAGCAGCATGTCCTTACTTTTACACAATTAGTTTGCTGTTAGAGGCAAGACTCTATTATTTTTAAAAACTAAGAGAATGAAGCACTATGTTCAACGTGTTCAGTGGTAGTTAGATGACAAACATCCTTTATTAAGTCCTTAAGAACCCTGATAGTCCACCATGCAAAGATACCACGAGCTAGTAAGTAACAAAAACTAAAAGCAAAGACTGGAGTTATATAGCATGGTGATAAAACATTTGCCTAGGATGTATAAGGCCCTAGGTTCAATCCCCAGCACTCCCAATGAAATCAATCAAACAAACAAAAGGCAGAGTTAGAGGCAGGTCAGAGGAGAAAACGGATAGAATAATACCATTTCTCTGAGACTTGGAAAATTGCCTACTGATAAATGTTGGCAGGCTTTCACTAGTATAAGCTGTGTTAGCATCAATTTAAGTGTGCTTAATTGGTTACAATTTACTTTAGCCAGATCTACTCATAGAACAGAGGGCAAAAATTTTCTTTTAAGAACCTTTATTTATTGAGCATTTACTATATGCCAGATTTTACATAAGCCCATGTTTATTCTATATTTAATATTTTAATTATGCATGTTTAACAGATGAGGAAAGCAAGGTACAGAGAAAATGATCAACTTGCCCCCCAGACATAACTCATTTAAAAGTGAAAGTTTGAATCTTAGGTATCTCATTCTTAGTCTTCGGCACCTTCCACTTGGTGGATTAAGGTAGAGTTGAACATTCCTGCCCACACCAAGTAAGCCTCATGGCCAGGCACTGGGGACTCCAAGGAGAACAATATGTTCTGTCTATATCCGAGAGAGATGTGCTATCACACCTGGGGCTTGAACTGTGTGTTAGAGCCTAACTGAATGGTTGTGTTTTCATAGGTGCAATACAGAGAGTGAGTGGTACCAGATCCACGAGAACATTATCAAGAAGCTGAACGCGCGCTACAACTTGACTGGCTCCAACGCAGGTGGGTGTGTTTGGCTGCGTAGCTCTCCCTACACTTTTCACATTCCCACCCTCCATTCATCCCTGTTAGATAGCAATGGTCACCCCATTGGGTTTTTTGTTCTTGTTTGCCATGTAAAAACAGTAAGTATTTTTCTGCACTTCCCTAAATGGTGGTAGGCTTGCAAATATAATACTCTCTATAAAAAAAAAAAAATTCTTCCCACTCTCATTTGAAACAGCATAGGATCTGGGTTTGTTCTGTGCTACCATATTTTGAGGCCTTCGGGTTTTTACTGTAAGCCAAGAACTAAATTATAAACCCTGTCTGGTTTTCCAATGGTTAGTGGAAACCTGACATTAAAGTGCAGTAAAAACATTCATCATCCTATGGCTGTGGACAATAAGGTAATTATATACTGGGTAACAAACATACATTTCACATAAGGAAGTGGACTGCAGAAGAGAGTGATGCTGACTGTAGTGATATATTCATAGGGAAGATGTATGTGTGCTTGTTCACAGACTGCATTTATCATATGCCACAATAAATTATATGAATAGCAACGTGTCATAGAATATATAACTTATAGTCAGTCCCTTTGAAGCCACTGTCCACCATACATTACATTTTCTTCACAAGTTTCCTGGGTCCATTTTTAAAATCATCGATCCTTATTTAACTCCTTGAAGAGGTTAGGGTTTTTGTTTATTTGCTCTTTCTAATAATACTGTTGTCTTACGGATATATTGGGTCTCTGAGAAACAACTCAACCTCTTCTACACTTTGCGTCTTCCAGCTTTCCTCTGCAGATTTGTTCGCTAACGTCTCTTTCTGATTACTCTTAATTTAATTGTTGTTGTCCTTGTGACTACATCTGTTAATTCCATAAGGAGGGTCTGCACACTGGGGCAGTGCTCCACATATTTTATGTCCTTTATCAACACTACTGACTAACCCGATCACAGTCTTCCTGGATCCTTAAGTGAAACTCTACCAGAAAATGAGACACGGGCCACCTTAGTGTTGGGTCTTTCCTTTTCTATTGATAACCATTGTGCTGTAATCAAACAGACAAATAAACAACACGACAATAAGAAAAGCCCAAACCACAGGTGCTACTACCTGTGTGAAGCATGAAAGCCTCCACTGTAACATGGTACCTCATATAAAGGCCTTACCCCTGTGGTCAGGGGCATCTCATTTTGTTGTGCATTGGGATATTTGAATTCCTTGGCTACTCAGCACATGCTGGTTGTACCTGTTTTCTGCTGTAAAGCTCTGCTGACTTTCCTGTCCTTAGGACACCCACCCTCCCATGCAGCTCCTTCAAGTCTGAGTCCCACTCAGTTCTTGCACAGCCAACGTCTGTTTGACGTGGACTCCTCTGATCACTGCCTGATACCTTCTAGCTCTTTCAAACTGAGACATACCAGCTCCAGGCCTCAGCACTACACAGTACTTTCCCAGAGTAAAGGCTCAGAACAGCCCTTTTAAAACAAAGACCTTTACACTTTCCAGCAAAGTGCTTCCCTTCCGGCTTGGTGAGTCTTCATTCTTCTTACTTTGTTCTATGTTGCCTCTTTGAGGAGAAGAAATGACAAGGCCAGCTAGGCTTTCGGTCCAGTCAACTTCATGACTGAATAGGAGGCACTCTACTGACTTACATGAGGCCACAAGAGAGTAACCAGGAGTCCTGATAAGAAACCAATATTGATGATGTCACAGAAGCCAGAGATCTCAAACCAGACCAATGACTCATTGCATTGGCAAGTAAAGATGTATGGACAGAATGGTATACAGTATGACACACTGTGACACACCGTAGCAAGGGCAAAGAGCGGATATGAGGGGCTGGAGAGAGAAACTGGACTGGTATATGTGATTAAAAGAAAAACGAAAAGAGAGTACCGGAAAGTGTTGAGTCAGGAAGAGAAATGGAGTCCGTTCTATAAAAGGGCTGCTTTCCCCTGTTATCACCCAATTCTATTCCTTGGCCATTGGTACTGGGTGGGAAAGGAGAGGAAGGGAAAAATACATTTAAACTTGCTCTTGAGACAATTCTCCCAGCCAATTGTAGGCCTTTCTGCCCCCAGGATGTGCTTCTCAGTCTTGGTGATGTCATCTTGTCTGTGTGATGGGTAAATGGGTTCATCTAGGTCACTGGCATTTCCCTCTAACCTAAGACTTTGTTGAAGGGAAGATTAGCCACCTTATCTGTTACATTCAGAAACTGGGGAGAAAATAGCGAGTGATCCATTTCAACGTTAAATGGTTAAAAAAAACCTGAATTAATATAAACTCTATAATTAGATTAAGTAATTTGAAATTTTAATAGCTATGTTAGATGAGAATTTTTAAATGTATTAATATAATGACCAAATATTTTAAAATATTTGAAATTCTAAAAATATTCATTAAAAATAAGCCAGATTTTATCTTGATGAGCAAAAACGATTATTATAAATGTCACTTCTAGGAGATGGCAGTTGAGGTCCAGGAATGTGGAATCAGACTGAGCCCGTGTTATGTACTTAGGCAGATTTGTAGGTAAGACTTAAGTCTATGAAGGTCACTGGCAGGGTTGGTGAGATAGCTCAGCAAGTAAAGGACTTGCTGCCAAACCTGATGATCTGAGTTCAATTCTCAAAGCTCACGTGGTGGAGGGAAAGAAGCAACTTTCTGGTTGTCCCGTGACCTTCACATTCGGGCACATCCCTGCACCTGCGAGTGTGTGCATGCATACACTAAACACACAAATGTAAAAACTCACTGAGTGTATTTCAGCATATACTAACAGAAAATTTACAGTGTTTTCCTATCATTTGTGTATTCGTGTGTAGTTTGCATGCATGGCTTTATAAAAAAGAAATCATATTTGTTAATCAGATAAATTTCTTGAATCTTTGTTTTTTTGCCTTTGTGAGATGAGCATGCACAATTCTACCCTTCCGACTACATTGTAACCCTGTGAGATTTCACAGGAATTGTTACATAGGGAGCCTACCCTTTCTATCAGGGAGAGAGGCATGGCTCTATGCCAGCTGCAACAGTATTCCTTAGGTGTTACATAGGGAGCCTACCCTTTCTATCAGGGAGAGCAGTGTGGCTCTATGCCAGCTGTAACAGTATTCCTTAGGTGCTGTTGCAGAGACTTCTGTAGTGTTAGACTTCGGTTTTCTGTTGACAGTCGTATCTCTGCACAGCAGTGTAGTCAGTTGATTCACCATCCTGCAAGTGATATAGTACCCAAGGACTTTTATCGGTGCCCCTGGCTGTTGAGTGCTGAGTTTATAAATTGCTTTTTCAGAACACTAAGATTAAAGTAGTACTTTATGGCACCACCTAATGGCTAAAAAGATAGTGCATTACTTTTTTATTTTTTGAACTTCCTAACTATTAAACCATCCTATCTGTTTAATCCTTTTGAACTTTTGAACTTTATTTCATAGTCAGTTAATTCTTTTCAATTACAAAGTAGTGAGTCATGCAATGACTAACTCATTTCCCATAGGATGATATTTCATTTCATTCACTTTACCTGTATTTCCCAAACGCAAGTATGTGGGCCTGTGCACACAGTCACGTGATTCAATAGTACTGGGTAGCTGAGATTCTTAATATTGGCCTCTTTGCTCCTGACTTGTGTGCATATGTGTACATATGTATGTCAGTGTATACATACAGACATATAGATATATACAGTGAATCATATATGTATATTTGTATTACTTTTTTGTAACTACTTGAGCAGCTTACTCTATTTTTATACCCCCAGCTATGATATCCAATGTATAATATCAAAATCAGGAACTCAACATTGGTATAATAATATTTCTGATATATAGAACCTATTAAATGTTTGACAGTGTTCTCAATATCCTCTGTAATACAAGAAAACCCAGGCTTTGTCACATGTGGTGACGATATCCTTTAGGTTCCCTTTTCTTTTCAGTTTTCCTTTATATAGTTCCAAGTGTAAGACTAAAGAGGCTGGAGAGATGGTTCACTGGTTAAGAGCACTCACTGCTGTCCCAGGTTCACTTCCTGGAACACTCATGGTAGCTCACCACTGCTGTACATCCACTTCTAAAGGATCTAGTGCCCTCTTCTGGCCTCAGTGGGCACCAGGCATACATGTGGTGCATATACATACATGTAGGCAGGCAAAAGATCACTTATGCACATTAACATTTTTTAAATATAACATTAAATTGTACTCTAAGTTATTTTAAAGAATATGTGTAGAATTGATTAAAAAAAAACTCTGAGTTCAAATTATAATCTAATGGAAGTAGTGATTAGAGTTTAGCATTATTATGTACAGTAGTTATTGTTTCTCTTAACTTTCACATGGTCACTAGGATCTGCTATTTGTAAGGTACACAAAATGTTGAAGAGCTAACCAGTCATGTATACTACTATAGTATCGGAAATTTAGCTGTTCTTCACCCATCCTAACTTCTTGACTGATCCTTCGATAACTAGAGAAAGATTAGGAAAAGAAAGTATTTCAGACTTACTCCATGTGTTCAGATGGGAAACCTGCATGAGAAGTGCTGAATAAGTAGGCAAGTAGAGCCTACAAGTGTTTTACAGCAGGTTAATGAGGAATGAACACTCAGAGAAAAATATGGCAAAGTTCCCAATCTCATGGCAGTAAGGTGTGTGTGTGTGTGTGTGTGTGTGTGTGTGTGTTTTACAAAATTTCCTTTACAAAATTTCCTTTATCAAGTTCTGTTTGGAAGAACTTCCCTTTCAAAGGCATGTATGTTCTCCTCGTTCATGAAGGAACATAATTTTTGACCCGTTTCATGGAAGAAACCCTGGGAAGATTAGAATGACCTTCTTGTACCTTATGTCTTTCAAAACAGTCCACTGAAGTTCTTTCTTTTGGGGTAGCATATTCTGAGGCCATTACTATGTAACACACACACACACACACACACACACACACACACACGTACACATCAAACAGCTCTCAGCCAGTAGATTCTTACATGGTGTTATGAAAAAATAAAAATAGGTAATGATATGTATAAGAATGAACACATACCTAAAACCACTAAGCTAAAAGACATAAACCAAAACTTTGACATAAACCTGTATATGTGTGTGTGTGTGTGTGTGTGTGTGTGTGTGTGTATGTGTATTTGTGTGTGATGAAAATGTTGCTATCCTGAATTAGAATCAAGAATGGAATTTTAAAAAGGAAAATAACAATTAGTCAAAAAGAAAATGTTAAGGTATTCTGGTGATGTCATCCTCCAGTTAGCATGGATTTATCTCTAGCTCTTGTCTTTCGCCAGTAAATTTACTTTGGTTAAGACTGTGAAAGCAAATAATTCCGGATGCCTCTATTGTTTCTTCATTTGACATGCATTGATTTATGTGTTGGACCTGTCCTGTTTTCTCTCTAATTTTTAGCCATTGGCTAATCACTTCCTTGGAATACAAACATGAAAGCATTTCCCCAATTGAAAACTATTGAAAATTTGCACCAGCAGTTCCAATCAGCAGAGGCCGCCTGTGCTTCTCAGCCTTGCATGTTAGGAGAGTATAGCAGGTAGGGCTAGCCCCTTTCCAGATCCCAGGAAACATGATAATTAACTTTCATGGTCAACTTTACTGGATTTAGAACCAAGCAAAAGGCAAGCTGCTTAGGCAAGCTGAGGGGGGAATTTTCTTAATCTGATTATTTGACTCAGGGAGACCTGCCCTAAGTGGTGCCTCCCCTTCAGCAGCACAGATAAAAGAAGGTAGAAGAGAGCATTGCTTTTGCCTACTTATGTTCACTCTTACAGGGACATTCGTCTACCATGCTGTTGCTCTGACATATCAGAACTGCTATGTTCTATAGTTCTGCCCATATTTGAGTAGTGTCAGTATTAATGACATAAATTTGTGGCTGTCCAAAATGACAGTATTAAAGGATACCCAACATCTTATCACCTGGGTTGTTGGCAGTATTTCAGTAGATTGGTCTCCTGTTACTTCAGAACAAACACTTAATAAGATCTAATCTAGATTTTATGGCTTGGTAGCTTTCTATACCCCTGAAAATTCTCTCTTGCTCTGAGCAAGTTCCAAGGGATCCATCCTCTTCTTCCGGTCTCCGGGAGAACTGTGCCCAGTATAGTGGCAACAGGATGTTGAGACTGTAGGGTATTGCGAGGAAGGTGCTCTCCTTGGCTGGCATTAGTATTTCTATGAAAGGGGCCTCCAAAGGGTTCTCTTACTCTCCACCACGTGCCAACGGAGTTGGCCTGGAATTACGATCTTCATTTGAACTCAATCACAATAGTATAAAACTTACACACACTTCAAAACTACTCCTAGTAGAACAGGGGTCTCATAGAGACAGAGATCGGGAGCCCCAGGATCCTTTCCTTTGGGGGCTTTGCACATGGTAGTACTGTCGACTTCACAGGAAATTGCTTCTCCATTTTTCAGCTATCTTCTCTTTTAAAGATAGGATGTTACCTTCTTGTAGTAGCTTCTATAGCCATATTCTTTTAAATCACAGTCTTTGTGGTTTATCTAGTTTACTTTCTAACAGTTACAGTTAAAAGGAAGGAAATTCCAGTGAAACACATAAGAAAAGCTAGGCAGGAAATTGTATAGATGAGCATATTTTTCCTAGAGTGGCATCTTCAGTAGTTTGAATTACCTAATACATATATATTCTACTAAAGTTTTAATGTTACATTTTAGGATGTCCTATGCTCAATGACTAGTGACCATTTGATATGTATCCAGTTTATGAATGATAAAATAAAAATTAGAAGATCTATATTAGCAATGATAAGATATGTAGCTGAAGCTTGTCTCATGGTCTCCTAGTGCCAGATCAAACAGCAGGAAGTTGGCAGTGTTTGTCAAACCCTTAAGGGAGTTCTAGAGTTTACCCTGGCTTTGGGGGCAAGGCTCTTAAGGTGCTTCCCAAATCTTATTAAACAGGACTCTTAAGTGCCTTTTCGTTTTTTGTTTTTTTTTTTTTTTCTTTCACAATGCAAGACCCTTCTCTGTGCTTCAGAATATGACCCTAGCATAATGCCTTAGAAGTGCAAGAGTTTGGGGAGAGTATGAGTTCTTTGAATTTTTTGCACAAGTTACCAGAATTTAAAGGAAGTTGGGTGTTCAATTTGACAGAAAAGTAAATATAACCTAGAGAAAATCAGTAGTGCTTAAGAGATGCAAAACCTGAGGTTTGGGCATTGTTATGCTAATTAATAAAAAGAGAAGGGAAAATGCCAGGGATTCCTTTATGTGTTTCCTCCCCTGCTCTGTGCTCAGGGCAGCCTGCTGAGATGGGGTCTCATCTTCTAAAACATTTTGTGATATTAAGTTTAATCCCTCCTACATTATTAAAATTACACATGATGATTATCCTGCCAGTCCTTTTCTATGCCACTACCAGACCTTGGTTCTACTAGGAATATTTTAAAATAGGTATGAATTTTTTAATATCATAGCTGAGTTCAGATGGAGAGTCTAATTCCAGCCTCACTATTGGACTTATTTATTTTGAAACAAAAAAGCAAATGAAACAGTTTGGAGCCTTTTCTTAGCTTATTGATATCTTTAAATGTGGACTTTTATGAAAAAGAGGAGCCATTAGAGTTTAGTGATCATAATTTATGAAACTTCTCTTTAAGAAAATAAAAGAAGTGAGGATTATTATAGATAGACCAACTATATTCTTCCTTCCCTATCCCAGTAATTCAGTTTGCGGATTCATTTGTAACTATTTCTGGGTTGTAATATGCCCTTTAACTCGTGTGTGAAAATCTTGTTGCATGATTAGCACATCTATTCTTAGCTCAGGTATTTGTAGCATCTTTATTTATAGAACGTACATTTTAACATCGTATAATCTTGCAAACTTTTGTAGAAACTCAGAATAGAAAATAAAAGCCAGTAGTACAGCTGGGCATGGTAGCACACTCCTTCAATCCCAGCAGTCAGGAGGCAGAGGCAGATGCATCTCTATGAATTTGGGACCAGCCTGGTCTGCATAGAAAGTTCCAGGCTAGCCAGAACTACATGATGAGACTTTGTTTGAAAAGAAAGGGATTGGGGGTGGGGAGTGGGGGGAGTACAATATTAGGCTTTAAGTGGCTTATATGTCTTACAACAACATTTTCATTAATATTGTGGTTTTGTTTACACTTTAATTGGCTTTATTAATGAAATTTGGGTGAAGAGGTAGTTTGTTTTTTTTTTTTAAACAAAGCATGGTTAAGGTTAATGTCCCTTAAAAACTACATCATTAGAATATTTTTGGATTGGTTATTTGATTTGTTGATTTACAATTCCAATTCAGTCTCCCACTGAAGACATTCTATTACATTTTCTTGATGGACTACTGTGTTACTAGGAAAAAATAAATTTCAAGAATTTTTAAATAATTGATTTTTTTTTTTCTTTTTTAAATCTTGGTATAGTCAACTGTGTAACCCATTCTTCTGCTACAAACTTGAACAAGTGGTCAAGGACAGCAGTGTGGACATTGACCACATTTACCTGGTGTAATTTACAAGGCCAGTTTTAATCTGGTATGGGGTTAGGGCAGAAGGTGTAAATGTGGTAAGGAATGGAGAAACAAAGTTTGAAGAAAGAGAAATAATGCTACTATATGTAAATATGAAGCTCAAATCTAAGCAAATAAAATTTGAATAATTGATCTGAGAGAGTGGGGGCCCTGAGGAGGAGAAGAGAATACTTAAGTGGAACTAACCCAAAAATATGTGATGAGGCTTAAGACCAAATAAATATCACGGAGAAATGATTCCTCCTCTACTGGGCCTTGGAAAGTTGTTCTCTGGCTTTAAGGGGTAATGCGTAGACTGGTTCTTCTTTGGTTGACCTTTTTGCCCTTAGTCTGGACTATGTAATAGTTGAGAAAAATAAATACTTATAAAATTTAAATTTGGTGTGTAAAGATAAAACCAATCCTAGCTAAGTAGCCTAAAAAATATAAATATGTAGCCAGTGTACATTCAAATGAGTGGGATTCCTGTGCTGGAAAAACACTCACTCAAGATGAGTTATGATAACACTAAAGAGTCGGCTGCCACTCAGAGGAAGCAGGTACAGCCAACGAAGATGGCGTCCTCAGAGTCTAGACAAGAATCTGACGAGAAAAGGCTAAGCTAGAATTCAGGGCAGTCATAATGTAAAATAGCAAGATTTTAAAACTAACGCATTAAAAAGTACTGATTGAGTTTGTATTCTGCTGACATTACACACTGGCACAACTCATTTTAAAAAACAAACAAGAATTGTATTATGTTGGTGCTTAGGTTCTATGATGGTCCTGGATAGAATGAAAAATTCTTCTTTAATGGTTAGCAAGGAGGTGAGCACAGTTGAAAAAAAATGAATCAATTTGTTGAAAATAAAGCTCAATTCAGTCAGAATTCTGCACAAAGGGAAAATGAAATGGAAAAATCTGGATAAATACTTAAAAGATATAAAGAAGTGAATGGAAAGGCCAGTGTGGGTCTAATAGGGCTTACGGAGGTAAAAGAAAATGTGGCAGTATTTGAATGTTAAGGACTGAGGAAATGGAAGCACTTGGATGAAAGAAGAGAAATTATAAAGTGAGAAGATACAGTTCAAGTTGCATCTCAATAAGTTACAAAACTACAGAACACTAAAGCCCAAGCTAAAACCCAGAAGGAAAATGTTGCTTACCTCTCTGCCCTCCAGTGTAGCGCCAGCAATTGTGAAGGTCTGAACATCATAGGATGTCACAGAATTGCCCTAGGGAAAAGGCCAACTTTGCATTCTACAATTTGCCACATTATACCTTCCAAGTGAGAGTGATTCCAATTTCAAGTCAATAATTCTAATTTCAAATAGAGTCATAGAAAACCTAACATCCACATTCATGGAAAGAAATGGGAGTGACCATAAGGAAAAGGAAGACTGAGTCCAGGAGCAAAGACATGTGAGGAGAGTGTGCAAGGAGCATGGGAACATGGCCGCACATACTCCTAAGCATCAGCAAATAGCATGAGTCAAAGATGCCCTCTTTAGAGATAGGACGTCTTGTCCCCCTCTACCATTGCAGGAAGAGATAGGCACAATTTGTTAAACACAGACTTTAAGTCAATCGTTTGTATTAATTTTGTTTAAAAGTAGAAATGGAATATATTATTTCCAGAATAATAGGACAATAGGTAAAGTATGAAAACCCAACTCAGAATCTATGAAGTCATGGTTTTGCAGTTTTACGTTGTTACAGTCACAGCTGTGTGCTATTTGGTTCATTAGAAATGGAGAAGGAAAAGAAAAAAAAAAAAGAAAGAAAGAAAGAAAAATCTAAGTCATTGAAAACCAGTAAGGCAGGAGGATGCCCGGATGGACTTGCAGGCTGAGCCTCTGGGGATCTGAAGTTTCTCTCTGGTTCCCTGTTCTGGTTTATATCTGGATAATCCCATCCAAAGCCCTGTGTGATTAGGGACTTTTCCACCTTCGTATCTCTGTTTGTCCCACTTACGTCTTGTTCCCACCTTCCAGGTTAGAGATGTGATGTTGTTAGACAGCTTTGCCTCGGAACTCTACACAGGACTGACCGACCATGTACTCAGTAAACCCTGAGCTCTGTATACTGATAAAAAGCCGGGCCTAGTAAATGTTTTCCTCCTGCCTTATTTATTGTATTACTTCCTAAAGTTTTATCCTATTTTATTTGATTTCTGTTTGTTATATTCTTCTTCCCGCCTCCTTAGCCTCCCCACCCCAAGACAGGGTTTTGTGTACCCCAGACTAGCTTTGGACTTGCTTCTATAACCGAGAACAGCTTGGGGTCCTCATCCTCCTGCCTCCACCTACTGAGTGCTAGGATTGTGGGTATGAACCACCGAGCGTGGGTAAAAGAAGTATTTCCTCAGTGTATGGCAGTTGGGAAATGTTTGCAACGTAAAATGGAACCTAGTTTGTTGGCTGGGAGGAATAAGGTAGAAATGAGCGACAGTTCGGTGTCCAATAGCAGCTGTACAACAGTTGCAGCCGCCTCTGCTAGCATTTTCGAGCAATTCCTATCAGGCTTTACCTAAAGAGTTTTGTAAAATTGATGCCATTATGTTTATATTTTGGAGATGGGAACCAAAGCATGGAGAATGCACTTTTTTAAACAGCACACTTAACAACATATATTGAGCAAATGTTTGTTGTGATTTTCCGTTTTGCATTGCTGTGTATTCACAGCTATATGTTATTTGGTTCATTAGTGACAAAATGGCTGATGTAACCTAAAATCAAATCTGGCTGCTACTGACAAATCATGCTGTGCTTGCCACTTTTGATATAAAAACGCAGAATTTCATAAGCCTAAGAAGAGCCGTCTTCTAAAATGAGTTATCTCTAGTCCCCATAAAATGAGAGTCGCCATACAGTCAGCAGAGCCTCAGCCTTTCTTTATGCTGCTGCTGTTCTCTGAGCATGGTAATGAATAATACAGTTTCAGGGTTGATTGGGGTTTGCTTTGTTTGTCTGTTTGGTTGGTTTGTTGTTGTTGTTTTATTGTTGTTGTTGTTGTTGTCATTGTTTGGCAGACTCCAGATTAACTAATGACTATGCTTTTGCTTAAAATTACACAGCGGGTCTTTCTAATTGGAGCTCAAATGTTGAGGCTGCCGTGCAAGCTCAGATGGATGATGGTGTTTCTTCTAGTAAGGGCAACGTGCCTCCCAGAGCCAGCTCTCTTTGAACATAGTTTTGGGTTCTGTTCCTGAGGCTGTTACAAAATGCCCGGCAGAATCAACTAAAAAGAAGGTCCATCTTGGTTTGTAATCTCAGAGGGGACATGATCCATCCTAGCATGATACCAGGAACAGGAAGCCACTGAGTACAGTTGGTCCTCAGTCAGGAAGAGAGATGAATGCAGATGCTAAGCAAGATGTCTCCCTTTCCTCTATTCAGTCCAAGACATCAGCTCACTGGTGTGTAGGAAATACAATCCACATTCAGGGTGGATCTTCCCTTCTTTGGGTAAACCTCTCTGGAACCACCCTCAAAGCAAGTGTGTGTCTCTCAAGCGAGTCTCAATCTAGTCAGGTTGACAATGAAGAATAACTTACATCAAGGGCTAGAAAGAAAAAAAAAAAGAGAGATTGTAAAACATTATATATTTTCTAAAATTAAAAGAGTTACTTAGGTTTTTTTGGCAAATTTTATCGGTTATCATAGATCTCTATAAAATTTGTCTCTCAACTTAAACATATTCTCAGCAATAACCTTCTGTATATTCCACTCATATACTTTGCCCCAACTATCTTATTGTCTGTTCACTTCTAGGTGTCTTGGCCTAGCAATTCCTTAGGATCAGAAATTCTGTGGTCTATGTCCTTGTATTCTCTCTTCTGCTTTCTCACACCATAAGCTACCTATCCCCATACTGATCATATCAAGTAATAGTAGGAACCCAGAAAAGTATACAGACCAAACTTTGGAACTGGTCACCTCTAAGCATCAGTAGGACGCCTAGACAGTCAAGTGGCAAGGCTGGGAAGAGAAAGACAGTTCCTCTTTGTGAGCTTTCCCACCCGCATGAATGAGTAGCCCTGAAAGATTAAACCAAGCTCTGAATACTCAGAGTGATTAAGAAATTCTCTTCCCCCCCTTGTTCATTTAAATATAATTAACAAATAAAAAATTTATGGGATTATGTTGTACAATGTGATCCCGTGATTTATATTTACATTATGAAATGAGTAAATGAAGGTACTTAATGTATATGTCATCTCACATGCTTTTATTTATTTATTTATTTATTTATTTATTTATTTATTTATTTATTTTTGGTGTGGTGAGAACCTTGAAAATCTAAGGGAAATTTTCTATCCTTTCCAGAAATCTTCACATGTCCCCCATCCCCCTACCAGATCCACTTACCCTCAGTCAGTCTTCATTCTTCTCTTGTGGGTAACTTTTTTTTTTTACATCAGTATGTAAATATTTGTCAAAACTCTCCTTTGTAGTGATGAGCAATTTTTTTTTATCCATTCTGTTGATAGTGTTCTGATGACTAATTTATTCAGTCTGTGGTTATAAGGTCACAATAACTAAGGACCACTACAAAAATAATATCAACAATCTCTATGATGGCAAAATAAATAGAAATGTCATGATGTTTCTGTGGAGCTGCTCCCTGTGGCCCAGCTGCTGGCACCATGTGTTGTCTTTTTATTTTGGTTTGTTTGTTGAAATTACACTCTTGAGTCATAGCTGAGAACAACCTCAAGTTTCTTCCTCATCCTCTTGCCTCCACTTCTTCAGTGCTGGGATCGAGGGTATGGATCACCAAGGCTGGATAAAAGGAGTACTTACTTAATATATGGTTGCTGGGAAACTTAGGGAACTTGGAATAGAACCTAGTCTGTTTTCATAGCTTAGTTGTTCTGTAGTTAAGAGTTGTAGTTTGTGGGGAAGCCTAACTGTTTGGAGCAGAGCATGTGTCTTGTAGCCAGTCCTTCCATTCAGTTGACTTTTCCACTTCTTGATTGTGAATTCTTCATTCTGGAGGACATGGGTCAACTGCAAATGGCAATTACTGCCCCCACTAGCACCAATTTTGGTCACTAGGATAGTGACATTAACCAGAGTTAGGACTTTTTTCTCTATTTTTCTAATTTCTAGAATGCATCCAGCACTTCGGTAATTTTCCTATTCCCACCCTGTTTTCTCTATGTTTCCCCATCACTTTGGAGTTCCCTTCTGACATCCACTAGCTGGCTGCCCCCCTGCCTTCTTGACACCCTTCGGTCTTTTGCCCTCCCTTCTCCATGTCACTTGCTCTCTAGACATCAGTGCATCTCCTGCACATTATTGCTCTCCCTCCATCCTTTTCTCTCCTGACAGGGTACTTTCTCTTTTTCATATCTTCTTTAATTTCTCCAGGATGCATTATCTCTAAGTGCTTTTTGTTGTTGTTGTTGTTGTTATCTAATTCTCTAGAAAAAATTCACTTTGTTTTTATTCTTTTATTTTTAAATTTAAAAAAAAAAAAAAAAAAAAGGAGGTATTGAGGGAGGAAGAAAGTGTGGAAGGGGAAGAGACTGAAGGCTAAATAAATGCAGCACCCATTGGGGAAACAGGAATCCTGGTCGGTTTTTCCCATTCTCCCTCCTATCCTGAAAAATACTGTCTATGTTTTTTAATTCTTGTTCAGATTTCCCTCTTCTTTCTTTGTATTTGCTATATGGTGCTGCAAGTGTTCCAGATCAGGCCCTTCCACAGACGTCCTGGGAAAATGATTGTCATTTGAAAAATATAACAGAACCTCAAGATCTGTGTCAACTCCATCTCCCTCTCTTAAAAATTCTGGGACTTTTGAACAGTGCCCTCCCCAGCAGGAAGCGTTGTTTTATGAAACTGTGTGTGGCACATGTGGGTCTTCTACACACTCCAGCTCCTGGTGATGCTGACGGTGATGATGTAGGCACTGAAGGCTAAAGGACAGTAGTGGGAAATGAACAGCCTGTGATGACACGATGGGGCAGTGGGGGCCTGGAGTCAGGAAGAAGAGCTGGTAGGTCAGACAGATTAGAAGCCGTGCCGCCTGGTGTTTGTTCCTGGCCGCAGGGCTTTGAAAGGAATCTGATTGTCCCATGAAGTGTCCTGAAGCTGCTCTGAGGGTTGCCATCCCTCCACTAGTCCAGATGGCTGGCTTCTTCCCAACTTCAGGCCTCATGACTCTGGAAGGACTGTTCCTCCTCTTCTTCTGCTATGTGTGAGCTGCGTTGGGTGGGGTAAAGAAGGGAGAGTTCCAGAGAAATGGAGACCAGGTACAAAGTCTTGAAACCTGCTAGAGTTCACTCTCACAGCCCTTCTCTGAGGCACACACCCTATGAGACAAGCCCGGGGCGGGGCTGCCTTTCTCGGTCTCTTCTTCCTTAAGGCCCCTGTTTTAAAACAAGCAAGTCAGCAAGACACCTCTCACTATTCTGTATTTTCTCATACTGCTTATGGAGAATAAAAGGAAAACCCTCATGTGCCTGTGTTGCACATAAGGTTTGCAGGGTTTTTTTTCCAGTGTGATTGAGGTCATTTGTATATCGTTTTTTAGAGAGCATTGTTGTACTGTAAATCAATGACTGAGTTATTCAGGAAATGGTAGTGGCAAATAATGTTTTAGATTAAAGGTCATTTGTGGATGGCTGAATTATCTTCTTTATGCCATTATCCCACCTCACTTCAGATTTGAGTGCAGGGTTTTTTTGTTTTTTTTTTAAAGAGTCACTTTTTTAAAAGAAGAAAAAAGTCACTCTGAGAGGTTTCATTTTCTCCTGCTGATGGGGGAGAGGCTCTTTGTCTTTCTTGTTTTAAAAATGTAGAAAGGAGGAGGGAATTGAAGGAGATGCTGTGTCTTTGAAGAGATAGACTAGCATTTCCCCATTAGTCTCCCTTTTGTTGCTCCTGTCTTAGAATTGAGAAAATTACATATGAAATAGACGCCTTCTTCTGCATGTCCTGCTGTGATAATGTCGCTGTAATTGGGATAAAGAAGAAAAACAGATAATTTTAAACTGACTGGATTCCTTCTTGTTTGTCAAAGTGTCCTGTGTCTTAATAAATTCTCAGAAAATCATGCCACTTTGAGTCTCTGTATTATATCAAATTAAGAATGTAGCCTAGATATTATTCCAATCACTTTGTTGCTGTAATTTCAAGAAAAAAATTGTTATTATTATTATTTTTTTTAAATACCCTTGAATGTCTATATCTTAAGGTTTGTTTCCGGGCTTGTACTATTTGATAGATCATATCAAGGCCTTGTAGGGTTGAGAAAGAGTAAGGCTCTAATTTGATTTCATTGCCCATTATCTTTCTGGAGAGTAAGTACTGCCAGTGGGGTACATTCTGACAGCCAGGGCTGGAGGACAGGGCACCATGGTGAGAAACCTGCCTCCTGGTCTTAACCTCCTGCCAGAGACTCTCCAGTTCCTAGGAACTGGGAAACTCCAGTGTCAATGTTGGAAGAGGGTTGCCTACAGATCCTCCCAAGTCTCTATCGATTCTTTGTGGCTAGTAAAACCTCATACATTGAGCTTGCGGGGCCGCATTTGCTTCTTCTACCATGGGTCACTTATGGTTAACTGGCGTGCCTCTCCTCTGTTTCAGGATTAGCAGTTTCCCTCCAGCTGCTACACGGAGACATTGAACAGATCAGACGAGAATACTCCTCCGTGTTCTCTCACGGAGTGTCCATAACGCGGAAGCTGGGTTTCTCTGACATTATCATGCCTGGTAGGTGACTCGGTGTGCCCCACAGTGGTGAAGGATGCACATGGTCTCTGCTTTGTCATTTGAGGAAATTGTCACATTGTCAGCTTTGAAGTGCTCCTGAGGGCCTGTGGGAAAACTAAGTGAGGTAAGTGGTAAGGAGCAAATGAAAAAGTGTTTTTTGAAGCGAAGTAACTCTGGTGGCCATGGTGGCATTTCTCTTACGACTAATGACAGTGAAAGCTGAGATCAAATCCAAAAATATATGATCTCTTTGTGGAGAAGTTTAGGTCATGTTAGGTGATATCCTCCTAGGTCTATCTATTCTTCGTTTAGTTTTTGTTTCTAAACATGGAGAAAAATATAAGCACAAAACAAGTTGAGTTGTATAGAGAGGATCAAAATATGATAAAATTTATGTTTAAAACATCATGTTCAATGAAGACCAACTTGCTTGAGAGTTTTAAAAGGTGTTAAAAGGGATCTACACATCTGAATAGTAAAGGAGGTAGTGATGAGGGTATAAGAGATGAGGGGATGAGCAGAAGATGTAACAATAAAGCTGTAATATTTGATTTCTTCACCAAACAGATATTTTCAGTACCTCTTTAAAGATAAAATCTTTTCTTTCAATAGGGCTTTTTAATTTTTTTAAAATTTTTATTACACAGTAGGGTCTTCAGAGATGATGATTCCAGCCATCCCCCAAGTTATTGCTCTACTTAATGTTAATAATAAGCACCTGCTGCAACTCCAAGGGACAACGCCAAGGCCAGCTCTGAGACCTAGCAGACCTGCTTAGAAAAGAGCCAAAACGTTCTATATCACCCAGTGTCCCATTTACTGATCTCTTGATTGAAATTCCTGCAAGGAAGGCTGGGATTGCAGCTTGGAAGGTTTTGTGGAATGACCTGGCCCAGTCATCTTTCGCATCTTGCAGGACTGTTGTGGAAAATGACCGTTTATAGATCTGTTTACATGGTGACATGCTATCCAGTGGCTCCTGCAACCGTTCATTATTTCCCCTAGTTGCTATAAATAACTGGTATTTCCTCCTTAACAAAAAAGAAAAGCATTCATCCCACTGGGAAGCAAATTGATGGGCAAATCTAATATAAAAAACATATTTAGAGCAGAATGTGGCCAGCTGCTGGGAGAATTCCTCATCTTGGTCCCTGGGCTGTATCATTGAGGAATGGAAAAATATGAAATGGGACTTCTCTGGCTGAAGAACTGTCTGGGTGGCTCTGTGCTCATGTAGCTTTTGTCTGGCTTTAATGATGGGAGGAGCTGAGAATGAGGCTTGCTTCTGCCTCTTGCTGGCAGAGCTCTGTAATGTATGGTTCATACTCTCCAAGCAAACATTCTTTCCAGACAGACACATCTCTGCTTGCCATGAGGCTGCAAGAAAACTTTTGAAAACCCATTTCATCATTTCCTCTTTTTTTTTTTTTTTTTTTTCCTTTTCTTCCTTGACCTCTTACTATTCCAACCAAGATGGAGATAAGAGCCGATGGACGTAGGTTCCTAACCATCAGAGAACAGATGTCAGACTCACTGGAATTTTTACAGTGACAAACACTGCTGTACTGACCTTTGTTGCTTTCAAACTAACCAGTGGCTTAGTGGCTTAGTGAAAACTTGAGTTGAATGTTCCAGTGAGGAAATATTTATGAATAACATTTCTGGTCACAGTGCCTGTGGACAGTCTGCAGGCATGGCCCCTCCTATCTCATTTGCTAGACTGTCCTTCAGAGTTTATTTGCATCGAGTATTCTGATGGGGCCAGAACAGGTGAGGCCCACCTTACACCAAGAGGATCAGGTTCATTAACACAGACACACAGAATGAGACAGAAATGGACACAGAACTTTTTTCAGGTCCGTAGGATATTATCGGTGCCTTGTTTTGAAACTGGAAGACCTGGAGGCAGAAGTCCTTTCCTAGTCATTGCTGTTGAACAGGGCATCACTTGTTGCCTGGTATTAAGGTGGAAGAGGCAGAGACTGCCTTTGTGCTTTTAAGCCTGTGAATCAGACATTGAGCGCCTATTGCTTTAACTATTCATTTATTGTTGTTGTTGTTAACTATTTTTAATATACTCATTTCTGGCTACAAAAAAAGTCTTTTTCTAAGATGCCTACAAACCAAATACTATCTCTAAGGGAAATTTCATGCTACAGTCTCTGATGAAGGACAGCTAAATTTTTTTTTTATTTTAGTGTTTTCTTATTCACTTTACATCCTGTTCACTGCCCCCTTTCCTGGTTACCCACTCTCTCTTCCCCTTCTCCTCTGAGTGAAAGGAAGCCACCCCCCCCCCCCGCCCCGGTATCCTACCACTCTGGCACTTCAAATCTCTGTGATGTGAGGCTCATTCTCTCCCGCTGGGGCTAGACAAGGCAGGCCAGCTAGAAGAACATATCCCACATATAGGCAACAGCTTTTGGGACAGCCCCTGCTCTAGTTGTTCGGGACCCACATGAAGACCAAGCTGACATCTGCTATGTATGTACAGGGAGGCCTAGGTCCACCAATCCAATACCCTTCCATGTGAAAATTATTAGGGAAATCAGAGATACAGGATGCATACCTAAATATAATCAAAACAATATGCAGCAAGACAATAGCCAACATCAAACTAAATGAAGCAATTCCACTCAAATCAGGGACAAGACAAGGCTGTTGACTTTTTCTCTATCTATTCAATATAGCACTTAAAGTTCTAGCCAGAGCAATAAGACAACTAAAGGAGATGAGGGGCTACAAGCTGGAAAGGAAGGAGTTAAAGCATCACTATTTGCAGAAGGTATGGTAGTATACATAAGCGACTCCAGAAATTTTGCCAGAGAACTCCTACAGCTGGTAAGTACCTTCAGCAAAGTGGCTGAATACAAAATTAAGTCAAAGAAATTAGTAGCCCTCCTTTATACAAATGATAAGTGGGCCAAGAAAGAAATTATGGAAGCAACACCCTTTACGATAGCCACAAATAATATAAAATACCTTGGTGTAACTCCAGCCAAGCAAGTGAAAGATCTCTATGACAGCAAAATATTTAAATCACTGATCTCCACAAAAATGTAGGGTGAGCCCAAATGTAATTTCAAATAATGAGTAGCCACTGCTTAAAAAGAAATAAGAAGTGGTAAAATTTATTTTAGCAGCATGTGTTATTTAGCTCAGCGCATCCCAAAATATTGTCTTGGTAGGTAATCCATATGAAAACTTTCAAATGAGTTATTCGCACTGTTTTCCAGTCTCAGTCTTTGCAAGCTGCCGAGTACTGGACAGTGATGCAGCTCTCTCTCTATAGCCAAGTCACAGTTCAATTGCTCAGTTGCCACATGGAAGCAGTTACTCTATTGGACAGCCTGGCCCTAAATGTCTTAACAGACCCCATGCAAACCAGGCCCAGGCCATCTGGAAGTACGAGGAAGGTCTGGGTTCCACCAGACATCTTGGAACAGCCCTCTGATGTGTCTGGTAGGTCATAATAGGCTGGCTGTTCCCCTCTGCACACCCCTTAAGCACTCCTTCTTACTCTAGGTTTATATTCTAGGTGAATCTGTCATTGTTTTTGTCATGATCCCTTGACTTCATTTTCTTGGCTTATGTCCTGTTCCCTGGAGACGAGCTCCCACAGATTGATTGGTTAAACTGTCACGTTTTGCTAAAGAACCCATCATTAACACTTTCTGGGGCTTTCTGTAAATCTTTCAGAAATTCTAACCCTAAAGAGAATTAAGTATAACTTCCAGGGTGTTAGGGGGACACAGGCACTGAGATCTAGAGACTAATTTTGATATTGAACCCAAGATTTATTTACATTTATTTTCCAAATAACTTGGTGATTTATAGGTCTAGGATAATGTTATAATAAATGTTTCCATAGTGTTTCTTTTTATAAAGGAATTTCATTCTTTTAAATATAGGTATTATGTTTTGCTACTTACTGGTAAAGAAGCGCATGCATCAGATAGAATTAATCCTACAGTAATCCTCATTTTGAAGAAAATAGATTAGATGAATAGAAATTAGTATGACATGATTTAATCTTACTTAAAAATATATTGTACTTGGTTAAGATCCCTCATGCCCCTCATCCCAGCTACTTGAGGCCTGAGGAAGGAAGGATCACAAATTCAAGGTCTGCCTAATATTGTAAAAATATTTTCTAAATTTAACTAAAGTTCACTATGCTTTGGTTGGAGTCACGAAGATTCTTGGTCACATTAGAGCCATCACTTATGTTGGATATGAACCCCTAGTCACATGGAGAGATGGTATACTTTCAATCAGAAGATATCAGTCACTAGAGAGAGATGGAGGATTTCCTTCCAGCCACAGGTCATACCAGACACAGGGATTGAACTTAATATTTCAAGACTGGCCTGAGCAATTCCTTGGTCAAGTGTCCTGTGAATTCTTTATTGAGAGAGTTACCAATAGCGCTTTACATACATATCTTAATCTCTACGCTTCAGTTTCATCTATCAAATGGAATGGTTAGTGCCTTCCTATAAGTGCAAAGCAAGATCTAGCTAGACATTCAAGTGCTTTGTGAAGAACCCAACTCATAGCAGCCATTCAGTAACATGACCTGCTGTTATTCATTTTGTTGGAACTACTACTGTAGTGGAATTGCCATGTCTAAAACTGTTAAGACCAGAAGTGTTTGAGACTCTAGAGGTGTGTTAGGATTTTCAAATTTTTCCATAGGGCCAGGAGTGATGGCACACACTTTTAATATGAGCCCTTGGGAGGAGACAGAGGCAGGTCAATCTCTGTGAGTCTGAGGTCAGCCTGGTCTACATAGTTACAGATCAGCCAAGGCTATATAGTAAGAGCTTGTCTCAAAAAATTAATTTAATTTAACTTAAAGAAAGAAAGAAAGAAAGAAAGAAAGAAAGAAAGAAAGAAAGAAAGAGAAAGAAAAGAAAATCCTAGGTCATTTGCATATTTTTTCTTAACAGGGGCTCAGCTTTTCTCTAATTCCATAAACTTTACATGTTTAGATAAAGAGCTGGGCTGGCCCTGCCAAGGCACTGTACAGTGGTTACATGATAGACCTCTCATGCATTTTAGTCTGTATCCAGAGCAGACCCAGGACAGCATCGAGGACCCAGGAGTGAATCCTATGATAGAGACCTTGCTCATTTTCAAATGATCAATCATTGACTTCATCCACCGAAGTGCTTTGTTCCCACTTATGTGTCCTTACATTTTTCTTGCCTACAATATTTTGAGAAATCTTTAGGTGTACACAGTCCAGTGGGCCTGCTACAAAGAAGAGAATGCAATGAATCCGAAAGATGTGAGATCTTAATAAACACTGTCACAAACATAGCTGCTCACACTGGCACTGTGACTCCATTTCATACTTTACAGTTTGTCTCTTAATTACCCAAGATGCTTTTCTAACACCAATTGAGCTCATTAGTTTTCTCCAGAGTCTTCAAGTACATTGATTTTAATTAGCACTTGTTTCAACTTTCTCCTTCTGCATATTTTGGCAAAATGTGGCACCTTGCGGTATTGGAACATAGCAAGTTGCAAAATTCCTGGAGAGAGGCATATGTAGAATGCCACCAGAAGAAGCTGTCTTCTCATCATGTGTTAGTTCTGCATAGGAATCTTATTTAATCTAAAGGATTCACAAAAGATGGGAGGAGGGTGTCACAGGAATGGAAACAGTTTAGGAGCAGGATATTAAAGCATGTGTATAAGGTTTTTCCTTTTATTAAAATAGTGATATTTGTTTTTCAAAGTGTTATACATTTCTATAATGTATATTGATCACATCTCTTCACTACTACTTTCCTCTTACTCCCTGTAGGGTCTCTACCCTGCTCACCTTCCAACTTCATGTTCTGTTTTTATTTTTATTTTTGATTAATAAACCCTTGATCAAGTTCATGCTGCCCATATACACATGGGAGTGGGGTCATCCACTGGGGCTTGAGCAGTCTATCAGGAGCCACAGCCACAAAGGAAAGTGACCCTTCTTCTCTCAGCGGCCATTAACTGCTAACAATTCCTCCAGTACAACAGAGTGAAGTCCCCATCCATGCAGGACTTTTGACCAGCTTGATCTGCTAAAGATGAATGTACTCTATTCTAGATGTTCTTTTATAAGTCATAGAAATACCATTATAACAAAGGTATCATAGGGGCCAGCAAGATGGCCCAGGGGCGGGGGGGACAATGCTTACATAAAGACTAATACCCTGAATTTCACCCTTAGAATCCATGTAAGGGTAGAAAGACAGAAAGAATTCAGAAGATTGTCCTCTGAACTCCATGTGTGCAGCATGGCACGGCCCCTCCCAAATAATGATACTACTACTGCTGCTGCTACTACTACTCCTACTACTAATAATAATAATGTGAAATTGAAGTTTTAAAGCATGCTGTCTAATGCCTTTCTTCCCTTCACCTCTGCCTTTACTTCCCTACTATTTTTATAACACAGAAACTAGAGTCCTAGGGGTTTACATCGTCCACTCTAGAACTTAGTTCAAAGAGTAATAGAGGCAGAAGGCCTTGAGGTCCTTATTCTGATTGTGACCCTAAAGGCCTTAGGCATATTTGAATTCAAGCATTTCTTTTGTAGTAAAAGAATAGAAGAATCCAGATATCACGAGTTCAGTTGTCTTTAATTGACTTGAGGATCTAACATCTTTTATTACCTTGCTCCTTTGTTGAAATACACCACTCTACTTTGTTCTTCTCGCCATGGCCTCTTTTGCTAGCATGTTAAAAATTATCACTCCTCTGTCTCCAGTGAGTACTGCTGTCTCTCGTTTTCATCTCCCTGGGACCCACAACACTAATCATTGGTAACATGTCTCCCATTTTACTATTAGTAAAAATCTGACTCATGAGGACTAGGGAATGACTCTGTGGGTACAATCCTTGCTTTCTTCAGAAGCATAAGAAACTAAATCCAGATCCCTAGCACCCACATGAAAGCCAGGCTTGGTAGCGTGCATCTGTAACTCCAGCATAGGGATAGTGAGGCAGGAGGGCTTGCTGTGTGGTCATGCTAGCTAAAACACAAACTCTGGATTCCCAATTCTAGAACACCCAATCTTACAGTGAGGTGGAGGGTAATAGCTATGACTGGCTTCCATGCATGCACACACAGATGCACACATGAATTCACCACATACAACAGGTACACAAAGACCTCACTCACTCAATATAGAGCTTCTGTTCTGATCACTGTGGCATATGCTGGGTCTAGGATAGTATATCTGCACATAAGAAATGCCCATAGAGCTTTGGGAATAGTGGAAAGAGAATAGTATATTACTAGCAGTGCATCCCCTGGCCTTCCAGTATTTGAGCCTACCCTACAGACATGGAACACACCTTTCAAACCTCCCTCATCGCTCTTGCCTTGCTGAAGATGGAGTGTTTGCATTTCCACTAGAGGAGACAAAACACACCGAATCTGGATTCGTTTTCAGTTTCTGGATTTCGTTTTGTGTATTAGAAAGATTGATCACTCCCTATGAGAAATTCTCAAGGTAAAAAGCCCTGTGGCTAGATCTCCTGCCAATCAGCATGTGGCTTATAGTCTCTGAGGTGTGTTACTTATGCCATGAAGCAAGAAAATTGTTAGCTAAAATCTTTAAAGTACCTTGGTTTAAATATTGTTATGTTATTTGCCAGATCTGTTAGTAGGAAAAGTATTGTTGAAAATAGCCTTTCATACAGCTCACTGAACAAATATGTGCAGTCCACACTAGATTTTGTATCAAGTTTTTTATACAGACAAAAAAATGGCTTATTTGTTGTTGATTTTGTGATGGAATTTCTAAACTAAATATCACTAAAGGAGTGATTGTGTGTAAAGAATATATATGTAGATAGATAGATAAATAGATATAGATATATACATATACATACATATATGTGTATATATACATACATACATATACATATATACTTTATGTGTATATGTGTGTGTATGTATACATATAAGTATATAAATACATATAGACTTTGTAGTCTCACTTTTTATATTTCTATTCACACACACACACACACACACACACACACACACACACATGACCCTTTGTATCCACAATTAACAATTCGTCAGATTCAGTGATCTTAGAATTGAAAACATTCAATATGGGCAAACTTTTTTCTTTCTAATTATTTTTCTCTAAACAATGCAACACTGGAACTATTAGCATGGTATTGGATAGAAGTAACATGATTTCAAACATGCTAAAAGATGTATGTCAGTTCTAAACAAATAATTCTACTGGTTTGTGTAAGGAAGTTGAACATTTGTGAATTTTGGTATCTGTGAGGGTCCCTGGAACCATCTTCATGGTAATGAGATCAGTTGTGAAAGAGCTAGCAAAGTTGTGAAATTTTTGATCCCCTGTCTAGAAATTGAAAAGTGTGAAAGCAGTTAAACCAAAATCTTTGAAAAAAATTATAATTTTGCGGGGAGGGGTAACAACATCATCTTACTAAGGAGCCTTGGCTGGCCTAGAGCTTGCTATGTAGAACCAGGCTGGGCTTACTCATAGAGGTCAACCTGCTTCCATGGATCCAAGTGCTTTGATTAAAGATATGTGCCACTCCACATGTCTATATATAATCTTAACTGTGTTGAAATGCATTGCTTTTCTCCAGTATTTGTAAGCTCATTGTTTTCTGAAGTTATCTTTTATGAGCTGTATGAGAATTCTAAAATTCATGAGACCTCTCTATCAACTGTTCCACTAATGTGTGTTTTATGTACTCTTTGAAAGGGAAGTTAAGGGTTAATGCTTCTTAGACCTTACACAGTTCATCTTTTTTATGCCTATCTGTGTCCTGTCTGCAAGGAGACCACTGTAAGCAAATATCTTTGTGGAAGAAGGTGACTGAACATACTGTCTACCCCCTGGTATCGGAGAACTGGCCAACTTCTTTTAACAGCTTTAACCAGGAAATTTTACAAAATTCCCAGCTGCAGATGTGTGTGTGTGTGTGTGTGAGAGAGAGAGAGAGAGAGAGAGAGAGAGAGAGAGAGAGAGAGAGAGAGAGAGAGATTATTTTTCCTTCTACTGATTTGATTCCTTTTAGGAAATGTATTTATTTGTTTGTTTGAAAGTTCTGTTAAATAAGCTGAGATGCTGGCCCTACCTGGCACTCTCCAGTACTGGTGATTTGCCTACTGACGTTACTCCCGGTCCTTTTCTTCTAAGTTTTCTAGTTGGCTTTAGTTTTTATTTCCTGGAGTAATAAGAAAGGGGCAATGTTAAAAAACAAAACCAAAGTTGTATACATCACTAAGGTAAAAATATAGGTGATTTTTGTGTATCTTGACATGGTTTGAATCTAGGCTCTTTCTCATTTGTTTTATAGTATGGTATAATCTGCATGGTGTGAAATAACACATTGAGTTTGTGTGGCTGAGTTATTCCGCATCTGTTCCCTGCAATAATCTGAACTCTTCCAGCAGTGAGGTCATTTTTGTCCAAGAGTCTTGGAAAAGATTTCTGCTATAATTGTTCTCTTTGCAGGTCCTGCCATTGCATTCTGTTCAGGTCTTTCTTTCCTCTATGGAGCTGCATGACTATAAAATAATAATACAGGCTTCTGAGAGCTTTCACCACTAGGGTGTCATTCTTAGTCACACCTCATAAATGAAATGAAGGAAATATTGGGAAAAGGTGAGACAGCTCCCTCTTCCTCAGCCACCTCATTTGTCTCCTGAATGCCCATTTGCTGCCCTGCAGCACAGAGTCTCAGAGCCCAGCCTGCATCCTCCTCCAGTGTTTATGAGCAGCAAGTGTAGAGACTGTTTTATAAAAGTGTGGATGCCTTGAGAATTTTATATGTGTAATGTAACACAATAGCCACGTGTTTTTATAAACTAACGTTTCTCTCGGTAGAATATCACGTCCTAATATATGTAACATGCTCTTGCTTTCGTTTTTCAACAGGTGAAATGAGGAATGATTTATATATCACCGTAGAAAGGGGGGAATTTGAGAAAGGAGGCAAGAGTGTGGCCAGAAATGTGGAAGTTACAATGTTCATTGTAGACAGTAATGGTCAGCCCTTAAAGGTATGTTCATTCTGGATGGCCTTTGGCCTGACAACCCTTGCCTTGGCTTCATCTCTACCTGTGATCATTTAATTTCTCAGTTGCCAGTATTTTCTTTTCTAACTCTAAGTATGCTTTTTATTTTCTTTTTTAAAAGTTCATTAAGGGGCCAGAGAGATGACTCAGTGGTTAAAAGCACTCAGAGGCCCTGAGTTCAATTCCCAGCACTCACATAGTGACTCACAACCATCTGATGCTCTCCTCTCATACAGGCATACATGTAAACACAACGGTCACATACTATATATATACATGGAACATACTATATATATACTATACATATACTATATATATGTTATATATATGTTTATATATAACATATATATATATATATATGTATGTATATATAACTGGAAATGATGTTTTCATTTTGCTGACTATGTATACCAATAATTTTGTTACAATAGTCATTCCTTAAATACAGCATTTTAGTATCATTTAATTTTTTTCTTACTTCTTTATGTTCTGACAATTGGAGAAAAACAAAGCAAAACACAACAACAAAATCTAAAGCCAAACAGAATAAAAGAAAGAAAGAAAAACAAACAAAGAAACAAACAAAAACTATTTGGCTGCCTGGCTCAGGCCTTTAATCCCAGCACTTGGGAAGCAGAGATAAGCAGACCTGAGTACGAGGTCAGCCTGGTCTACAGAGTGAATTCTGGCAGCCAAGGCTGCACACAGAAATCCTGTCTCAAAAAACAAACAAACAAACAACAACAAAAGCCTACCATGTTTAGTTTTATATATATATATATAATTTTTTTTTTTTTTTTTAGCCAAAGTAGAGTTTGGTACTACTTGACACGTGGGGAAACAATAACAGACCCTCTTCTGGAAGAAGTGTTCTCTCTGAACACAGCTAGTTTCACAATATGTTTGCCTGTTCTCCTAAAGCAGTGGTTCTCAACCTTCCTAATGATCTGACCCTTTAATATTGTGGTGACTCCCAACCATAAAGTTATTTTCATTGCTACATCATAATGTAAAATATCTGTGTTTTATGATGGTCTTAAGCAACTCCTGTGAAGGGGTCCTGGCACCCATATGTTGAGAGCCACTGTCCCAAAGGTTGCACTGGACCTTCACAGTCACCCCTGGACCATGGAAGAGCCTTCCAAGTGGGCTGGGAATGTGGTTTCCAGGAATTGAATTCTTACATCACATCTCATACTTGGAATATCAGGCCATGGAGGACCAGGTTCAGAATTGAACTGGTTTCCTCACTAGGTAGAGCAAAGACAGAAAAAGCACAGAAAAGATAGATAATGCCTCTTGGAAAGACGTTTGTGAGCAGGCGATCAGCAGCAAATGCTCTGCCTGTTGTGGAAGAGTCTAAATGAACCTGACTTTAATTTACATGTTTCTTCATTAGGATTTTATCTCCTTTGGCTCTGGAGAGCCACCAGCTAGTGAGTACCACTCCTTTGTGCTTTATCATAACAACAGTCCCAGGTGGTCGGAGCTGCTGAAACTTCCTATTCCTGTGGATAAATTCAGGGGCTCCCACATCCGCTTTGAGTTCCGGCATTGTTCCAGTAAGTATGGGGGCAGACTCCGAGGCTTTGTGGGCTTGGGGTGGGTCCTGAACTTACTGTGGGCAGATCTATAGAAAAGGTAACAAAGGAGGAAAGAAGGCAAGCAGTGGGGGCCCTGAAGTGAGGTGACTGACTCCCGGAGAAGCTATGAAAGCAAAGGAAAGACATGAAAGAAAACACCGGAAAGCCCAGGGATTCTCTGTAATTTGGTGGCTCATCGCTTCCAACCTAGAATCTTTGAACAGAAGGGGGAGACACAGCTTTAGGAAAACTGCACTTGTCTGGTGGGCTTCGGCAATCCTGACCTGGTATTACCAGGGAGCTGACTCAGCTCTGGGAAGCCCCCTTGGAATTTTCTGGGCATGTGAAGCTACCAGGAAAGCATCGGTGAAGCTTAGATTTGTGCTGATTTCTGTATGCCTGCATCACTGTGCAGTTCTAGATGATGCTGACGTGAGATAAAGTAGTTATCTCATTTCACAGATTTAAGCAGATCAAGACAGGAATAAGCAAGCTTGTCCTTGTGGACATTATTAGTCATATCTTCAGTCTTATTTCAGTCGGTTTGCTCCCTTTCTATCTTTTCAAACTGGTTTTCTGCCTCTTCCAGCTCTAGACTAGGGGTTTTCTGACACTTCTATGCCTCTGACATGTCAGCACTTACCTGAGGAAGGGTTGGTAAGGTTCTAGAGAATCTTGATTTGGAAGAAGAATATCAGGCAAGCGACACGGAAGGATCACTTTATTAGAGGTGCAGTATGCACTGCACCCGAACTTCAGGTGGAGGGACTGTGCCTATCATCAGAGATATGGCATTTTTTTTTTCAGAATTGGCCAAATTGTCTCAATAAATTAGATTTATAAGGGTGTTTAAAAATACAGAAGAGCTAGGGGGTGGTGCTGAATGCCTTTAATACCAGTACTCAGGAGGCAGAAGTAGGCAGATCTCTATGGGCCAGCCTGATCTACACAGCTAGTCCTATGACGGCCAGAGATACACAGAGAAACCCTGTCTCAAAAAAACCAAACCAGAACAAAAAGTGCAGGGAGATGGAGGTACAAGTCTTACTGTTCTAAATTCCCCAGGGAGTGCCAGGGAAAGGCCATGAGGGGGATAGATGTGGGGTGGTGCTGATGGGCCATGAAGGGGATGGACATGGGGTGGTGCTGCTGGGCTGATCTGTTGGCCACGCTTTCTTCTTACTTGGAGCTGTCATTGGCTTTAGTTCCAAAATAAGAAGGAGGCAGAGGGAAATAAAGGAGAAAGTGAACAGGAGAAAACACTGCAGTGCGCAATGTGGAGAGCAGAACAGAGGAGCAGAGGGTGTGTTTAGGTAAAATCTGTTTGGTTTCTGCACTCCCAGCCTCGTACCTAAAACATCGTTCACAGTTTTGTTCTGTTGCTGTTTTTATTTTAATTCAGAAGAACTAGCCACAGGAAAAAGAAACAAAACAATAATCCCCACAATCCTACCAAATACAAATGCCCAGTGTAATCATTTTTATCACAGGGAGCTTCAAATATTCCTGTGTAAGTAATTTTACTTGTTCATATAACATGACTGATTTAGTCATGAAATTGAACACCTACTGTATGCCAACCACTTTACTGGATGCTAGAAGCACAGGTTCCTCCTCTTACAGAGTATTTACTGAGACAGGGAGAGCAGACAGATGAACAGTAAATACACAAGACAGTGGTCACCCCTTCTCTGAAGGTTTGTCTCCTGTGCTGTCAGTTACTTCTGACCAAATACTAAGCAGAAAATTCCAGATTAAACCATCCCAACATTTTAAGTTACACCCCATTTCAATAGCTTGGAGAAATCTTGCTTAGCCCCACTTTGTCCACCTTGAGATATGAATTGTTTCTTTGCCCATATATCTGTGCTGTGTACAGTACCTGCCTGTATGCTATGATATTGCTATGTACAATATTCCTGCAGCTACGGAGATATCACAGTGCTTGTGTTCAGTTGAGCTTTATTGTATTTACCAGTGGTCTCCAAATGGAAGAAGAGTTATACTAGTGTCTCAAAATGTCAAAAAGAAGCAATAAGTTTCTTCTATGTGAAAAGAAAGGTGGAAATTCTAAACTTTGGAAAAGAAAATCACATATGGAAGTTGATAATATCTGTATCTCTGTTCTTAGTATCTTACCGTCCTAATTGATAAAGATTACCAGGGGTCTATATGGATAGGGAAATCTGATCGATTTATAAGTTTAGTACTGTCTGTTGTTCAGGTAGCCACTAGGAGTCTTGGAACATGCACCCCGCATACTAGGGTGGGCTGCTGTGTACCAAATGGCGAGTGCAGCCAAGAAGATGGGGAGGGCTTGAAAGTGATGATGCTACACTGCTGCTTTACATGGGGTAGTCGGGAACAAGAGCTCTAAGGAGGAGATGTGACAAGAAGAAACTAAAAGAACTGAGCCATGAGATATCCCAGGGAAGAAAATCCCAGGCAAGAACAGTAAATAAAGAGGGCATGAGGCTGAGAAATGCTTGGTATTTTCAAGGAATACTTAGAGACTAGAGCTGTAACAAGGGAACAAGGCCTTGTATTGGCTTTTGTGTGCTGGTGAGGCCTGTGGATTTTGTTTGAGGAGGAGAGCTGATTTTGAGGGAGGCTCTGGCTGCTGTATAGATAACAGACTACAGATGGGCCAGTTGGGAATAAGAAGACTGCTTGGCCCTGGGTGGAGTGGGGGTGGGATGTCTTTGCAGTTCTTGAAATAAATAAGAAAGTAAGGTGATAGCAATTTGATCTGTTTCTATAGATCACTTAACCACTCATAGATTAGATGTAGAAGAAGGGGAAACACCAAGGATGACCCCAGCATTTGATCCTGAGAATGAAATGTTCATTTAATCAAGTGGGAAGACAACAGGGACCATCTGTTTCGGGGTGGGTGGCAGACACCAAACTTTCCATGTTAGAGATTTGACATCCACTACACATCCTGAAGTCTGAGTTGAAAACTTGCGTGTGGGTTATTGTTGTGCTGTAAATATTTAATAAGCAGTACTAGGAGCAGGGCTAGCTCTGATCTGTAAGATTTGATGATTCCCATGCTATTATTGTTCCAACTTTTAAGCACTCATATGACTTTATGGAATGTTGGCTTAGGCAAAGATGTCTGTTTCCAGCTGGTGTGATCCAGCGTATTCTATCTCCAGCACAACATCCATTTTGATAATTTTAAAGTCAAGAGACTGGGTGAAATGCCTGCGTAGTAAATTTGATAGCAGAGGGACATCCAAGAATGGAGCTCTAGGGCACATTTACAGCTGGGGAATGAAGAGCTGCCCAAGGCCATTAAGAAGGACTCACCAGAAGGTTGAAGGGCAATCAAGGAATCCAAGAGGCTAAAGAAAAATCAGTGTTTCAGGGAGAGAATTGAAATACTCTCAATTCAGCTGCTAGAGATACATAAGATGAAAACAGAGAAATTAATATCTGATTTCAGTTCCTAGAAATCACTGGACCTGACGAGCACCATGGGTGGATTTGTAGTGATGAATTTGAGTTTAGGAGGGAAGAAAAGGAAGATAAGAAATAGAGATAAACCATTTAAGAACTTCTCCAACAGAATCATGTCTGCGGCTAGAACAACTCAGTATTGTCAAGATGTCCTAACTAAATTTGTAGGTCCAATGTGATCTTAGTTAAAAACAAAACAAAACAAAACAAAAAAACTCAGGACATTTCTTAATGAGTAAAATAAAATAAAACGCATTCTGAAGTTGATATGAAAAAGCAAAAGATCTAGCATAGCCAATATAAAATGGAAGATAAAGTTGGAGGAATGACATTGCATGACTTTAAGACTTACCATAAAGTACCTTGGGGTTGGAGTGTATCTCCATTGGTAGAGTGCTTGCCTAGCAAGCACAAAGCCCCAAGTTCAATACCCGGCACAATATATAGCAGGTGGTGGCACAAGCCGCTAATTCCAGCACTCAGTGAGTAGAGATGCTAGGATAAGGAGTTCAAGGTCCTACTAGACTATTCAGCAAGTTCTAGAAAAAATACAGAAATCAACACACTTTGTCTAGTATGAAGGACTAGACAAAGTATCAGTAGAACAGACTGGAGAGCCCAGATATAGATGGATATAGATATAGATAGACAAAAGATCTTTGACAAAGAAGCAAAGTCAAGTCCATAGAGGTACATGGTACTGGTACATTGGCTCATCCTCAGCTAAAATTGAAATCTAGCTGCAGACCTTATATTCTTTTTTTTTTTTTTATGAATTTTGTTTCTTTTTTTTTTAAGATTTATTTATTTATTTATTTATTATATATGTAAGTACACTCTAGCTGTCCTCAGACACTCCAGGAGAGGGCGTCAGATCTTGTTACAGATGGTTGTGAGCCACCATGTGGTTGCTGGGATTTGAACTCCAGACCTTCAGAAGAGCAGTCGGGTGCTCTAACCCACTGAGCCATCTCACCAGCCCCAGACCTTATATTCTTAAAAAAGAAAAAATAACTCAAATTGAATTATAGGTGTAAATGTAAAATAGCAAACTGCAAAAGCCATGGGAGGTAACATAGAAGAAAATTTAGCCGTGGGTTTGACAATGACTTTTTATACTCAGGAACAGATCCATGAAAAGAAAAACTGATAATCTGAAGGTCATTTTAATTTCAAAATATTTTTCTTAATTCCTTAGGGACTAACCCTCTTGGTATAGAAACAGGATCCCTACTTCTTCCTGGTAGCCCCTTTCACCCATTGCTCCTGACCCATCTCCAGTCCTTCGTGGCTTTACCTATTCACAGATCCTTCCTACCAATGATCCAAAGCAGCCACACTAGGCTGGGACTCAGTTGAGCATTATCCAACAGGTTTCCAGAGCTATTCGCAACGGATTGTGGGTAACAACACAACAAATCCCCAACTGGACAGTGCAGAGACTTTGGAGCTCTCAGTGCTAAATGAGATGTCTTTATCACACCAATAGATATGCCTAACAAGGGAGAAGTCGAGTGGGGCCCTAGGTAAAGACTTATAGACAACTAAGGAATGCTGAGAGCAGGAGAAAGCCTTCCCAAGGGAAGAGCCCCCAGGTGGTTATCCAATACCGAGTACGTGGGAGGGGCAGTGGATGAGGAAGAAAGGGAGGAAAACTATTTCAGTTTCAAAAATAAAAATGAATGGGCCATCCATCTGTGCCAGTACACGACAAAGCCTTTAGTGAACACCACAGTGAACAAAGCCATTCTGAAGAGGCCTCGTGCTGTGAGACTTCAGCTGTGCAGCAGTTTAGAATAGGTAAAACTAGGGAGCTAATGAAATGCTCAGTGGTTTCCATGGGCTAGGGCTAGAAAAATGAGAAGTGTGGTTAGGGGAATGGAGAAGTACCTGGAGAGTTAGGAGGAGCAGTCCACGAACTTCAGGTATTTTGTTAGCAAAAGGATGTCATACTGGGCAGATGTCTTTAACAGTCCATTCAACTCACTGATAGCCTAGGACAGTGGCCATGGTCTGAAACCATCAATGTCTTATTTCACGACCCATGGTTAATCTGAAAAGCCTTTGTTTCTTGTCTTTGTTAATATTTGCTGTAGACTCTTGATTCTCTTTGTTTTTAACTGAATATTACAAACTGCAGCTCTGTGGATCATGAGTTGCTGGACTGCTGTGGGGAAACCTGGTTCTGGATGCTTCTGTTGTAACTTTGCTAGCTTTTAGAAATGTCAGTCTCTTCCCACCTTCTCTCCAGACTGAGTATCAGTCGTTTGGAAAGGAAGCCTTCTTCCTTTGAGGCACACATTTAGTGAGTTCACCCATCCCAGGATGTCCTCTTGTTAGGGGTGCCACCCCCTTCCATCAAGTGGGGGGGGGGGCAGTTGTTAGGGAAGAGTCCACAGCTAAAGCCCTTGGGGAATGGTCGAGATTCCCCGAACATCTAACTTAGCTCAGGTCTCACTGGGTCCCAGAGCTGAGCTGTTGCTATCGAGCATGATGATCCACTGCCACGCTTATGGGAAAGAACCACACTACCACTATCACAGGCTCCTGCCTGGAGCCTCAGTGACTACTCACATACGCACATACCAGGGCAGAATGCACTTGAACTGAAAGCCTTAACAAACTTGCTGTGTTTGGGGACAAAAGCAGCCTGCTCGGAGGACTGAGATGGCTTGAAAGTTCTAGAGCAAGCTGCTTCCAGTCCTTGATCTCCATTTCCTTTCCTTTAAATGACAGCCAGAATTCTCTGCACCAAGATTGTCCTTAATCAGGTGTCTGGTGTCTGAAAAGTCCCCACCCCACTTCCTACTTGCAGGGCACTATAGTCAGCCCACAGTAAATGGCAGCTTACAATTTGTAGTCCCCCCCCCCCACACACACACACCAGGAGCCTTGGCTGAAGCCAGAGAAACAGCTCTACAGAGGCTCTGTCCTCGTGCACAGACCAGGGAAGAGCTTGAAAAATTCTCCTTCAGAGGCCCACTGACAAAGCTTTGCTCCTCGTATCTATTCTTCCTCCATTAAACGTTATTTGTTGAGATGCTACCATATCCCAGATACCTTTTGATAAACAAATAGGGGAGAAGCCTGCCCCTAGGGAAGCTACATGCTGAGGGGCCAGGGAAGTGATGAGGACAAAAGGCAGTCCAAGCATTGTCTAGAACATAATTTCAGGTATCGAGTTCTATGAAGACAGTTGGGCAGAGAATGTAACCTAAAGTTTCAGAAGCATGAGTATCGCATTCAGAAAGGTGTCTACCACAGAAGCTGTTCCCCAGTGTGTGAAGACCAGGCACATGCAGGGCAAGGGGCTATAGCTGTTGATGCTCTGCTTCTTGTGTAAGATGTCAGTTGTGTACTTTCAGTAAGCAAGTCGTTACTCTCCTTCACAGCAAAGGAGAAAGGAGAAAAGAAGTTGTTCGGTTTCTCTTTCGTACCCCTGATGCAAGAAGATGGAAGGACTCTCCCAGATGGCACACACGAGCTCATCGTGCATAAGGTACCAGTGGTTCCTATTGATGATCGCGACCAAGAGCAGGGCATAGTCACTGGCTGCACGTCTTCTAGCTTTAGAAAAGGGGGAAATGACTAAAAATAGCACCCTTCCGCCTAAGGCTAGAGATCAGGCATGGTGGTGAACTCTTTAATTCCAGCACTCAGAAGGCAGATGCAGACAGATCTCTGAATTTAAGGTTACCCTGGTCTACATAGTGTTTAAAAGAATTGTAAACAAGGACATTGTCTTTCTGTATTATTTCTAAGTATTCTGTCTTCTATGTCATATTTTATGTAGATACACTCATATACTTATATACTTACACATACATGTATGTGTATGTGTGTGTGTGTATATATATATATATATATATATATATATATATATATATATATATGCATATATTCTGATATTGGAGGCCAAGTATATTCTTCACAAGTTAGGCACATATAAAGCAAGTTCTGAACCACTGAGCTCCTCAACCCTAAAACATACTTTTTAAATGTCTTATTTTTCATTCTATAATCTAGGAATAAATTTATTTGCATATATTGGGGGGTTAATCTCAAAGCCCTTTCTGAGGTTGTGATGGGATTAAATTTACCTTAGAAATAGTTCTGTAAATACCACTGATGCATGCCATTTTATAAATCTTTATTTATCCACAGAGGAAAGTTTATTAAGTTAAACACTACTTTTTAAAATTTTTACCTGTGCTTTGTTGTAACAACTTTTGCTTTTAAGTCACAATTCTCACACACACACACACACACACACACACACACACACACACACAAAATGGAACAAAGTGTGCTGGTGTGGGCATCAAGATAAAAATTCAGAAAGCAGGAACTTCACAGGAATTATCTGAGAATACTCATAGAATGAAATAAAGAATAAAATGTACTATTTAAGCATGTATGCAGTTTTTCTCGAAAATCCTTCTTTTGCTGGTGAAGGTCTACCATCGTCTGGCTCCAGGAGTCTTTTCTGCCTTCTAGAGGAGATAGAAAACTATTAGACAGGAGCTTCGGAACTTGTGTTTTCCCCTCGTCACCTGACCTGAACCCTCATCTACACTCTTCTCTGTCTTCCTGCTTCCGGTCTCAGGGATGAGGCAAGGTACCTTCTCTCCAAAGCCAGTTCCACTTCCTGCCCCCAGACTTCTTCCCCAGGATTCTTCCTCCTGCATCTATAACTGTTTCCACGTCTAGCCATCCAGTCAGCGTTTTTCTTCTTTCTTGAAGAGGCACAGGTTTCCTCTTCTGTTCCCATCCCATGTAGAAACGGGTCATCACCCACTGTCTCCACTGCTCAGTCCCATCAGTGGTTCAAGATGCCATCATTCACATGAGCTTCCGCCACATTGCTTCTGTTTAGCCACGGGCTACAGACCCTGGGGATGGTGGTAGGGCGGCTCTATACCGGTGAGCTATACCACAAACTTTCCCCTGTTACATTTGGAAAGGGTCTTGCTAAGTTGCCTTAGGTTGGCCCGTGAACACAGTCTTCCTGCCTCAGCCTCTCAGGTAGCAAATTATTACAGTCATGTTCAACTCTGCCTAGCTACTGAGATCTTCTTATTTAAGATCTCTGGGCTTTTCATGTTGAAAAGGCTCATGGTACAGACATACTATGATACATACACTTGTCTTTTTTTAGCGGTTGTTTTAGAGTCACAGAAGAACTGTAATATACCTATATGTTCTTCTCCCAAATCTCCCCACATTATAACCATTTACATTAATAAAGGCACCTTAAGAGTAAACATATCTAAGCAATAAAATATTGTTAGCAAAGGGTTTTGTTTTGTTTTTAGGTTTTGGGTTTTGTTTTTTGTTTGTTTGTTTGTTTGTTTGTTTGAGGTACACAGTAAATTTTCCACTAATGTCATCTGGTTATTCCTGGCTCCATTCCAGAGCCCACGTGGTGTTTAGTTGTCCACTGGTGGCTCACTCACATACCTCCCATCCCTGGCTTCCCCTCGGTACTATTTCTCCCCCACCTCTTGCCTGATTAGTAACCCTCTTCTGATTATGATTGAGCTTAAGTACTCCCCTTTCTGTAAAGCCTTCCCTACCCCCAAGAGAGCTGATATTCAGTGGTCTTTAAGCTTTGACATCAGTCTAAAAAACATGACTGCAGTGGTCTGGTGCGTGAGGCCTTCAAAACAGGGCCAGTACCCCTTTCCCGGTTGTATATTAGCAGTGACTGTCCCTGTTGAAAACATCCCCAAATATCCTTTGCCATTAAAAATTATTTAAATCTGGTTTTCAATAGCTAGTATTATAGAATTTCAAGTTGAAATTCTGTACTTTCCGTTCCACTCTCTACAGTCCTAAGCTGTAGACCCTGTATGTATTTAGCAGGCTGGGAATTCACTGGCATGGTGGTCTATGAATAAATGATACGTGTGGATCTCCGCACCACAAATCTCACGTGCTTCTGGATGCTACCGTTCTGAAAGACTGTCGGGACTGACCACTGTAGTTCTCAGTCATGTGTTTTAGGCTATGGTCAGTAGGTAGCCCAATACATAGTGCCTTGTGTACAATCTCTATCCCAATTGATTTCCAATGACTGTATGCAAGAGGTGTGGTCTCAAGGATAGAGGCTACCCGTGCTACTTCAAGTACTTCTGTAAGCGTACATAGGAGCCCATCTCTCATAAGATCTGACTTTAGACCCAAATGTGGTCAAAAAGCTAATTCTCATCTCTCATATGGAATACATTAATGCATTTTAAGATGACCCGGGTTGATTGCAGACTATTAAAGCAAATTATCTTTTACTGGGCTAGCAACATGCTTTTGTTCCCCCGATCCAGCAGCAGACTCAGGAATCTAAAGGAGTTGAGAGAATTCTTCCCTGCATTCTTGCATTCAGTTCCTCCGAACTCTGCATTGATTAATAGGAGAGTGTGTAGCCTTTTGAGCTAAAAATTCTCGCTGTCATGTGCCCCTATGAACAGCCTACCTTCTAAAAGATGTTTTCTATTTATCTCTCCCACCAAATCCTGTTTCTCACCTAGAGTCCCTGCCATAAAATGAAAGGCTTTTGTCCTGCTACAAGCCCATGTGCCATGCTTCCTCTGGGCTGATCTACCCTCAGATGTCCATCAGAGCACGGGTAGTACATTGGCTATGCTTGTAGGCCCCACGACAGCACATGTTCCCTAATGAGAATAGTGAACTCTTGTTCTTATGTCCATACTGCCTTGCTCCATTCCTATACTGGGTTTGTTGAGGAAGCCATTACTTCTGCCAAAGCCCAGAGTCTGGGGTTTCCCAGAATGCAAAGAATCTGTACTTTCCTATGTCGTGTCATTTAGGGTACAACTAACCTTTCCCATACCAACAAGCCTGGCCCCTGACTACAGTACACGACTCGTATTTGTGGCTATAGAAACTCCAAGCTCTGACCCTCGTGTACTTGCGATTTCCCGGTCAGTAACCAGCAGGGTTAACCACACTTTATAGTCTCTCCTACTCTCAGCCTTTTCTAAAGTGGTGCCTGGTGCTTCCTGTTTGCTGTCTCTCAGTGTGGGCCGTTCGAATACCTGGCTGAGCAATGTCTGGATATTTCATGCATTCTAGAAGAGAACTTACCACTGAGTATTCTCCCTCTCTGTTGAGTGAACTCAGAGTGCTGCATTTCCTAGCAGGAGAGTGTGTAGCCTTTTGGGCTAAAAATCATTGCTGTCCTGTGCCCCTATCTTACAACCTACTGTCTAGAACAATTTTTCTATTTATGTCTACCACCAAATTCCATTTCTCTCCTAGCGTCCCTGCCATCAAATGAAAGTCTTTTGTTCTGCTCCTGGCTCATGTGCCATGCTCCCTCTGCTCTTGTCTGCTTGTCCTGCCTAACAGCTATGCCCCACAATTTCTTTTATTCCCCGTGTTTCAAGATGTAGACTAGAAATTTCACTGTAAGACTCAGAGTCTTACGTCTCATGAGATCATTTTAGTTACACACTCCTCTTGGGGCCCTGTGTCATTTTGTCTGCCATACAGTAAGCTTTTGGAGTCATTTTTCCTCTCTAACTTGACAGTCTGTATTTAATCGAGAATGCAATGGAAAGCTCAGTTCTGTTTCCACAAAATTTAAAACTGAGTTAAAAGAATAGTGGGGAAAGGCAGTGTTACACAGTTAAGAAAACAAGCCTTATTAATATCCTGATGCTGACACTAAGTAATATTACAACATTAAGCAAATCATATAAGTGCTTCAGCCATAATATTCTACATCATGGGATTGTTATAAGGAAAATGTATATATGAAGTGTGGAGCAGTGCCCAATAAATGCTTGTAAGTGTTGCCTAAGTTGCCTATATTGGTTTTCAAACATGTAGTATCTCTATTATGTATTAATTATGCATGAGAAAGCCTTGAACAATAAAAGGTGTGTGATAAGAATTTCTTTGTATTTTTTTAAATTACTACCAAGAGTTACATGCTTTTATTTACTTAGATTATTGGTAAAATACACTATCTGTCTTTCTGTCTGTTTTTCTCTGTCCTCTTCTTAAAAGAATATCTTAAAATACCTTTTGTGCTCATGGTGTTGTTCCTGCTGATGGTTATGTTGTATATATGAGAGTGACAGAGTTTAGCTATAGGAAGGTATTGAGATACCATGTCTCATACTTTGGATGCTAAGGTTTTAGTGCCCTGGACTGGCAGGCAGGTGAGGCTAAGCAGGATTGGTGGAACTCACTTGGCCATTATGGCTGGCCCACAAGTAGACTCTTCATGGTATCCTGTAGAGCCAGAGCACAGCCATCTGTCCAGAAGCACATGTCTGTCGTCAGCATCATAACAATAGCAGGAATCTCAAGATGCTGACAGAGTAATCCAAGAGCCAATTAGTTGTGGGATGGAAGCTGAATTAAAAGATGGTTCTGTATGGTGAGAATTTCCTCAGGAAGCGGCCTGGGAATAGCGGAAGTGAGTATCATTGCTGGGTTTGGTGTGCATCACATAGAAAATTACATAGATGTACAAAGGACATACCAGGCTGGAGATGGGAGACCAGAGCATGTCCCTAGCTCTATAGCCCAGGTACGCTTGAATGGACTGAGTTTGGGTTCCTGACTTGATGTGTTCCATGTTCTGATGAGGATCAGGGGGGAAGCAGATATGCAAGAGGCCAGTATATTCTCTTGCCTAAACATTTTCTAAGGAAAATATTTGAAGTATTTACTTTATAATTTTCTTTAAAGTATGCATATTTTCTGGAGTCTTTGGTCTATGTGATATATCTTGAAGAAACAAAAGAAACCATTTGGAAATGTGACAGAAGGAGAGAGTGGTGAACTGTTTATTATATTGATGCCAGTACTTGTGTTTCAGAGCAATTCTTGTCAAGAACTGGTGATATTCTGACTCTGTTTCTCAACTCACTAGAGAAGTCTTTTCTAAGGACTTATTTAAAAATATATGTTGTTGTTGTTGTTGTTTTTATCTTACAAACTAGTCTTGAGTACAAGAGGGATTCTGCAGTTTAACTATTGTCTGTTATCAAAACACTGGCATTAGAAATATTTGAAAAAATATAGAGCGTAGTTCATATGAGTATCAATTAAAAATATTTTAATTATTCATATGTGTGTTTATGTGTGTATGTATATATATGTATGTATGTATGCATGCATGCTGGCACCTTCAGAGTCAAGAAGAGAGTATCAGATCCGCTGGAGCCACCGACAGTTATGAGACACCTGATATGGGTACTGGGAACACAACTTGGGTTCTCTGGAATAGCAGGATATGCTCATAAGCCATCTTTCCAGCATCCAACTTTTTAAATATCTTTGTGTGTGTGTGTGTGTGTGTGTGTGTGTGTGTGTGTGAGAGAGAGAGAGAGAGAGAGAGAGAGAGAGAGAGAGAGAGAGAGAGAGACAGATTGAGTTTGCATGTGAGGATGCACCTGTGTCATGGTATACATGTGGGGTCAGAAGACAACCTTGCATATCAGTGCTCACCCTCTACCTTGCTGGAGGCTGGCTCTCTTGTTACTGTCACTGCATTGCCTACTCCAGCCTACCTGGTCTGTGCGCTTCTATGGATTCTTCCGTCTCACCCCTTAGCTCACTGTAGGAGTGATGTGATTACAAGCACACACTACCCTTTCAGCTTTCATCAGGTTTTGGGGGATCCTAGTTCATATCTTCAGGCTTGTACAGAAAGTGCGTTTACATATAGCTTCCCAGACAAGTTTGAATTCTGTACCCCGAATAAGCTAAGTTGTACCAGTTCTGTATATTTTAAAGTATTTTCACAATATTTTAATTTAAGATCACCATTGTCTTTACAAAAATAGTATGCAAATCAAATAAAACAAAAAATATCATAATGCTATATTACCATCTGCTAGCCTCTCACCATGTATCCATTTAGATGGTTTGCTATATGGATTTGTTAGACAAATAGTAATAGGTGATACATATTTATTTTAAGTCTACTTTTGTGTTTAAAACTTTTTCCAATCACTAGACTATTTTTTATTATTTATTCTTTCACAATCTCATACATGTATATAATATAATTGGATATGGTTCACTGTCTGTCCCTCTTTTTTTTTTCTTCCCACTTCCTCTGGAAACTTCTTTCTACATTAAAGTTTTGTCTAGAAATTAAGTTATATATCAGTTCTCAAACAATATTTGGACTGGTCAGCCTGGTCCAAATTCAAGGTCACTTCAGGCTTTCTAGCTACTGAGTGCTGTGTTAAACTAAAACAGTCCATTGTTAGACAACACTGATGCGAAGACATAGAGCTGCACATCCTTCAGAAGGCGCCTCAGTAGAGCGGCCCCACTGCTTCCCTTCCACACCTCTTTAGTCTATTCAGTGCAGACACAGGATGCCATTGGGAAGAGGGCGTGGTAGTTATCATGTGTATCTTCAAATTCACTGCATTGTACTGAGAACAGCCAGTTCCTCATCAATAATCCTCTTGTTGCATATTAAATGACAACACTTCACCCAGATAGATGGTTACAGTGGAGATGTGAAATTATATTTTTTAAACCCATAATTCCTTTTACTTTTGCTAATTACCATTTCCTTTTTAAACTTTTCCTATTCCTTTATTTTGCCTTTTATTAAGCATGGATTCTTTTCAAATACAATATAATCTGAAAAGAGTTTCCCCTCCCTCTACTCCTCCCAATTCCTCCCCATCTCCTCTCCTATGTAGATCTATTCTCTTTCTATCTCTCATTAGGAAAAAAAAAACAGGCTTCTATGTTATAACAAAATAAAATATGCTAAGATAGAACAAAAAAAATCATATCAAAGTTGGACAAGACAAACCAACAGAAAAATTTAAAAGTCCCAAGAGAAGGCCCCCAAATCAGAGCTTCACCCGTTCACACACTCAGGAGCCCCATAAGAGAACTAACTGAGCGCTATAGTACTTCTGCAGAGGACCTGACGTAGACTCCTCTGGGCCCCGTGCATCGTGCTTCTGTCTGTGTCAGCTCATATGATTTGTTCAGTTGACTGACAGAGTCTTGTTCTCCTTGTGTCCTCCACCCCTCTCTCTCCCCAGCTCCTTCTGCCTTCTTTTCTGCAAGGTTCCCTGAGCTCTCAGGGAAGGATTTGGTAGAGATATCTCATTTAGAGTTGTGTGTTCCAAGGTCTCGTTCCCTCTCTACATCATGTCTTGCCGTTGGTCTCTGTGTTTGTGCCCATCTGCTGCAGGAGATGATGCCCTGAATAAGGCACCAGTCTCTGAGTATAATAGAATATAGTTAGGAACCCTTTTATTGTTACTGTGTATTTTTTTTTAAGACCAGAAAGTTCTTACTCAAGGTCTCTGGGCTATTTAGACTCTGGTTCTTAGTCAACCAAGCAATGTCAGGTATGGATTCTATCTCATGGAATGGGCCTTAACTCAAATCAGACATCAGCTGGTGACTCCTACAAGGTTCATGCCACCATTGCACCAGCATAATTTGCAGGCAGGACAGATTGCATAGCAAAGGTTTTCTGGTTGGATAGGAACTTACTTTTATTTATTTATTTGTTTGTTTGTTTGTTTATTAGCCTGCAGAGTACCTTTTCATGTTATAGACACTAGAACATGGAGGTGAACCAGCCTAACCTCTCCATGTTCAATGAGTTGTGTGGGTATTGTCTTCAGCCATGTGACCTTGATCTCTGTTGAGGACAACTTACTGTCTTGGCATCAGTCTGGGTTGTTTGGAATTTCCATGGGACCCTGTTAGTCAACAACTCAAAGAGATGAAACCTGGTCCCAGCTCTGGAAGCTTCATGTGGTGGTATGAGGTGGCCAGTAGTGATTCTGTGTCTCCCATTATTTGAAGATTTCATTTGGATTGTCTTCGTGTACTATACAAAGTTCCCACGGCACTAGACTTCAAGACTGCCCTCAAATGTTCTTCACTTGTGGCTATCTTTCCCCCTCATTCCCTCCCTTAATCCCATCACCATTCCTTCCTACCTGACCCCCCCCCCATTCTCCTCCCCACTCCATGACTCCAGTATACCCATAAAATCTATTCTCTTTCTCCAGGGAGATCCATTGTATCCTACCCAACCCCCCGACCCCAGTCCCCTTTCCTATGCCTAACCACTCTGGGTCTATGGATTGTAGCTTGGTTATCATTTACTTATTGGCTAATACACAGATATAAGTGAATACATACCATACTTGTCTTTCTGGGTCTGGGTTACCTAAGTCAGAATGATTTTTTTTCTAGTTCCACCCATTTGCCTGCAAATTTCATGATGTCATTTTTTTTTTAAATAGCTGAGTCCACTGTGTAAATGTACCACATTTTCTTTTTTTTTTATTATTATTTTCTTTATTTACATTTCAAATGCTATCCCGAAAGTTTCCCATACCCCTCCCCCCACCTCTGTTCCCCTACCCACCCACTCCCACTACTTGGCCCAGGCCTTGCCTTGTGCTAGGTCATATAGAGTTTGGATATTAGCTCTCCATCAGATGTGGAGTTGGTGAAAACTGTTTCCCATTCTGTAGGCTGCGGCTTTATCCAAATGATGTTGTTCTTTGCCTTATACAAACTTTCAGTTTCATGAGGTCCCAATTTTTAATTGTTGATCTCTGCATTGTTGATGTTCTCTTTAGAAAGTTGTTGCCTGTGCCAAAGTGTTCAAGGCTACTCCCATTTTCTCTTCTATCAGGTTCAGTGTACGTGTTTTATGTTTAGGTCTTTGCCCCACTTAGAGTTGTTTTGTAGAGGGGGATAGGTATGGGTCTATTTGCATGCAGACATCCAGTTGATAGGCACTATCTGTTGAACACACTGTCATTTTTCCAGTGTATATTTCAAGTTTCTTTATTAAAAATTGTGTATTCGTATGTGGGGGTTTATGTCTGGGTCTTCGATTCAATTTGCTTGATCACATGTCTGCTTTTATGCCATGCCATGCTGTTTTGATTACTATAGCTTTTGAGTATAACTTGAGATTGGGAAGGAGTGCCATGCTGTTTTGATTACTATAGCTTTCGAGTATAATTTGAGATTGGGAAGGATAAGACTTTCCACTGTTTGTTTATAGTTCAGGGCTGGTTTTGCTACCTTGGGTTTTCTTGTTTGCATGTGAAGTTGAGAATGATCTTTTCAAGGTCTGTGAAGAATTGTGTGCAATTTTGATGAGGGTTGATTGAATCTGTAGATTGCTTTTGATATGATGGCTATTTTTATTACGTTAATCCTACCAATCTATGAACATGGGAGATCTTTCCATCTTCTTAATACCGTCTCCAATTTCTTTCTTCAAAGACTTCGAAGTTTTTTATTATACAAGCCTTTCACTTGCTTGGTTATAGTTACCCCCAAGATATTTTATATTGTTTGAAACTATTATAAAAAAATGTTGTTTTCCTGATTTCTTCCTCAGGCAATTCCTTGTTTGCATGTAGGAGGGCTACTGATTTTTGTGAGTTCATTGTGTATCCAGCTGCTTTGCTCAGTGTTAACCAGCTGTATGACTTTCCTGGTCACTTTTGTATATTATCATATTATCTCTTGACTTCTTCCTTTAAAGTTTTATCCCATTGGTCTCCCCCAATTGCCTTACTGTTCTATATTGAGTAGGTATGAAAAAAGTGGACAACCTTCTCTTGTTTCTGATGTTAGTAGAATTGCTTTGTTTCTCTCCATTTAAGTTGATGTTGGCTGTAGGCTGCTGTAAACTGTATTTATTACGCTTAGGTATGTCCCTTGTATCCCTGTGCTCTCCAGAACTTTTATCATGAAAGTGCACTAGATTTTGTCAAAGGCCGTTTCTTCATCTTATGAAATGATCATATTGGTTTTTCTTTCAGTTTGTTTATATAGTGGGTTACATGTTTTTGATTTTCATATGGTGCACCATGCCTGCATCTCTGGGATGAAGCCTACTTCACTGTGGTGGATGATCTTTCTGATGTGTTCTTGGATTTGGTATGCAAATATTTTATTGAGTATCATTGCATCTATGTTCATAATGAAAATGTTTTTGTAATTTCCTTTCTTTGTTGAACCTTTGTGTGGTTTGGATATCAGGGTGACTGTGGACCTCAACATGAATTTGGCAATGTTCCTTCTGTTTTTATTGTGGCATTATTTGAGGAGTATTAGTGTTAACTCTTCTTTGGATGTCTAGTAGAATTCTATGCTAAATCTGTCTAGCCCTGGCCTTTTGCCATTTTTCCTTTTGGGGGTGGGGGTTGATTTTTGATGACTACTTTATTTCATTAAGGCTTATGTTCAAATTGTTTATCTCATCTTGATTTAACTTTGGTAAGTGGTATCTATGTAGAAAATTACCCTTTTTTTAAAAGATTTGTTTCAATTTTATGAAGTACAGGTTCTTTTTAAAGTTTGCCCTATGATTCTCTGGATTTCTTTAGTGTCTGTCATTATGTCCCCCTTTTCATTAAGAACTGTTTTTTGTTTCATTGATTTTGTTTTTGTTCTCTTTGTCTCTGTTTTATTGATTTCAGCCCTGAGTTTGATTATTTCTTGCCATCTCTCTTTTTGAGTATGATTTCTTCTTTTGGTTCTAGAGTTTTCAGATGTGCTGTTAAGTTGCTATTCTCAAGCACTTGCCTGTCCTTGAACTCAGTTCATAGCCCAAAATGATCTTGACCTCACAGAGATCAACTTGCCTCTGACTACCAAGTGTTGGGAATAAAGGTATATAGTATGACTACCCAGAAGTCTCTACAGTTCTTTTTTTTTTCCCTGTAGGCACATAGTGCTGTGACCTTGCCTTTTAGAACCACTTTTACTTTATCCCATAACTTTGGTTATGATATATATTCATTTTCATTTATATGGACTGACTCATTTTAATTTTTATTTTTACCTGTTAAGACTTACTGTCCAACTATGTGGTCAATTTTGGAAAATGTTCCAAAAGATTCGGAGAAGGTATATTCTTTTGTGTTTGGGTGAAATGTTCTGTAAATATCTGTCAGTATCATTTGTTTTATAATGTACACTAGCTCTGGTATTTCTCTATTTAGCTTTAATTAGATGACTTTTCTATTATGAGAGTGGAGTATTGAAGTCTCCCACTTTCAGTGTGTAAGGGTCAATATGTGTTTTAAGTTGTACTTGTGTTTCTTTTACATACATAAGTGTCCCTGTATTTGGAACATAGATGTTAAAAACTAACATGTCATTTCAGTGGATTTTTTTCCTTTCATGAATATCCACATCTTTATTGATTAGTTTTGGTTTGACATATATTTTGTTAGATATTAAAATGACTACAGCAGCTTGTTTCTTAGGTTAATTTGCTTGGAACAACCCTAAAGGAATGTCTATTTTTGATGTTGAGATGTGTTTCTTGAATGCAAGAAAACAATGGGTCCTGTTTCTGCATCCATTCGGTTAGTCTGTGTCTTTTTATTGAAGAATTTAGACTAGTGATTGTCTGATTCCTGTTATTTTGTTGGTGGGTAATGGTGGCGATGATGCGTTTATGTTTATGTGGTGTGTGTTTACTTCCCTTTTTTTATTTTTATTTTACTGGTCTGTTATTATTTATTCCTTGTGTTTTATAGTTATAATTAACCATCTTAGGTTAGAGTTTTCCCTTTAGTATCCTCTATATGGCTAGATTTGTAGATAAATATTGCTTACATTTGGTTTTCTTATGGATTATCTTATTTTTCTCCATCTATGTAATTTTGCTGGGAATAGTAGTCTGGGCTGGTATCTGTGGTCTGCAGCATATCTGTTCAGGCCCTTCTGGCTCCTAAAGTCTCCATTGAGAAGTCAGCTGAATTCTAGTAGTTTTTATGTTACTTTGTCTTTTGTTTTTCAGCTTAAATAGTCTTTCTTTGTTTTGTATATTTAGTGTTTTGATTATTGTGTGCCATGGAGACTTCCCTTTGTGGTCCAATCTATTTGGTGTTCTGTATGCTTCTTGTACCTTTCCCTTTCTAGGTTAGGAAAATATTCTTTGATTCTGCTGAAAATAGTTTCTCGGCCTTTGAGCTGAGTTTCTTCTATTCTTATTATTCTTAGATTTTGTCTTTTCACAGTGTCCCAGATTTCCTGCATGTTTCGTGTGAGGAAATTGTTAGAGTTAACATTTTCCTTTACCAATATTAGCTATGTCTTCCATCATATCTTCAGCACCTGAGATTCTGTCTTTCATCTCTATTCTGTGTAAGCTATCTTCTGTAGTTTCTGTTCTCATTCCTAAAAATTTCATTTCCACCATTGGCCTCTGTGTTTGTTTGTTTGTTTGTTTGTTTTTCATAGATTCTACTTCTATCTTCAGATCTTGGACAGTTTTATTCATTTCCTTGCACTGTTTCTTTGTGTTTACTGGATTTCTTTAAGGAATTTATTAATTTCTTCTTTAAGTATCTCTCCCATCTTCACACAGGCTGTTTTTAGGTCTTTTTCTTGGGCTTTGGGAATCTTTCAGTAGTCATTGTTTGCTGTGCTAGGGTTTCTTGGCCTCAGTGGAGATATCCTGTCCTAGCTGATATTGATTGTGTTTTTGCTGACATCTAGGCATCTGGTATTGGGGTGATTGTATCAGGTTTGTCTCTATTGGGTAGGTGCTTTGTTCCTTGGTTTCTGTTTTCTCCCTGGACTTTAGAAGAATAGGTGGCTGTGTGCTGCCTGGTAGGAAACTTTTTGAGGACCCGTTTTCCTGGTGGAGTCAGCTGGTGTGATTTCAGGGTGCACCTGCTAGTGCTGAAAACTAGGATAATCGGTGAGTTGGGGGAAGGAAGGTTTGGGGAGAAAAGCTTTACCATCTTTTGAGGATGGTGTCACAGAGAAAAAGGGATACCACTACAGGTTTGTTTTACTACAGAGCTCAGGATGAAACTTGGGAGATTAGATCTGGAGAAACAGAAGTGAAGGTATGGATCCATAGTCACCCTACTTGTTGAGACCCTTGTGTTAACAGGGGTGCCTGCTGGGGTTGGGGGCTGGAACAAAGCAACCAGCTAGAGGAGGGAGGTTAAAAGGGGAATATCTGTGGGTCCAGAAGAGGTGGGAGCAGGCATCAGGGAAGGCTGATGCAGAGCAGGGGGTGAGACTCTGAGGGAAGAGAAAAGAGGAGAAGATCTGCAGATAGCCTACCTGGTCTTATGAAAAGCATGGCCTGTGCTGTGGGTTAGCAGGGGTGCCTGCTGGAGCTGGGGGCTAGGACAAAGCAACAAGTGGAAGGAGGGAGGATAAAAGAGGAAGATCTATGGGACCCTGATAGCAGCAAGGTGGCAGGGAAGACTGCCACAGGTGTTCTGAGGATGAGACTGGAGGATTGAATCTGGGAGAACAGAGCTAACATTTTCTTTGAAACGGAGGTTTGCATCACACCCTAGGACAGTTACATTACCTAAAATACTGTTTCCTTAACTGGTGGTTTTCAAAGTGATAATAGTCAAACAGCTTTCAGATGTCATGTTTGAGAACTGTAAGCATCTTTTGGAAAAAAAAAAATCTGATCATCATCAATGTGATTTCTTTGGCATTTGCTGTGTTTCCCAGACCATGGTAAAGCCTACAGTCTAAGTCTCCTAACAAGACAATGATGTTTTAAGGAAGGACAACAGAAATCCAGTGTGGTTCAGTATTTTGACAGGATCGTTCACACTGGAAATAACAGAGCTCAACTCAGATTGACCAGAGTCCAAATTTCATATTGAATTCTCTTATGGATTTCCTTAAAAGCCAAATTCTGTTTATAATGCTGTTTGGAATGTTTCCAGTTCATAAATGCTAGAAGACAGAATCAATGCTAGAATTATGCTTAATAATTCTTCTGAGGTCTCACCTCCCGTTCCTAATATTTTTTCACAGTGTGAAGAAAACACTAACCTTCAGGATACTACGCGCTACCTCAAGCTCCCGTTTTCCAAGGTCATCTTCCTTGGGAACAATAATCAAACTATGAAGGCCACAAAGGAATCCTTTTGGATAACATCGTTTCTCTGTTCCACAAAACTCACTCAAAATGGTAATGTACGATACAAGCCCTCAGACCTAAGGGCACATGGGAACTGTATGAATTTTGGTAAGCATATCTGGCAAGGATTAAAGTATTTAAGACTCTTGCACTAGAAACAATCTAGATTCTTTTGTGTAGGATTTCTAATCAAAAGAACAAGTAGTGACTCCGTATGAGCAATTTAATGACTTAAGAGTTAGCCCAGTGTTAAAACCCAACTGTCAATTAACTCTTTGAATAAACCATTAAAAGCCAGCTGCACTTAAACTCAAGAAAAGATGAAAAGTGTCACCACCTGAAATCCCCTATTTTATAGCACCATAAACGATGCTAATTGCAAGCTTTATGATAAATCTTGCTTTTTGGTTTGTTTAATTAGATGGATACTGCTTTTCTGCCATAGCATTACTTCTTATGTCACTAATTGTTTAGCAAGTTATGATTAATAAAGCAAGTGTGTCTTCTTGGCAAATTGTCATGAAAACTGCATCTGTAATGAAAGAAGTAAATTAAACATTCCTGAATTTTTTATGGTTGCCATACACAGCTTCTGGCTAGCACCCCAAATACTGCTGTATTAATAAATTAGATGCAATATGTTAAGCGGGATCACTTCATTATAAAGCACTGTATTTCATGCAGCTCCTATACCTAAGCTTATTTTTTTTTCTGTTTTTTTTTCTTTTCTTTTTTTTTTTTTTTGGTATTATAGAACAGTTTGTATAAAGAAGTAATTGTCTTAGAATATAGTGTCAAAAAGGCAGCAAAACATAGCACTGTAGTACTGACTCTCTTTTAATTCCCTCTCAGTAGCTAGTCTACTATATTTACATATAACACAAAGTTGTGTTAAGCTTTCCTAGACTTTATTAGTATCCAGTATTTACTGGATTGACTTGAATTTGAACTCTACTGACATAATTCGGTAACTATAAATAAAGCATTTACCAAACCTGGAGTGTTTGCTGTGGAAGTTATGAAAATAATAAAGTCAGCTGGCTCCTTGGACAAAATTTATATTTATCCTACATAAGGTATTTGTGTGTCTTTGTAGCTCTTACTGTTAATTAAATGACCTAACTGGAATAGTTCAGGGTTGGATTTATTGGATATTGTTGGTATAACCGCAAACTTTTTGGCTTAAAGTGACAGAAATATATTACTCTATGGATCTGAAGTCCATTTCTTGTAGCGATGCTGTTGTAGAGGAAAGTCTTTTCCTTATCTTTCCTAGTTTCTAGAAGCCATCTGCATTACTTGGCTCATGGCCTCTACTTTCTTCTTTAGACATTATCAGTTCAACATCTTCAAATTTCTCTAACTCTGACCCTCTACAATTTTTCATGATTCCTTTCTGATTACATTTTCTTGGAAAACACAATTCTGTCCCCTTATTTATCAGAAATGTAAGCATATTATAAATTTTCTTTGTCAATTTAAGGTAAACATACCATTTCTAGGAATTAGGGGGTCCTGAGGGTTGTTACCCTGCCTACCACACAGGTAATCTTAATGACAAAATTGCCTGTAGTTTTTACAGTTCTAAGACTTATGGTGTAAACACAAGATAGGAGAATCCAAGTCCTAAAGACTTAAAGCTGCTTCCCTAAAATCCAAGAGAAAAACTATGTTGTCTTTGTTTAATGTTGTCAATGTAAGTTAACTCAGAATGAGCAAGAGAAGAAAAAAAAAAACAAAAAACAAAAAACAGTGTGTTTCAAGAGATAGCAAGGTTCTTGTGGCCATCTCAAAATAAATTGAAATTAAATTGCAGTCCCAAATCAGAATTAAATTGGTATGCATTCATTTTACTTGACTTGGAAAATAGAATACATTTCCACTCCCATTGAACAGTTAACAAATGATCTGGTTTCAAGGAGTAGTCTCTTAGAGCAGATCTGCACTCAGGATTCCTGCTGTGTGTACCTCTTCTTGCTGTCTGGAATCCAACATTGTTCATGGCTAATTCTCCAGATCCAACCAGATCACTCGCAGGTATTTCTGATGATCAGATCAAGAATGGGAGGCTAGGTCTGGTGGTACACACGCCTGCAATTCTAGCACTTGGGAGGCTAAAGCAGGAGGGTCTTCAAGGTTATTCGTTCTACATAATGAGCTGCCAGCCTAGGCTACATGAGACCTGTGTCAAGCATACACACACCAATTGTTATGGAGTAAATTAATCCTTGTTTATACTTGGTAGGTCAGATGCATAGAGTATGCTACGTGATACGATGTAGAAAATTAATAATTTAAGTGGTAGAACATTGCTCCTGCTGGCCATCCAACATATCTTCAGATGACTAGAGCAGTGAAGAGATGACAATTTTGCCTTAACTCTTAATGTTTTATGTACACAGCTGATTACAGCTGCCAAAGTTAGAACGTGGACCCTGATAGCCCTAACAAATTAGGCTTGACCACCCACTCGTCACAGTCCAGGCAAATTAATAGTGACGAGGAGGCTTATTTAATGCAGCTGCATTGGGATCAAGACTGAATGAAAGTTCTGGTGAGCTCCCAAGTCTGCCTTTAGGGTTCTGTCTTGAGGTTTAGGTTTAGGGAGAGAGCATAGGGTATACGTAATGAGTAATGCCAGTCAGGGTTTGGTCCTTTCCACCATCATTGCCTCTGCTTTAGTCTCTCTTGCAAGGAGGTGTGACACGTTGTCAGATTGATGTGAAATCTCTTCCTGAGAGACAAGATTCTCCTCTGGGTGGCACCACGCTGCAAGACTTTTCTTTCTCCCAGGATAAGACTTCAGGGGAAATTTCTGTTTCTTCAGGGCCATTTCTTCAATAGTCTGATGCCTAAAGAGAGGACACAACTGTCTCTTTAGAATATATTGATCTCTACAAGGATGATCACATAGACAGACATAACTAGTCTTCTCTTTAATTCACTGAAGTATGAATGGTTCTGTCTGAGATTCTTCGACCTGCTTCCAAGAAATGTTAGCATGCCTGTGTGTGCTTCTGCACTGTGACCTGAGAAATGCTCTGTCCTCTCCACACTCTTCACAATGCTCAGTGCTCTGATGTCCTCGTTTGCCTCTACTTTAGAGCTGGCAGGTTCCTCTGCCCTGTTCCTTCTCTATCTTGGCAGTTCTTACTGTCCTTATTGATCTCCAGATGCTATCATCCCTTGATCCTTTGGAGACTAAGGAAGCTTTGGCCATGATATCCTCTCCCTGAGCCTATCTAAATTCTGCCCAAGACAGGTGGAGGCCAAGTTTGTTTCTTCTAGTTCTTGAAAGGCCCGTTGAACTCTGAATCCACCTGTCAGTTTCAGAAAGGAACTGGAAGAGGCAGGACTGTGTGCTTGTTCATAAGCTGTGGTAGAAGATGGGCTGGGAGGACACTCTTAAATCTAAAGGCTCACTAGATGGTCTGTTGGTACATTGGCCTTGTTGTCACAGTACACTGACAATGTGTGTTCCTAAGAATTGAGTTACCTTAAACAATCAAGAAGGCCTTCATTGCTGGAGTCCATTGCTAGACTGAGTGTTTATGTTCAGGTGTCTAAGCATGAGTCAAGCAGGTTCCTACCTGTCTGAAAACCCCAATCCTACTAGAAGGTAGCAGAAAGGGTTACAGCAGATATCTGCTGGCTGCTTACACGGTTCTTAGTACTGGGGATACAGTTGGGTCATGCTCATCTCTACTACTCTCTTTGGAGTTTACAGTCAACTTTGGACATAGAAATCTTTTTTTTTTTTTTGGACATAGAAATCTTTAGGCAAAAGACAAGTGCTTTTGTGAGGTAGGAGCATGTAGAAGGGATGGAAAGACTTCCTGGACACCACCATCTAGTTGGAGAACTAAACAGTGAGCAGGAGCTCTGGGTAGTAGAGGAGATGGTGAAAATACTTTTAAGTCAATGCCATCCTAGAGCAGAGAGGCTAGTCCCGGTGAGGGGATTGGTTAGGCAGTGCATGTAGGACGTCAGTTTTTACCAGTAGAGCACGGTTGCTGAGAGGGGCTGTTCTCTATGAAAAGCAATTAATCTTCCTTTTCTGTTTGAAAAGGTGATATGCTTGATCTTTTGAAATGGAGAACCCACCCAGACAAGATCACAGGCTGTCTCTCTAAGTTAAAAGAAATCGATGGCTCAGAGATAGTAAAGGTATATACGTTGTTTCATTACCACTTGGATCCTCGACAATGCTGGGAGGAGGGCAGACTGGGTCTCACTCATTTGCCTTTTCTTCTTTAATCCATAGTTTCTCCAAGACACACTGGATACTTTGTTTGGAATATTAGATGAAAATTCCCAAAAATATGGGTCTAAAGTGTTTGATTCTTTGGTAAGTTTACATTTTCTTAATAATATAACAGATAAGTGTGCATCTCCATCCTGGCTGTTTCAGAAATGGCCACTTGATGATGTAAGAGTTTATTTACTCATTTTGAGCAGACAAAGAAAAGATTGGCACTGGGTTATGTAACACTCAATTTTCTTCTTAGGTCCACATAATAAATTTGCTACAAGATAGCAAGTTCCATCATTTTAAGCCTGTCATGGACACTTACATTGAGAGTCACTTTGCAGGGGCACTTGCATACAGGTAAGGCCCTTTATCTTGTAATTGCCTTAGGAATCACACTAAAGCTTAAGCAGCTGCTTAGGAAGACATTGCTGTAAGGGAAAACAGGCAGATGTGAAGCCCAGCCAACAAACCCCCATCTTTGCTCCTCACACACCCCTGTTCAGTGGTGATAACTTATTTTGATTAAAAGGAAAGGGGGTGGGGAGAGCTTGCTGAAGTCTGATCCTGGAACCTGGTGCCTTTCTTCTCACCTCCCTTTTACCTGGTGTGCTCTGGTCCAAGATGCCAGGTCCTTATGATTTTTGCTGCCAGGAGTCCTGTTTTTACTGCACTCCTTGTATATGACTTAAAGGAATAACTATGAATGCAAAGCAGCCCTTGCCTTCATCCCTGTCCCAAGTCACTTGTTCGCCTGTTAATATTCACAGAGGCCCTACTTATTACAAGAGTGCCTTGTTCTGTGCTCTCATAGACATACCTAGTCCCTGGCCTCAAGCCATTTAGCCATTGAAGTCTACTGCTAGATAGTAGCTGCCTCTTTTCCCACAGTGCAGGTTATGTAAGTAGCACAGGGCATGAGTGATGTCCTACTTCAGCTCTGCTAGCCTCCAGAAAGCCACTAATAATCGCCCCAAGGCAGCTGCACACCAGAACATTGTGTTCTTATGTGAAGACTTCATCCCTGACCAGTAGAATTGGGATTATCTAAATGGAGACCAGCAAGCTAACTCTAAACTCTAAACACAGGTGGATTCTTTCTTTCTTTTTTTCTTTCTTTCTTTCTTTCTTTCTTTCTTTCTTTCTTTCTTTCCTTTCTTTCTTTCTTTCTTTTCTTTCTTTCTTTCTTTCTTTCTTTCTTTCTTTCTTTCTTTCTTTCTTTCTTTCTTTCTTTCTTTCTTTCCTTTCTTTCTTCCGTCCTTTCTTTCTTTCTTTCTTTCTTTCTTTCTTTCTTTCTTTCTTTCTTTCTTTCTCAACTCTTTCTCTCTCTTTCTTCTTTCTACTTTTATAGAAGAAGAAAACTACTACTTGAATTAGAAAATAAAAATTAGCCAGCATTTTTGTCAGTGAGATTGTAGTACTAAAATTGTGGGTTGTTCTTTAGTTTTTGTTTTGTTTCCTAAAATAAAATAAAAAATAAAATAAAAACAAACCACTAACAAGAAAGCAACTTTCTCCTCTGGAAATGCTTCTTCAAGAGCACACTTTGATGGTGAGAACGTTGGCCTGATAAATGCAGGAATGTAGCTTGGAGTGGAACACTTCGTCTTCATGCCTCCCCCACCTTTTAACTGCAGCTACGTAGCAAATACTTTTCAGTACTCACAAGATTTGAAAGGAAAGAATACTGATGAGCAGTTGTCCAAGATTGCTCATGACAGCCCTAATTCTTGGGTCAATAGGATACCTACAGACTGAGGGCAATCTCAGGGGGCCGCAGTATGTTTCCATCTTAGTTTCAAGACAAGTAGTGATGTGGACCTGCAGTTTGAATAAAGTTGTTCTAGAACAACCAGGCAGGAGAATGTAAGACCTTACAGCGAAAGACTAGTCTTCCTGATACACATGTATGTTGAGTTTATTGCCATTTAATTGAGAATTAGCCATTCTGCAATCTGCGAATTGCTCCCTGTGTTTTAGAGATCTCATCAAAGTGCTCAAGTGGTACGTGGACAGGATAACGGAGGCAGAGCGCCAGGAGCATATCCAGGAAGTGTTGAAGGTAATAACACGCTGTTGAAAACAGATGACAGAGTCTCACAAAGCTGCTACGTGATGATTGGAGACTAATTGGTTCTTCTGCACAGACAGTAATTGGTGATGATACATTACTGACATTCCAATTCAAGGATCTTAATCAGTTTATGACTGTTCCAGAGCTGATGAAACTTGAAAGGGACTTTGCCAGGCCTGCCCAGAGGCACCTACTGGGGATTGAATCCTGCACAGATGATGTCCAGAATGGGCAGGCAGGAGAAGGGAACATGGGAAGAGACTGGAATGAGCAGTTAATTTAAACTTGGAAATTTCTGCCTATTTCCCACCCTGACAGAGAGCTAATGAGAACCCTTTAGCTTAAGTTTTAAATGACAATAGGATCACCTGAGGGATCACAATGAAGGAACCTTAGGTTGTACTGGGTATCCTGGTTTAGTAACTCCCACATCTCTAGACCCAGTATATTGAGCCACAGTGATATTAACATGGTCTTCAGACATGTTGAGGAATAAAATTTTCCCAGCTACCAAATCCTTTCCCTCTCCTTCCTACTCCTTCCATCTCCCTATCTCTGTATGAGATAGGGTCTCATTAGGTAATCCTGGATGGACTCCAACTTTCAATGTTCTTGTGTAATCCTTTTAAGTAAAGAATGAAGATTTGGGGCAAGGGATATAGTTCAGTAGTATGTGTTTGCCTAGCAAGCATCAGGCCCTGGGCTCATCTCCAGTACTGCCATAGGGGGGAGGGGTGGGGGAATATATATATATATATTTGTCAAGGGGTTTCCTAGCTGTCCTCTAATTCATATTGAGACTATACTATGTGGTGTCAGCAGATACATAGATAATGCATACATAAAGATTATAAAACATGTACTTTCTTTTTTTTTTTTTTTTTTTTTTTATTATTATTTTCTTTATTTACATTTCAAATGCTATCCCGAAAGTTTCCCATACCCCTCCCCCCACCTCTGTTCCCCTACCCACCCACTCCCACTACTTGGCCCAGGCCTTGCCTTGTGCTAGGTCATATAGAGTTTGGAAGACCAAGGAGCCTCTATTCTCACTGATGGCCGATTAGGTCATCTTCTGCTACATATGCAGCTAGAAACACAAACCCCGGGGGTACTGGTTAGTTCCTGTTGTTGTTCCACCTACAGGGTTGCAGCCCCCTTCAGGTACTTGGGTACTTTCTCTAGTTCCTCCATTGGGGACCCTGTGTTCCATCCAGTAGCTGGCTGTGAGCATCCATTTCGGTGTTTACCAGGCACTGGCATAGCCTCGCAAGAGGCCGCAATATCAGGGTCCCTTCAGCAGAATCTTGCTGGCATGTGCATTAGTATCTGGGTTTGGTGGCTGATGATGGGATGGACTCCCGAATGGGGTAGTCTCTGGATAGTCCATCCTTTCATCTTAGCTCTAAATTTTGTCTCTGTACCTGTAACCTTTCATGAGAGTTATGTTCCTTATTCTAAGGAGGAATGAAGTATCCACAAATGGTCATCCTTCTTGATTTTCTTCTGTTTTCCNTAATGTGTCTTGGATATTCCAAGTTTCTGGGCTAATATCCGCTTATCAGTGAGTACATATCTAGTGACTTCTTTTGTGATTGGGTTACCTCACTAAGGATGATATCCTCCAGATACATTCATTTGCAGATACATAGATAATGCATACATAAAGATTATAAAACATGTACTTTCTTTCATTATCAATTTATTCACTTGGTCTGCTTGGAAATCAAGTGCTAAGTGGCAAACCACTTTTGAAAATATTCATCTCTTCATCTTCATCGGCTAAATTAAAACAAAAACTATTTGAAGATCAAAAATATTCAGTGTTTCTAACTTCAGAATTATAAAGAGTTTTTAATATGTTTTGCTTCTTTGGCATCAAAGAAGAATGGCTTTTCTACTTTAAGTATATATCACTCAAACATCTCAGGGTGCCTCAGTTTGGGGATGAATTATTTAAAAGCCTAACACTGTTCTGTAATATTTTTTATGCTATGTCATTGTTACATAAATACTCTCAGCGTCCTTTGAAGCTAACTTTCTAACACTCTTGTTTCAAGGCACAAGAATACATTTTTAAGTATATAGTTCAATCCCGAAGGCTGTTTTCCCTTGCCACCGGAGGGCAGAATGAAGAGGAATTCCGCTGCTGCATCCAGGAGCTCCTTATGTCCGTCCGCTTCTTCCTCTCACAAGAGAGCAAAGGGACTGGAGCATTATCTCAGTCGCAGGTAACTGTTTTCCATCCCTGCTAAATAGACGAAAACTGGGATTGCAGTTTGTTTTCTTTTACACGCCAGCTTGGTTGAGTAGCCTCGCTCCCTTTTTCCCATAGCTTGGCCATCATCAGGATGAGACTTTTAAGATCCCCGGGCTCTATGTACTGGCCTAACCTAAGCAACTCCATTTCCCAAGTCCCATACTCGAGTAGAGGCAGTTTGCGTCAGCCATGTTTTCATTTACTCGAACACATTCAGGTGGCTAGACACTGTCACCCTCAACTGGGAGACGGGATGTCACTAGAACCTGGTTCTTAACCCCAGCCTCATTGCTTTTTAATCTATCAACTTGAGAATCATTCTCTTGGACAATGTTAAATTCACATTGTCTTCTTCTGTTTTACTTACTAGCATCTTCCTAAGATGATGCCAAGTGCTGCAGATTCTGTTACTGGGAGTTGCCTCACATGTGTTTATCTGTGCTGTGTGCTTGGAAGGCATACCTGCACCAGTATGTTGTTGGCTGTTTTGAGACAGGGTATTAGTTAACCTAGTCAGGCCTCTACCTCCCGAGGGCTGGGATGGCAGATGTGAACTAGCATGCCTGGCTCTGATTTTCTTTCTTTATTTGTTTTTGACTTTTTTTTTTAAGTTCTGGATCCATCTACATTCAAAATAGCATTGCCTTTTATACATTCCCAGAGACAATTCTTAGTGTTTCTCTCTCTTTTCTTAATCCTCCTTGTATATTTTTAATTCTGATGGCTTGGTTGGAAGCTGTCAGATCGAGAAGCAGCCTCCCACCATCCTCTGGAAACTTAAACATCTTTGAGAACTAGAGCTTTAATAGGGAGATTAAAGCAAACTGGGTCTTAAGAAGGCTGATGTCATCTGGAGTCTTGTGGCAGGTGGCATGTGGCAGGCCTACCTTACAGTGTCCCAGCACCAGGACTCACTGTCCTCTGGTGACAGCACTGTGCTTTTCCTGACTGCTCACACAGCTAGTCTTGTTATTCTCTTCCTTACAGATGTGGACTTATCGTCCACCCGGCCCATCATATAACAAGCTCTTTTAAATGTCATTTTATACTCTGTAGTTAGCAGTCCAATCCCGACACCAGGGACCTCAAAGACAAGCTTTTTGCCAGAGCTGATTTGTAGCAGCTGATAATTTGAGGAGGATAATCCAGTATGCTTACTTACCACAGAGGTCTCAGAATTTACTACTTTGTGATTAAGGTTTCACCCTGAAACATCTCTATTAACTGTTGTTAATCACAGAGACCACATCTGCCTGCTTTGCACCTGAAAAATACCTTTCTATTCTTTTTTTTAACTTATTATTTTATCTTATTAGATATTTTCTTTATTTACATTTCAAATGCTATCCCGAAAGTTCCCTATACCCTCCCCTCGCCCTGCTCCCCTACCCACCCACTCCCACTTCTTGGCCCTGGCATTCCCCTGTGCTGTGTCATATAAAGTTTGCAAGACCAAGGGGCCTCTCTTCCCAATGATGGTCAACTAGGCCATCTTCTGCTACATATGCAGCTAGAGACACGAGCTCAGGGGGTACTGGTTAGTTCATATTGTTGTTTCACCTACAGGGTTGCAGCCCCCTTCAGNTCCTTGGGTACTTTCTCTAGCTCCTCCANTGGGGGCCCTGTGTTCCATCCAATAGCTGNCTGTGAGCATCCACTTCTGTGTTTGCCAGGCACTGGCATAGCCTCACAAGAGGCCGCTATATCAGGGTCCCTTCAGCAGAATTTTGCTGGCATGTGCAATAGTGTCTGGGTTTGGTGGCTGATGATGGGATGGATCCCCGGGTGGGGTAGTCTCTGGATAGTCCATCCTTTCATCTTAGCTCTAAATTTTGTCTCTGTTTCAATATCCTTTCATGATACCTTTCTATTCTTAAGTTAAATTATTGTTTTTTCACTTCTTGGAGATCTAAGACATATTTCTTCTTCTTCTAAAACTCCAGGAATCTTTCTGTACCTTCACCATATCTCCCGTGAGTCCTAGCATTCCCTAAGGTACCTTCGATTGCTATGATTCTGCAGGGTGTAGCAGCCCTGACGCTTCTGTATCATTCTGACTTTCATTAGTCTTGGTTTTCAGAGTACTATTCCACAGTTGAGCTTTAGAGACAGCTTTGTTACTTATTAAAGTATATAAAGTTCCTGAAAATGCTAATAACCCTACTGAAGTAATTCTTTACTCTGTACGCTGTTTATTTATATGTGTCTGTGTTTATTTTTTTATGCAAAGTCACAGTTAATGTAAGATTATGAGATGTTGGTTTTCTTTAATTAAAAAAAAAAAAAAAAAAAGCATTGCCTCCCAATATTTTGGTGGTAAGGTTAATGACACATTTCTTCCCACTGAAGGTTCACTGATGATCCTACACTCCTCTTAAAGAAACTAGGAGGGCCAACGTTTGGTTAATGAGAGGTGTTAGTTTTCTACTGCTGCTAACATACCTTAGCTTGATGGCCTTAAACAGCTTTGAGTTGCAGTTTTGTAGGTCAGGAGTCTACTCAGGCTTAGTTGAATTCTTTCCTAAGAGTTTCCCAGAGTCAAAATCAGAACTTGATTTCTTATCTGAAGCCTTTGAATAAGAACAGGACTATTTTTCAGGTTATTGGTAGAAATTGTGGGGTCAAGGGCCTCTCCCTGCAGGCTGCCAGTACAGGCTGGGGGCATGGGAGGTAGTCTGTCTTCTCGAGGCCACTCGGAATGTTTTTTACATTGGGTTGCTTCAAATCCAGCAGCCATATGCTATGTTCTGCCCATGCTTTCAATCTCTCTAGGACTCCTGCAATGAAATAAACAAAATAAAACAAAACCCTAAAGGTTTATGGTTAGGTTAGGCCTACCTATATAATCTCCATATTTTAAGAGTCAGCTAAGTCTAGCATCTTTCACTTTTTTTCTGCAAAAGCTCTTTGGCAATGCAATATAATGTAATTGCAAAGCTACCAGGCACAAAGGTCATGATCAGTCATCTTAGATATTGCATCTACCTTATCCAGAGCCAAGGATCATATTGGCCAATGTTTTTAAACTGTATTAAAACCAGAAACTTAGTTTGCTTGCTTGGCATTGTGGGAGTCTTTCCCACGCGAGTTAAAACCCAGCACAGAGACTGATTGCTAGAGACAAAGGGGACCCTCTCAGTACTCTGTCAAGTGGACTAAGGGATTGCTACCCAATGGGTCTGCCCATCAGTGGGGCAAAGGATTGTTTCCCAGTGGGTCATCTCAGGCTTGGTAGGAAGATTCATTTCCTCCTCTTAGCCAAAGCCTGACTTGGCAATAATTCCTGAATAGTCCTCCCATGCCAGGCAGGACCCAGAACCAGCTCTGCTGTGTTGCCATTTCCCATTTCATGTACTGACTCCTGCCCCAGAATTTCTTGGAAACGAAGACGAAGGGCAAAAAGGGTAAAGGCCCCAGACCTTGCTGCAAGTTCCTTGTAATTATTTTTCTCTATTTGTCTCAGGGCATAGGAAGGTCAAAACCAAATTGTACTTTTATTTTTATTTTCAATTATAACCCTTAGCTTGTCCCAGGGCAGCTGGCTTCCTGCCCTCATCATAAAGTATTTCTTGATTCATGCTTTTTAGTGGTCATATTATAACGGTACCTTACATTTCAGGGACACCAAGATACATTTTTCAAGTAAGGAAGTATAATAAAGAACTCGGTTACATATTAAGAGATACATGAAAGAGATAATTTGACTTTGTGTAAGCAGAGAGATTCATTGAATTTTTAAAAAATTTATTTTATTGCATTTATGTGACTCAGTTCTTTGCCAAGTACATCAGAGTTTACATAGATACAGTGTTTAGCAGGGAATACCAAGTTACTCATTTTAAGAATAGTCAAGCAAATACATAGTGCTTTAAAAAACAGTCATGGAGCTTTCATTTAGAAAGAGAAAGAAATCACAATAAAATATCTTTGAAAATATTAGGGGCTGTGGTTGTAGCCCCTTAACCCTGTGGTTGGCTAGCCTGCACAAAGGTTTCACCCTCAGGTCTGATAAAAGCTTGATGCCATCTTACATCTTATTTTCCATGGGATCATTGATTCATTTGTATCCCTTCTTTGTTTTAAGGCTGTGTTCCTGAGCTCCTTTCCAGCTGTGTACTCAGAACTGCTGAAGCTCTTTGATGTCCGGGAAGTGGCCAACTTGGTACAGGACACCCTGGGCAGCCTACCTACCATCATGCATGTGGATGATTCTCTGCAGGCAATTAAGCTTCAGTGCATTGGCAAAACCGTCGAGAGCCAGCTCTATACCAACCCAGGTACGGTGGTGATGCCCCATGGTCAAATGCTGTGTCTAGAAAGCCCTTCTTCATGTCTTGTGGCCAATGGTCAAAGAAGCAAATAAAAATCAAGCATACTTTCCCAAAAGCATTATAATTTCAATGGGAAATGTATTTATCAGTCAGATATAAAAGTGTGGCTGCCAAAATATCATTTCTAGACTGAATCGGCCCACCATAGTGGCTCACACTTGGAGTCCTAGCTACTTAGGAGGCTGACGCAGGTGATCCATTAAATCCAGAAGTTTAGGACCAGCCTGAGCAGGGTGAACATACTGAGACCCAGTGGCAAAAGAAGGAAGGGAACTGGGGAGGGCACTGAATAATTATTGATTGTAATCACAACTATTAGTGGTGTGGCATGGGTCTCCTGCCCACATTGTTGTAGATCTCTTATTATAGGATCAAGAGAAAAGTAACCATTTCCTCCTGAGATTTATATATTTATACCTGATATGATCCTATTTGTCTGTTTTTTTAAATGGTTCTCATCAGTTTGTAACTTAGTCACTGGTCTACATCTGTAAAGAGATACCACAATACGGGCAAAACTTTTTTTTGTTTTGTTTTTTGTTTTGTTGTTGTTGTTTTTAAAGTTCATGTAATTGGGGCTTGCTTACAGTTTCTGAGGGTTTCAGAGTTCATGGTCATCACAGCAGGAAGTAAGGTGGGAGGCAGGCAGGTATAACTGTGGCTGAAAGCATATATGTTAGGTTCAATGAGTGAGCAAGACTGGACCTGGTGTGACCTTTTGAAACCTCAAAGGTCACCCGCAATGACACACCTCCTTCAACAATGCCATATCCCCTAGTCCTTCCTAAACAGTCCACCAACCAAGAATTAAGCATTCAAATGTATGCATGAGCCTGTGGTGGCCATCCTCATTCAAACCAACGTCATTTATCTTCTGAAACTGTATGGAAGTTCTTTGTATTCCTTTTTTAATTTTATCCCACTATCAAGCAATCAGTTACCATGTAGATTTTGCTATGTTAGCTATCATTAAATCCTGTTGTCTCTCAATTTTTTTAATTTATTTTCCAGAAGAAAATAATGAAATATCCTCCTTCTTTTAAAATTTACTTGAAAAATTTTCCATCTGATTCACCAACTAAAAAGTTTTTAAGATAGATTCCATCAGAAGTTATTTTTCCATTTGAATGTATATATGAGTATATAGTCCCAAACATACTGAAAAAAAAATAATTTTATCATAAAACATCTTAAGCATACAGATAAGAATAGAGCATATCAGTAAACCATGAACAAATCTTAGCATCCAAGTATTTACTTTAAGTTTCTTATTGAGGAATTCATCACTTTCTCATTTTCTTAGCTGGGCATTGTGACACAGGCCTTCAATCCCAGCACTTCAGTGACAGAGGCAGTCAGGTCTCTGAGTTCAAAGTCAATCTGGTCTTCAGAGTGTGTTCCAGGACAGCCAGGCTGGTTTTTTTTTCTGTTTGCTGAAATCATTAATGTTTCAATCAATGTAAAAGAAAGTTTAATCTTTTGATTTCTTCTGATTACAAGAAAAAAAAAATCAGGTCACTCTAAAGCAGTGGTGACTATCAGAAAACACAGATATTTATATTTTGACTCATAGCAAAATTATAGTTAGGAAGTAGCAATGAAAATAATTATATAATTGGGGATCACCACAACACGAGGAACTGTCTGAAGGGGTCATGGCATTAGGAAGGTTGAGAGCCACTGACTTAGAAGAAAGATATTTTTTGCAGGGTTGTGTCTCTGCCGTCAGGGACTCTCTAGGGTTGAGGGCAGAGGTGTAGAAAGGACAGGGGTGGACCAAGTACCTAGCTTAACTCAGGGACCAACTCGGCTTTCCACAAGCTAAGGAAGGTTGACTTCTGTCTCACAGGGATTGTGATTTCTGCCATATTTCCCCCACACTAAGTAGATGATTCTTCACTAGTTAAAGTCCTACACTAAAAGGTCAACTAGGGTCACCAAAATAAGTTTTCAGTAGTAATGAAATTACTTGAGAGGATTTTATTCATTCCACAGACCCTTAGGATTCCTGACCTTCAGGGAACAAAATAGGAAAAGCAACATCAGAGAGCTTTTCAAGAAGTCGATACAATGAAGAAGTTAATCAGGTCTCTGTGTTGTGTGATTTGGTGAGAATATCTGTAAAGCTAACTCTGGAGATATTCTCCAGGACCCTAGGGTGCCAGGACCCTGGAGGAGAGGCTCACCAGTCAGGATTAGGAAGTTGATAGATGCCTTATGGCCTAGGGTAGGTGGTAGCGGTAGGAACCCCGTGTGTTCTTTCTATGTGGGCCACTCCCCTTGGAGGACGATTATGGAGAAGCAGAAGCCACTCACTCATAGTCAACATAGCTAAAACTGCTTCTCTCACTTCACAAGTGATGCTTAGCTTCATATTCACTGACTCATCACTGAAGAAAACAAAGGCTGTCATATGTAAGTGATAGGGAACAGCATATCCAGAAGGAGCCTGGATCATTGAGAAAAACAGGAACTGTCCCTGGGAGTCTTCCAAGATAGAAAAGGCCCTGTTAAATCACATGGTGATCCCCAGTAGTGTTAGGGAAACCTAGAGAGGGTTGCAAGCGATCATAGCATTCAAACCTACTCACTGTGAACTCAAGGAACAAGCAGGTAGTCCTGCAGTATCCTCATGAATGAGAAAATATTGGAAGGTAAACCAAATGCATCATGTGAATGCCTGAGCTGACAAGTGGAGTAAAATAATGAGACTGAGATTAGAAGAGGGACAGTATAAAATTGTAACTACTGGCATAGTAGGAGAAGCAAAGAAGCTCACCACAAATGGTCTCAGTGTCAGCTCACTCAGCATAGCAGGTAAAGGACATTTGCCTTTCAAGCCAAACAAAATGTAAATCTTAAACAGAGCAAAGAAATTAAGTGAATGCGTCCCAACTTCTCAAAGAGAACTATATCCAAACAACAAGGGGTATGATATCACTTTAATTTTAGGATAAACATAAGCTAAGGCTAAAATAATCAAAATAAGAAGAAGTGAGGTGGGCATTTTGAAGATAGAGGTAGTATGGTAGTTTATCATTGCTGTAATGGGAACCACACCTTGGTGGCTTTAAATAAATGATGCAAACTCCTTATCTGTAGAGCAGAACTTCAAGGTCATTTCACTGCACAAAGTTCAGGGTGCATCCAGACCTGTTCTCCCATCTTGAAGGCCTGGCGAACTGGTCATCTTCTTAATATTTTATAGCTTTAGAGGCCAACTGCACACGTTAGTGCTCTCTCTCTCTCTCTCTCTCTCTCTCTCTCTCTCTCTCTCTCTCTCTCTCTCTCGCACACATGCACACACATTTGGATCCTTCTGTCTCTTTCATTCATAAGGCCCCCTCTGTTTACAACGGGGTCAGATAAATCTCCCTCCCTCTGCAGAGGCTCCTTGGCTATAATATAATTCCCAGGATCCAGGAAGTTGGGATCTGGGAAACAACTTAGGAAACAATCACTTCTCCTTCCCACACGTGGGCAGAAGAAACAGATTCAAAAGCACTTTGCAGGTTTCACTCCCCGTAAGAAGGTGAAAAAAAAAAAAACAACAAAAAACAGATATCCTGGCATTCTCTTTCGAACAAATGAAGCCCAGAAGGGCTGCAGTTGTTAATGACTGAGTCCACATATCCCGACCAGGAAGAGGTCACAGGTGATTCTTCTATGACAATTATAACCCAGAGATGGCGGTAGGATGAGGGGAGATGAACGTGTTCAAAGCCATAATATCCAGCTAAAGCCAAAGGACTAATTCTGGACTTTTTCTTAATGACAACCCCACATCTCCCAACACAGAGTAGGCAGTTTCTCGTTGTTATTTATTATGGATGTTAATTTTTATGAGCAGAAACTTGATCCGTGATACAGAAGTCAAGAGAAAATGACAAAGTTGAAGTTTTCTAGGGGTTAGTATTATTAGACAGAAGGAAGTCCACAATTGACTCACATGTTAAGAAAATAAATTTTTAATTTTGGAGAATTCAACCTTAGCCATATAAGCCCACCAGGAGACCTAGAACATTCTATAAGTTAATGGTCTACTAGAATCCTATTGGAAATATTCTCCAGAGAAACAGAGGAGAGGAGGCCTGTATTTTAGAGCAAGCAGGTCTGGCAATGTCTAGAGAAGCCTGTAGGAAGGGTGGAGGCTGGGAGTCAGGAATGGTGATTTCAAGAATGGTCAGGAGATTGTAAGTCAACTTCTTGTAGGGGTTGTGAGCCGTGGCCCTCGCTGTGTCCCCAGTGCTAAACATTTGCTGAGTGGTTTAGCAGGAATCTGTAACCACCACTTACCTATTTTCTTGCTGAGAAGAGGATATGTTTGTATTTGCTTGTGATTGAACCACATATAAGACGAAACCCATGCAGATGGGTGAGGCTAAGTATAAAGACCTGAATGCCTGTTCTGAGATGAGACACTCCCCTGTCTTAGGCCTGAGTCTGGCAGTCCAGAACAGAAAGGGAGAAATGAGCCACCACTGTTCAATGTCCTAAATATGTGTGTTTAGACCCCAGAAAGATTAGACACGGAGAACCAACTGCCATGCTCCCCTGTGTTAGCGATGTCCTCCACTCTAAGTGAGATGCTGTTAGGTCTCAGCTCAGGGCTGACAAGCCGGTGATCCTACTGTCACCTACAAACAGAGGATCAGATAGTTTATGGTGGCAATTCTGTACGAAAGTGATCAGAATTCTTTCTAGTGGCTCTCCAGTCCCTACCTGTAATTCTGTAGAATGATACGAAACTGTAATAGAAAATACGAAAGGGGCTGGGACTCAGCAGTTAGAGTGCTTAGTGCTTTTCTAGAGAAGTCCAAGTTCCTAGAGTTCAGCTCCCAACACTGAAGTCAGGAGGCTCACCTGCCAGGAACAACAGTTCCAGGGGACCTGATGTCCTGTTCTGGCCTCTACAGATACCAGCCCACTCATGGCAGACTCTCACCCAAGCACACGGGCATATGTAAATAAAAAGTAAATCTTTTTCAAAAAAAATTTTAAATGAGAGAAAGAATATAATGTATTTTAAAAGCATGTTCAAGGAATTAGTAGCATAAAATTAGGAAGGATATTTGATTAGATTTCTATGTTGATTTGGCAGTTTCAAGAGCAAAAATCTTACTCTATTTAATGGGTGCCCAATAACTCTTGCTGGTTAGACCTGCTGTTCATATGTTGAAAATGTGTAGGTCATAAGGGTTGTTTTGTTACATTTTTTTAAATCACGATTTCTTATTGATTGTCCTCTATAAAAATATAAAGACAGTTGTCCAGGAGTAGAATGAGATAGTTGGAGTGGGTTAAACAACAAAAGAAAAAAAGAAAAAGAAAAAAAAAAAAGAAAGGAGGGAAGGAAGGAGTAGGGGGGAGGGAGAGGAGGGAGGATAAAGCATGTACTGTGACCTCAGGGGCACTAGCATTCTGTTCCCTTTGCTCTGGCTACTTTATCCCCACCCTAACCCCTCCTACCTGTCCTGCTTCCTGTCTCAGACTTGTTGTGAGGGAAGACTCAGGTCAAGGGCCTTTCCATACTCCCTCCACATCACGGAACCTTACTCAGCTGTTCCTTCCCACAGTTGTTCTTACTCTCTTCTGAACTTTATCAAAGATGTACCCCCAGGACAATTTGGGGTTTGGCTTAGGCATCGGTTGGCTGTCACGTGTTGTGCTACTCAGGATTCAGGCTCCACTTTGCTCTCCGGCCATGGTTCTGGAGTTTTTAATACTGACCTGTGGTAGCTAGCGCATCAGCTGTTTCTCTTTTGACACAACACGGGTGAACTATTTGTCTCCCTTGCTCTACCCCTAGCTCTTAGATATTTTAACAGTTGGCTGCAAATTGAGTGCTTGAAAACCAAAGCCAGCTCGCTGCTGGAACCTATCAGATGAGCTTTGCCTTCCCTTCCAATTAAACATTACTACATAGTGGTTCTTTAGTTTCCAGGTTCGTTTCCCTGGTTCTTTCTGTCAAGTAATTGCTTTGTAAGTAAGTAAAGTTTCTGTAGTGTTGTACTACTTACAGAAGGCCTATAGCGAGTTAGCTTACAGGCTTGAATTTTAGTATCTCTCTCTCTCTCTCTCTCTCTCTCTCTCTCTCTCTCTCTCTCTCTCTCTCT
>NC_034596.1:38763482-38768404 GCF_900095145.1 Mus pahari
CTCCCTCCCTCCCTCCCTCCCTCCCTCTCCAAAAGGCCAGATGTCCTTGTACTGGTGCTTCAGTGGAAAGTATCAAGAGAAATACAACTTTCTAAGCCCAACTCCGGGGTTGCATGAGTTGGTTTATTTGTTTTATCTTTTTGATCATTGCTTATAAAGATGGATGGTGAAAAACCACCAGGTACCAGTGAAATTTTCCCATGTGAAGGGCAAAGGCCATTGTGAAAACACATAAATAAATGATTTAAAATAAAAATATCGTGCAAAAAGTGTTTCCCAAGCCCCCAAATTAAGTGTGTTGTCTCAGTGAGGGGCAAGGCCTGGAAGATGTGATACTGCAGAAATTCCAAAGCCCACGACACTGGACCTGAGCAAGGAAGTGAACTGCTAGGGAGAATAGGAAATTAAATAGGAAGTGTAGAAGATAAAAGTATGGAGGTCACCAGAAAAATGGGACGCAAACATGGAAAAATATGTAAGGCAAGATCAAGAGAGTCATACTGCCCTAATTAAGGTTTTGTTGCTGTGAAGAGACATCACAACCAAGGCAACTCTTATACAGGAAGTCATTTCGTTGGGGCTGGCTTACAGCTTCAGAGGTTTCATCCATTATCATCATGGTGAGAAGCATGGCAGCATCCAGGCAGACATGGTGCTGGAGGAACCGAGAGTTCTATGTCTTGATCTGCAGGCAGCAGAAGGGTACTGTGTGCCACACTCGGCGTAGCTTGAGCATATATGACCTCAAAGCTGGCCTCCACAGTGACACACTTCCTCCAACAAGGCCAGCTCCTAATGGTGTCGCTCCCTATGGCCAAGAATTCAAACACACGCTCTATGGGAGCCATTCCTATTCAAACCACCACACGCACTGTGAATATATTTGAAGTCTCAGGTGGAAGCAAATCAGGATAGCTTCCTCCAAGTAAAGGACACTTTGCAGCAGCAGCTCTCCACCTTCCCTATGCTGCTACCCTCTAATACAGTTCCTCATGTTGTGGTGACCCCAACCATAAAATTATTTTCATAACTACTTCATAACTGTAACTCTGCTACTGTTGTGAATCATAACGTAAATATTTGTGTTTTCTGATGGTCTTGGGCAACTCCTGTGAAAGGGTCATTCGACCCTCAAAGGGGTTGCAATTTGCAGACTAAGAACCACTGCTATACAGGTTAAAGGGCCAAAGCAAGGTATTAAATACACAAATACCATGGATATGATAATTCCTCAATAACTCTGAGAGCTAATTGAGAAAAACAAAGCAATGCAATAATAATAATAATAATAATAATAATAATAATAATACGGTCTTGTAGCAAGGACTGGAAATCACATGGTAGAGTGAAACCATAATTATACCATTAATCAGAAACTGGGCTGTAACTCTCCAGAAACCAAGGAGCAGGGCAGGAGGTAGGAAAGCTGTGAGCCTGTCTACCATAGTAGATGCCATCGATGGTCTTCCTCAGAGCACACAAAGAACAGCATGAGAAGCATTTGATTTACAAACGTGGATGTAAAACACCCTCAGGGTGGGAGGAAAGATAGGAAAGAAACTAGCTGTTACTAAGAGGCCTCTAGACTATAGGAGGGATGGACTGGGGAAAATTGTGTCGTCTTTAATACAAAACTCATAGAGCTAGGACCCCTGTAACACCATGTGCTGTTAGTTTAACAATTGATATGGAATTAAAAAGTCAGTGAAGACTCACTGAGGCTTGTGTGGGCCTCAGCAGCTATGACACTCATGGCTCTCTTTCTCTCTAACACACACAGACTCGAGGTACATTCTCCTGCCTGTCGTACTGCATCACCTCCACATCCACTTGCAAGAACAGAAGGACCTGATCATGTGCGCACGTATCCTTAGCAACGTGTTCTGTCTCATCAAGAAAAATAGCTCAGTAAGTACATGCGGGTCATAGTGTGTGGTTCTCATCAAATGGCTTCTGCAAATACAATCTTAAACGTCTTCAAAGGAGTCACGCGAAGGAGGAACACCCAGCAGCTCGCTTTTCAGCCAGGCTGGACAACTTGGGGTTCCGCAGAAGGAATTGGGAACAAAATTGTAAAACAAATAAATAAATAAAAAAAATTAAAAACCCCGTGGGATTAGTGTAACCTTGAATAACCTGGCTTCCTAAAGTTGTGTTTCAAGGAAGAACTGAATACCAAGTAAGAAAAATTAGAAATCTCAAAGCCTCCCACAGGTGTCTTTAATCTTGATGGGATGAAACACTGTGGCAAAAATAAATTACTGCTTGCAGGGTCTGGTGGTTTGTGCCTGTTCTGGGAAAGGCCACATGATGGTGCTTAGAACTTGGCCATGGCCCTTAGGTCTAGTCCTGTGGAAATTAACAGAAGCAAAGGACAGCCCCCAGGAGACTAGAAGTACCTTGTACTACAGCTATTACACAACCGCAACAATACTCTTTTCGTTACAGCTTTGAGGGTTCCTGTTTTGCTTGACTCTTGACACAGTATAATTATTGTGTGCTAAGAGTACAGCACAAAGTGAGAAAAATGGCATGTTTCCACATCCCTGGAACAGTGTCTGGGATTGATATGCTCAGCTCAGGAGTCTGAAATGAAATTGGAATAGGAAGGAAGTCCTGTTCTCTTTCTGTCAATCCACAGCTGGTCATGGAACTTTGGGCTCCACCATAGCAGGCTACAGAGAAGTTTGCGAGTGCTGAGCCTCTGGTCCCCCCAATTCCGCATTCATTTCAGTGCTGCATCCCCCATTCTTTCTGTGTTTATGATCTGCCTCTGAAGAGCAGGGGTAGGAACAACGCCAGGGGAGGTGATGGGGAGAGTGCCCTGCTGCTATGGGAACGGGTGGTGTTTTAGAGAACCTATGAAACCTGTTTCAGTTCTCCATCTGAAAGTGTGAGGAGCTAGGCATCCGTGGCCAGGGCACAGCTCACTGTTCCACCGCCCCACAATCCAAGTCCACCAGTGCCATGGAATAAGATGAGCAGTAGCAAGAGCGAGAAGGCTTTTGCCCCTCTTTGAAACTCCTGCTGATTGTTTGATCACAAAGGACCAAGCCATGCCTGACTAGAAGGGTTTTTTCCCAGGTTACAGTCGGCATGAGTAAAAGCTAACCAGGTCACTAGACAGACAAAAAGCAAATAGCTATAGTAGAGATGATTTCTTTGTACTTCACCTCCACTTAAATTTCAGAATTTCAGTCAGGTTTTAGCTAAGCCAGGGCTTAGTTCATAAGGAATTTAAAGCTGAAAATGGTTCACGGGGGGGGGGGGGGGGGGACTTCGGGAGTTTTCTCACCAGTGTTATATAATATATATGTGTGCGTATGTAATATATATGTGTGTATATGTACATATATAGATAATATATAAATTTCTGTGCAATATATAAAATTGCACATAAGGTTTTCCCTATGCAATTATGTTAAGAACCCTTTCTTCTGTGCGGCAGACTGGGCAGAGATAATCTCTCTGGAGTCCTGAAGTGTGGACGGTATTAAGCACCTCAGGAAAGTCAATCTCTCTCGTGGTTACTAACCGGGGCTCTCTGACCCAGGACACTCATCTAGACTGCTCTCCAGTTTCTCATGTTTACATGTAGGCTTTTTTTAAAAACCCACTTCTATGGGACGGGTTATTTGCATATAACCCAGTCTTGGAAAATGATCTATGTGACTGCCATGCTGAGAAGACTCAATGTAAGCACGTTTAGGACCTAAGAAAATCATACTGTAAGAGAAGACTATAGCCCAGAGAGGCTCCCTGCTTTGCCCAAGGCCACGAGTTCCTTAGGAGTAGGGTTGAACTCAGAATTGATGGCTTTTACACTGTGCCTTTTCTGTTTATATCTCAGCTTTTATTGCATAGCCAGACTGTGCTTTGGGGCAAGCCGTTGACTCTCTGAAGTTATGTTTCTCTGAAAGGCCATTTTTTTTTTCCTGTTGAGGTCTACATCTCTTATTGTCTTAAGTTTCCTGAATCTTTGATTCTAGATTTGGGAATAGACTCCCATTCTCCTTAAAAAGAGATTTGGTGCATGCAGAGGCAGTCTCCTGAGCACACTGTTTTTGATTTTTCTCTTCTAAGGAAAAGTCCGTGCTGGAGGAAATAGATGTGATTGTGGCCAGCTTGCTGGATATCCTGCTCAGGACCATATTGGAGATCACCAGTCGGCCTCAAGCGTCCAGCTCTGCCATGAGGCTGCAGTTCCAGGATGTCACTGTAAGATCATAAGCATGTGGCATTTGGCATACGTTTAGGGCCGGGTTGTGCTTCTTAAAGCTCCATTCCCTTTGGCAATGAGACTATTTGGACAAATAGACATAGTACTATTTGTACTATGAGTGTGGGAAATTTGGTCCCCCGGGTGAACTGTGAGCATTGCTAGAACACAAGTAGTTGCCTTGACTATACAAAAACTAAGATAGGAAGCCTGTAGGTAAATCTGCTAATTGTAGCAAGTTTGAATTTCAGAAAGACAACATTCATATTCTCACTTTTCTAAATTTAAATTAATCTATGATTTTATATCCCTAGTCAACATGATAGCTTTCAATTCCCCAAATTCTCTAAAGAACAAAGGATAGGGCAACAGCGGCTGGAATCAGGAGACCCTATGTGCTAATTCTGGAATTTTCCCCTGGAATCATGAGGACCTTCATGTTTTTAATCTTCAGTCTGATTGTGTTAAATGAGAAGGTTTACCTTGGTAAATTCGAAGGGACTTTCCAGCTCAGCTGTCTTAGGATGCTAGCATGGCATGATTCAGGAAAAGTATTAAGAGATAATGTCAGATATTTACACATATGATAATGTCAGATATTTAACATTTGATAATGTCAGATAGTTACACATATGATAATGTCAGTTACACATATGATAATGTCAGATATTTATACATATAATGTCAGATAGTTACACATATG
>NC_034596.1:38768881-38878122 GCF_900095145.1 Mus pahari
CACATATGATAATGTCAGATATTTTACACATATGATAACAGATAGTTACACACATGATAATATCAGATATTTACACATATACATCTATATATGCTGCATGTGTAAACTGTGTTTCTTTATGGCAGTGTTCAGGAGCAAATCCAGGGCTTCATATATGGCAGGCAAGTACTTTACCATTGAGGTATCCATATATATAGGAATTTCTATTTTTAAAAAAATGTTTACATATTCAACAATGTTATTCTAAGCAAGAGCTATCATTTGTAGCTGTAGTGGTAGATACTTTAATATTCACCTGTAAATTATCTCCACAAGTGTTAATTAAGCACTTGCTATCAGCTTCACTAACTGTTTATTTAAAAACTAGGAAGTCTGGGATCCTTAGGGAACTCTGTGGAAGCAGAGCCATAAAGAGTGTAAGAGCCAGAGGTGATGGAGGACACCAAACAAGGCCTTCTAGACACAGCAGAGCTACACATACGACCACACAGAGACTGACAGCATATACAGGGCCTGCACTGATCTGCACCCGATGGGATCCTAGGGCTAAAAGAACAAAGGGCACACTCCCCAATCCCTAACGCACAAGCTATCTTCAACTGATAGACACTTGCAAATGAAAATTTCATTTTCTTCAAGGGAGTCTCAGTGGGGAAACCATTTTCTTAAGGTGTAGAAGTCCATCACAAAACAAACTCAATGGTATCTTTGGAGGTTCTTCGACCCGTATTGTTAAATCAGAGCATTCTTTTTAACATTATAGGTCCTTCGTGTAAATATTATTCCTCCTTTTTCCCATGTGAGAGAAAGAACTAGAAGTGAGGTGAGGCTATAAACTCTCAAAGCCTACTCTCAGTGATATACCTCCTCCACTTAGGCTCTACTTCCTAAAAGTTTCATAGCTTCCCCAAACAGTGCCAACAGCTGGGGACCAAGGAGTCAAATACGTGAGCCTATGGGAGACATTTTTCATCCAAATCACCACTACTAGTAAAGTTAAACTATCTTAACAAACTAAGATTTTTACACACACACACACACACACACACACACACGGGGGTATATATATATATATATATATATATATATATATATATATATATATATATGAGAGGAAGGGGAAAGGAGAAATCAATCAACCCTAGTACTGGTAAGATGACTCCATGGTTAAGAGCACTGGCTGTTCCTCCAGAGGACCCAAGTTTTATGCACCCACATGGCAGCTCACAGCCACCACCAGTAACTCAAGTTCCAGAGGATCTAGTGCTCTATTCCAGCCTCTGTGGACTCCAGGCACACAGGAGTGCATGGACACACATACAGGTAAAACACTCATACACATGAAGTAAAAAAAAATTAAAATCTTAAGTAGCTGAACTGTCTTATTTAAAATAAAGAAATTTGAGTCACAGTTTCTCATGGTCTACGGAGCGTGGTGTGTGAAATGGCACCCCTCAGGTTTATTTCATGGGCTTGTTGTTACCTGAGGGATGGTGGGTGCTCAGAGCCACTTGAGTTTGTTACAGGTGTGAAGGCTTAAGTGATTATTTGTTTTTTGTTTTGTTTTAATTATTTTTTTTTACTTTTTTTAAGTTAAACTTTTTATTTTGTAATTACAGTGAAGTCACATGCAGATATAAGAAGCAACATAAAAACATTGCATGTTTCTTTTACCCAGTTCTATAAATGGTAGCCGCTTGCAGAATTCCAGAGCAGGACATGGATGTTGATTTGATTTGATCAATGTTTCCATCACCCCAGTCATTTCATGGTGTGCTGTAGAGCTGAGTCCACTTTCCTTCATCTCTTCGACCTCCAGACAACCACCACTCTGCTCTCTATTTATGTAGCTCTGACATTTGTGGATGTTAAGTATATAGAATCTCAGAGCATGTGACTTTTTATGATTGACTTTTTTTTTTTAACTGAGCAGAGTTTTGTGAAGATTCCTGCAGGTTGCTATATACATTCTATTTCCCTTTTCATTACTGAGTATTATCCCGTGGTATAAATACACCACAATTGTTTAACATTTCACCTATGAAGGTCTGTGGGGTTATTTCTAGGGTTTGTGTTATCTTAGGACAGTTAGTATAAACATCATTTACATTTAGGTTTTATGTGGACACATTTCTCCACTTTTTTTTTTTTTTTTTGCTAGAAATTCCAGGGAGTTGGCTGCTGAATCATAAGGTTCATGCTCATGCTACATGCCCAGCTTTCTAAAAACTGCCAAACTTCCTTCCCTAGTGGCATTTAACATTCCACGTGTGCACAGTCTGAGTGATCTCATTTCTCAATACCCTCGTCAGCGGGCAGTGTTATCACCGTTTCCTTTGTGTCTGTGTGTGTCAGGGTTAGAAGGATTCTGAGAGCGGTACGGCCTCCTCTCACTGAGGGTTTACCTTCTGTTTCCCCAGTGGCTGACGTTACCCTGTAAGGATTTTCACTTACATTTCCCATCCATTACACCTCCTAAACAAAACGTCTCTTCATGTCTTCTCCCATTTTCTAGCTGAATGATTCTCTCACTGCCGTTGTGAGAGTAGTTTTGGTATTTTCTCCCACTGTAGCTTGTTCTCTGTCCCCTTAATGGTGTTTGCAAAAGCAAAGATTTTCTTTTTCATCTTAATTATTAATTATTAATTTTTCCTCTGATGAATCATGATTTGATTTCATGTTTAAGAACCCTTTTATCTAGTCATAACAATACAACCTATTTTCCCTCAGAGTGTTACAATTGTATAATTAACATTTAGAACCAGGGACCATTTTGTCTTGGCTTTTATGAGTCACATCACGTTAGTCCCTTTCTGCTCTTAATTTTGACATTTGCCATTAGTTTTGTTCATTCGATTTGAAATCTTGATTCTTGGTATAACGGGTGATTTTCATTTGTAATCCAAATGTTTCTGTAGTATATGGTCCTGGGTCATATGTAAGACTTCTGTTTTAGCTGTCCTTAATGTGATACCTCACAGCTAGGGAGAACGAAGGCAGATGACAACTTATGTGAAGATAGAGTGGAAGACCAGTTCCCCAAGCCTCCTTGGTACCAGAGCATGAAGGTCTCTGAGTTACTCTGCGTGGACCTAAAATATTCAGCCCAAACCTGCATTTGATCTGCAGAACCCAAAATGTGAAAGAAGAAAACCACCTCACACAAAATTTTCCTCTGGCTTCAACATGCATATGCATGCATGATAGAGAGATATCGAATTGTCTACCAGAGTTTTTTACAATGCATAAATGTTTCTTGCACATTACTGTGTTAAGTAGCATGTGTAGTGGGTTACTCGGCACTGTCTAAGATCCTCTGACATGCCTGTCTGAAGTCTTCAGGTCCTGGTTTGTGATTAGAGAAAGAAAAGACTAGCAGTGTCTAAGAAATATCAGAGGAGGGATGTGCAGACAGGCATATGTTTAAGAGAAGCTTTCTGAAGGCTTTTGATGTAGATATAAAATATCCTTGGCAGTCACTGATAGAAATATGGAGTGTGTCCTGTACATAAAATGGATATAAGCCACTGAAGACTATTGAATTTTAAAGGCAATTTACCGAGGAAGTAAATCTTGGCCAATGATATTTTTTTATCATTCATTTTTCACAAATTAGGAGAATTCATATAAACATTATTAAAGTATCTTAAAAGTAAAGGAAATCACATTTTAGTAGAAAAAGATAGAAGTAAAATATTAGACATCTAAACTTCTGGACAAGAACTTGAAGTTCAAAAATATGAGCAAGTGAAATTGGATTATTGAAGTGTTGAGAGAGACAGTATATAAAAAATGTGCCAGAGATCATATGTCATAATGATAAGTTATTTGTAGTCGGTCTAGCCCAGACACAACAGACATAGTTAATACCTTCGATTCAAAGAATTCATCTAAGTACGTAGATTATAACAAGCTATTAAAGGTCTATTTGCTATTGGGTTTTTTTTTCTTGTTACTAAAATTATTATCTAGGATATGTAATTTTTCAAACTTAAAAGTATCTTAGTATTTATGGGATATATTGAAACAAGTATTTAAGTATATTAATTATGTGGTAAATGAGTTAGAATAGTTTACATTCAATATAAAAACCCACAACAAAAAATCGATTGAAACTCTATCAACTAATTTGCATTTTAAGACAAGGCATGACACATTGAGCAGTATTGATCAATAGAGAGGCTCTTATGTATTTATGTAAGTTTGAACCATGCCCCCTCAATTCAGGCATGTTTCCTACATGAAATCAATCTCAAAGTAGGAAAGAAAGCCACAGAGCTTCTAGAACCAAAGCCACCGACATTCACAGCTAAGCTTTGCCATTTGCTAGCTCTGGAGCCAGATTATTATCTTCTGCTTGACAGTGTGCACCTAACAAGACTCTAATAAACAATGAACTTGACAATGCAAAGTATGGTAACTTATACATAATGTCTTTCCACAAATCATAGTGTTGGCAACCCTTTTGTAAAAGTTTTTTTTAATTGATGTATAAAACAATAGAGTAAATGCATTATATTTACTTAGGAAACATTACAATAAGTAAGATAATGAACATGTCCACCACACCGAAGTCAATTAGTGTTTCCTCTCCATCCCCTTTAATTATTCAGCTGACTGAGATCATTTTTTGCTATCTAAATAAAAACCATGGTCACCTATGGAGAGGCTCTAAGTGCTGGTCCTTGGCAGCATTTTATCCTCAGCATTTGATGGAGAGTGGCAGCAACATTCAGGAGCAGCAGGGGCCACCCTCCAGTGTTATGATTCTCATTCAAGTCCCACGTAACAGAACTCTTAGCCCTGTGTATCTCTTAGGCACAACTAGGATGTCAGGATTCTTCAACCCTTGTCTCTATCCAGTGCTGTAGCTTCTGGGCTTGGAGTGCCTATGACCCTCTGACCCTCTGTTGTAAAGACTTGACAACTCTCTGGAACTTTTTTAAGTAACCATAACTTACAGTTTCTCTTCCTTGACTCTCAGTTGCCTTCTGTTCTCTGTCAGCCTCAGCTGTCCACCGTTTGTCTCCTTTTCTCAACATCCACTGCTCTGGCATGTATCTCCCTTGGCTGCATTTATGACTTCTGTGGCTCTCTGTCTTACTGCTATGGCCACTGTCACAGCTATCACTGCTCAAGGGGTAGCTATGGCCAGCCCTTTGCTGATAGGTGGCTGCTGTTGTTGTTATTGTTGTTGTTGTTGCTGCTGCTGCTGCTGCTGCTGCTGTTGCTGCTGTTGCTGCTGCTGCTGCTGCTGTTACTACTGTTGCTGCTGTTACTGCTGTTGCTGCTGCTGCTGCTGCTGTTGCTACTGTTGCTGCTGTTGCTGCTATTGCTGCTGTTGCTGCTGTTGCTGCTGCACAAAAGCTTCCTGGCTTGAGGCTCTTGGGCAGCCAGCTGTTTTACTGTTTCTGTAGCTCAGTGTGCTTGCTAGTGCTCTGTCTCTGCTACACTAATGCTCTACTACCTGCTGTTTCCTTCCTTGTGTTAATAGTTTGTTACACATGCTCAACTAAAAGGAGGTGAGAGTAGACAAGATACACGTTTCATTTGATATACTAGTGTAACACTAGAGGAGAAAGAATGGGAAGTTGTTTTCTGGCTGGCTCCTAAGATGAACGAAAGAGTCTGCTTATGTAGCCAGGGATGAGGAATTTGCGCCAATCACAGCCACCTTCTCAGGCAAATGAAGATTGTGTTTGTGCCTATCATGACATTGTTTGTTTTTTTGTTTTGTTTTGTTTTGTTTTGTTTTTTACACATCAGATCCTTAAGGTCAATGTGCTAGGCTACAAGTGCTCCCCTGACCCCCCAGCTTAGGTGAAAATGGCTGTAACCTCACCTAAAGTTCTCTGAAGCTTGTGAAATCAAAGACACTTTTGCACTAAAACAATAATAACATTTTCTTTATTTTCTATCTCATGTATGAAGTTATGGAATTCTTTTGCTCCTCGACAGGACAGTGTGTTGAGCCTCAGAGATCATTAATACTAGTCTGCATTAGTTATTGGGTATCACTGTCACAGAATACCTAAGAAACAGTTTATAGGAGGGAAGATGAGTTTGAGTTCAGGGTTGCAGAGTTATGCAGGCTGTCATAAAGGGACAGGGGTCGCAAGGGGGCTCAGTCCATAGCAGTGGGAGCTGGCACTGGTGGCTGTCCACACCATGCTGAAATAGGAAACAGAGCAGAACTGGAACCAGGGAACAGGTCAGAGCCTACCAAGGCTTGCCTTTAGTAACCTGTTCCTACCAGCCAGACTCAGCTTCTAAAAGTTCCCGAGCCTCCCAGAAAAGGCCAGCCCTGGAACAAGTACAGAAGCCTGGGGGAAGGGGCCTTCAACTCCAAACCGTATCATAACCCATATGAATTATCTAATTATATGATTATTAAATATGAACTCATAAAATATTGGGTATATAATGAATATTTGCCTTAGTGTACAGGGACAACTGTTTGACATATGACTAGTGACTTCATATGAAGAACCAACATCAAACTAATTTCTCTGGCATAACCATTAAGTTGTATTCTTGGAATTTTTGTGCAAACTGGTAGAAAGACATTTGACTGGGCTAACTCAGCTGCCTGAGCCACAAAATCTACTTCTTGGTCATTTAGTCTCCAGTTTTAATGTGATGCTATAGTCTTTTCCACATGCATTCAAACCAATCTCCTAATTAAAGTGGGCTTTTTTGTGTGTGCATTCAGTTAGCCAGTCTTCGCTTCTCCTGTTGTGTTTCTATTGCTTTATATCATTTCTCTGATTAAAAGAAGGTAAGTTCTTTGTTGAACAAATATGGTTGCGTTAAAATGATAGTTTCAAGTTAAAGTGTATTAGAAAATGCAAATTATAGCAATCTTATCACTCTTCAAATCGAAGGATGATGTGTGCACTTTCCTTTTTTATTTTTAAGCATTGGACTTTATAGGAGTCAGGTACATAGAGCTCAAACACAAAGAGTAGCTGTCAACTTATAACCATTTTCGACAGGGAGACTGAAGCCGACATTATGCATTGTGCAGCCTCTTTTACCTGCTGAGTCAAAAGACCAGTGTGCTGATGAGCTGAAGGGGACCTTGTACATTCCGAGAAGGAATGTGAAACTAGTAGAGATTAAGGAGAGAGCCCAGGGAAAACCTGGGATCATAGCAACTTCGTAAAGTGTTCTCTGTGAGGGCAGTTCGTATTAAGTTATTGATGTTTTCTTATGTCCTTCCTTTAAAATATGGGCCCTTTTTTTTTCCTTAGGGGGAATTTGTTGCCTGTCTCCTTTCCCTATTACGACAAATGACTGATAGACATTATCAGCAACTTCTGAATAGTTTCAATACTAAAGAGGAGTTGAGGGTAAGTGATGCTTACATGTTTTTTTCTCCTTTTACTTTCTCTGGTCCTGTATCACTGTTCCAAATGGTTCTTGGCAATTGCTTTACCTCTTCCCATTGAGTTCTGGTTTTTTGTTTGTTTGTTTGTTTGTTTGTTTTTCTCAGTTGTCTTAACCAGTCTTCTTTTCTTTATGGGCTCTTGAGAATTCTTTTACTTCAACAAAGCTATTAGCTGTTATTTTGGAGAAAGGCATCAGATTTTAATCACATCTCATCAAAGTATGTAAACTAGAAACAGAAAAGTTTCCAAGGGAGATCTTGGCTGAGAGGAAGGTGTGGAGCTGTGCTTATAATTAGCCTGCTGCTTGGGCCGCAGATCAAGTAAGTGGAAGAGCTCTTGGCCATCAGTCAGATTGGACTATGTTCATTCCTCCAGCACTGTAACATGAATGAATGAATGAATGAATGAATGAATGAATGAATGAATGAATGAAGAAATTAATGAAACATCATTTTAATGCTCTGACATAGCACATACCTCAATTAGCATCTATTTTTAACATTTGTTAGAATCCAAATGATTTTTTTTTTATTTGTTTATGTGACTTTCTAAACCTCCAGCCACTTAGGTTAAAATTCCTTGATAGAGAGATGGCTCAGTGGTTAAGAGCACTGACTGCTCTTCCAAAGGTCCTGAGTTCAATTCCCAGCAACCCCATGGTGGCTCATAACCATCTGTAATGGAATCCGATGCCATCCTCTGGTGCATCTGAAGACAGCTTCAGTGTACTCACATACATAAAATAAATAAATAAATCTTTTTTAAAAATTATTTTTTTTAAATGCCTTGATGTTTAAAGGTCTGGTTGGTTCCTTGCTCTGAGGTCACATCCTGAGGTCTTTAAGCTCTATATGTTCACTGTGTGAGAGAGCATCAAGCCATGAGAAACCGCATCATAAAGATCTGGGAGTGTATGTGGGCATTATTTTAAAAAACACGGATAGCTGTAAGAAGGGAGTTTTACCAGGTTACCTCATCCAGCCTTGATATGAGGGTTGTGCCTAGTCTTAGTGCATGTTGTTATGCTATGTTTGGTTAATATCCCTAGGAGGCCTGCCCTTTTCAGAAGGGAATCAGAAGAGGAGTGGATCTGGGGAGGGAGGAGGCGGGGGTGTGGAATGAGGAGCAGGAGGGAAAACTATAGAAGGAGATGTATTGTATGAGAGTATAAAGGGTTTTTCTTAAAAAAAAAATTCAAATACAAATGACACATAAATGAACAATTCTTGACTCTAGATTTTGTAAAGGATACAATGTAAATAAAACAACAAAGTTGAAATACAATAAAATAAAGAAAAGAAGGGAGAGGTATGTGATCACATTTCTCTGGTTGCACAACTGAAAATGTATTAGCCAAGGTCTCAATAGGAGACAGAACCCTGAAAAGACTGTGATGTAGTTATCTGAGCTACTGTAATGTGAGTCTGAGTTAGCTTCCGCTGTCAACTCCCAGAGTCACCTAGGTAGAGGGAGCGTCCGTTAAGGGAGTGGCTAGATCAGATTGACCTGTGGTCAATGTCTATGAAGCATTTCTAAGTTATTAGTGAGGGCCCAGCCCACAGTGAGTAGAGCTATCCCTAAGTAGATAGACCTGGACTGTGTGAGAAAGATCACTGAACTAGCCCCAGAGAAGAAGCCAGGGAAAAAAATGTTCCATTGTTGGTTTCTGCTTCCATTTCCTACCTTGAATTCTTGCCTTCATTTCCCTTAATGATAGACTATAACATGTAAAGTAAAATGGGCCCTTATAGGAAGCATACTGGGACAGCCTGAAATAAAGACAATTCTAGAAGCAGAGTCCTAATAAATTTGGAAATTTAAATTAACAGAACCTGATGACTCATCAAAAAAATTATCTTCAGCCCCTAAACTTTTTGAAAGGTAAAGGTGGGGACTAGAGAAATAGCTGAGTTGTTAAGGGCTCTTCCAAAGGACATGAGTTCAGTCCCAACAGCTGCACCAGATATCTCCCAATCGTCTATAACTCCAGCTCAAAGGAATCTGATTAATTTTTTTTTCTTTTTTTAGTTAAAAGGGGGTGGCGGTACGCTTTCCAGGCTTTCTATTCTCTATGTGGTCATTGGTACCATTTCACTGAGTGGAAATATAGAGGGAGTAAATGTGCAGGTTTTGAAACAAAATAAATCAGATTTTTAGCCTGAGTTTAGTCTCTTAAGGGATATTGAAAAGAGGATGTTTAATAGACAGTGTCTAAAATCAAGAATGAGGGAGGAGTTGCAGGTATAGACTTGGGAACTATGAACCCTGTAAATAATTGATAGTCCAGGAGTAACTGTGAATACTAAGGAGTGTATAGAGTAAACGGGAATGCCTGTAGTTGGAAGTATTATAGACCAAGAAGTAATGAATCATGAAAAGGCCCACTGATGCTGGGGAACCAGATAAGCAGTTCCACTGTAGTGATGCAATGGGAGCCACAGCGTTAGGGACTGAAGAATGAACAAAGAATGTAACTGGAGAGATCTTTACAATGTTCAAGAACAAGACAAGGGCCTACGGAAAGAGAAGGTGATGTCAGGGGAATATTTATAGATGAGGTAGACAGGGAGATGTCTGATAATTAGAGCTGGTAGGGATAGACTCTAAAGTCAAAGTAGTGAGGTACTAGCCCACAAGATGTCCTGAGAAGTTAGCGGATAGTAAAGAATGAGAGAAACTCACCTTTCCTAGCATGAGACAAAAAAAAGAGGCAACTGGAGAAAATGCAAGGTAGAGGTCATTGATTTGATTTACCAAAGGCTTAATTATCTGATTTTAATCTGCACACTAAGCATCCGGATATCACCATCTAGTAGATTAGCTTACCAGTGCTCAATTTTGTGCCAAGCTGAGGTAGCCTTAGTTAAGTCCCTCAAACCTATCTTGCATTATTTTTCAAAGATTATAACATTAATCCGAGATCCCTTATTGAAAGCCCTTAGTATCAGATATCTTTTGGAAATCAGAAAGCGGATCTGGTGAATAACACTTTATGTTATCCTTTAGCCTTCCAGTAACATCCGCAGTAGAATGCATCATTTCCTCTAGAGAAATAATTCAGGTGAGATTTTTCATGCCAAATGGCTTATAAGACTAAGGCATTTTAGGACCCTTTTATATGTTGATATCATAATAAAGACCCGAAGCTCTCTAACAATAAACACCCTATGTGGACTTAACTATGAAACAAGCATGATTTGTGTAAGTGATTAATATTAACTCCTTTACAGAAGTCAGCTTCCTGACTTACTCCATCTTCTGTTGCTGTAACAGAATGCCTGAGACTGGATAATGGAGAAGGATGTTTCTTTTGGTTCATAGATCTGGAAGTCTTATTGCTGAATCCCTCCTAGTCCATTTCTCCTTTTCCAGTTCAGAGCAAGGTTTGTCTTAGCTTTTCTCAAATAGTTCCCCAACTCAAACTGAATGTCAGAAGTATGCAGTTCTCAAGTAACAACTGAGGTTAATAGTGTTTTAGCTCCATGTGTGCCTAAGAAGCTGGATGCCTGAAGGGTTATTGTTCAAGTGGCTCCCAGCTTTTTGATCAGATGCCATTTCTTCCTGTCCACAGGTACTTGTGTGTGAGGGGTGTGAGTCACAGTGTCACAGCCCAAGTGTGTGGGAGGGAGCAGAAACCTAAAGGCTGCTAGCCTGTATTGTTTAATTTTTTTTCTTGAGAACAATATTACATTTTTAAAAAAATGAACAAAAGTAGTCACTAGGTAGTGATTAAGTATTTTTTTTTCTTTCTGCCTGTTGGTGGTGTTTTATTATACACCCACATTGTACTGAGGATAAAGTTTTGTCCATATCCTTGGCATTTCATATACAGCACTGAAATTCCCCTTTGTTGATTATGTCCTTTCATATAGAGCCACAGGGGTGTTGATGTAGGCATGAGATTATCCATATTCTGGAACTTTCTATTGTCTATATGCTGACTTTGAAAATATATCAGATATAACCTCTATCCAGTCGCTTTTGTTTCTTGAGGCAGAATTTTGTCATATAGCCAAGGCTGGCCTAGAACTTGTTACATCCCTAGCTTGGCTTGGAACTTGATGTGTATCCCAGGCTGGTATTGATCTCATGGTCCTCTTTCCTAAGTATTGAGATTATAGGTGACCCTACCACTACAACTGCCCTTAATCCAAGTTTAAACACCCTAACAAGTCTAGTATCCTTATTGCAATGTCTTCCTTTCAACCTTTCCCCCAACCCATTTCAAATTGCATTCCATAATTTAAATTGCACATTCCTAGCAAAGTGTGTCTATTGTTTGTAATTCGTCTGTGTAGTTTGGAGGTTTGTTGCTTTTGTTCCCTCTCTACCTGAAATGCCAACTCTATGGTGAAGTCTTCACAGGAGACAGTCCATCCTGTTGTAAATATTTAATGTCATTCAGGGGTTTCTATCCCACCTTTGATCATTCAGTTCCTAGATAAAAGACACAAAATTTTTATATTTATAATAAGCTTTAATGAGCACTAGAAATGGGTAGATATCTACCCTCTAAGCTATGCATTTCTAAATACTGACTTATAACTTGCCATGTTCTATCTGGGCAGCTCTAAACTCCCAATTGGCTAGCCCTATGGCCATGTTTTCATGACTCACCTACCCTATGGTGTCTTCTGTTTTCTCCGCCATCTTCTTCACCTCATGGCCCTTCCTCAGATTCCAAGCCCAGGAACCAAAATCCCACCTACCTCTCTTCTGCCCAGCTATATAGGCTGTTGGCATTTTTATTCAACCAATAGTTTTAAATTAAGGAGCAAGGTCACATAGCATCACTTGATTTACATGAGGATTCTCTCATCCCTGAAGAAACTAGGGCCAGTATTTAGCACTACAATACATAGCAACAGACCTGAACACTGTCCTGTTTAATGTGCTGTTCACTGGATTTTGTATTCTCAGTGTTTGTGGCCACTTGGATTGAAACCATCTCATTGTGTCATAAGTACAGAGCCTAGAAAATAAATCTATGCCTAGTAAATGAGCCTTCTTACCCAATTTCTACCTGCATTAGGAAGCCATCATCTCCCACACAATTATTTTGACTTCTTAATTTACATATATTGATTACAGTACAGTAATTCCACCACTCTCAAAGACTCGGAAGAGTTCATGGCAGGTATTTTGTATGACATACTTCAAGATTCCATTTTGAGAGTACCAATTTTAATGTGATAAATGTTACTGATGTCCTTAATTGAATTCAAGCTCTGTACAAGGCTGTTATACCTTTAAAAGTTGTAGCAGCTTTGTAAAGTACCATCTGACTGCAGATGTTCTAAGTGGTAGAAATGTGTTCTTAGCTGCCTCTGCTCTGTCCCTTGTTCTCAGGCATCTACCTGCCCTGTGATGCTTGGCAGGGTATCTCTGTGTTTATGATCTCAGGAGTCCTTTTCCATTTTGGCTTCATAAGCCAGTTTCTATTTTATGCCATCTTAATACATTATCATCTTTAAACACAAAGTACTCTGTATATAACATAGAAAAAATTCAGCCCTTAGAGTAAATTCCAAACACCTTGCCATGGAAAAGGAAGGAGATTATTGTCTGTCTTAACAAAACCAAACAAAACTTCCTGATTACTTAGCTTTTATTTACATATTCTTTATCCTAATTTCTGTATCTTTAATTTATTCCTAGATCCATTTTATACCCATATATTGCCCCTACCCCTTACAATCCTGATACCTGGTGTTGCCTCTGGCACGTGTTCCCTTGGTATGACAAACCTAACCGTTCGTGCTCTCTTAGTTTATAGAGCATGCATCCATCCACATGAGTGTTTGTTAACATCCATCTATCTATACCACTGAACCATGAGTTCTATGAACAATGAGAAAGTCTATCAGTTTGAGCACAGTAATAATAAACTCAGAGTCACCAGTTAGGAATCAGTGTTGCATTGAGACAGAAATCTGTAGAACACCTTGTTTTTTGTCATTTGACCAAGATCAAGCCCAGATTTAAACTCTCTCCTTTGCTGTCTGTGTGTCTTCTTGTAGCTCTAGTCTGCCAGTTATATGAGTCGAGATCTGTGCCTGCCTGAAGTAGGTATCTTTTAAGTCTGTCCCTGTGTCTGAATCTGTGTCTATGTCTATGTTGGAGTATCTGACTCCAGCAAAGGGCTTTGCTCTCCCTCTCTTTTATTAAGACAGCACAAAAAGTATTACATGGGGAAGAGGAATGAGGGACACTTTCCAGAAATCTCTAACACAGTTTTACAAGAGATTATATAACCAACTCCAACTGACTCCAACACTATAAAGAAATATTCACATGTTGCATTCAACATTTATGGTAAATATTCATTTTATAAGGTCTCTTTCATCCTATTTGCTGTCTTCGTCGAGTGATCATAACACATACACACATGCATTGCTCACGTGTCAGGAGCATGCAAGATCACTGAGATTATAGCTATTGTAAAAGTAGATTACACGATAAACCCAAGGCAAGTAAAGTTATTGTTATACTTTTCTGTTCAAGGCACGTTAAACACTCTGGGTACATAATAGGATAGCAGTCTTAAGGCTTAAGTGACCTCAGGGTATATTATAAATTTCATTAGTGAAGTCCAATAAAAGTTCCAGTTTCTTAAAATGTAGGAGGTATTTTTACAAAGCATTACCACAAGAAAGTGTTGCACTTAAATGTCTTGTTTTGGCAAGTCACAAGTACTTCTTAAATTCTCCTGTTTCATTAACTAATGTACTGTGCCTTCATTAACCAGGGATACTGGAATCTAACACAGTCCTGGGCACACAGTAAAAGACCTAATATTCTTTTTTTTTTTTAAGTGAGCAAATGGAGAGAAGTTTTCAAGTCATAGCAACCTTCCTTGCCTTCCTTTCTGTTTGAACATGGGCCTTTTCTTGCTTAAATACTTCCTTACCTGAGCCTCTTATGCTACAGGGGGAAAAAAATTCCCCAAAGAGAACCTCCCAATTCCCTTTTTGTTTTGAGCAATCTGAAGAGTGATGATAGTCCAGTTACCATGTTGTGTATATTACATAACCAAACAGATATACAGAAGCACTCTGCCAGGGTGCCAGTTTTCAAATGGTGCCATGTGAAGCCCTTGTTCTTGGTTCTAAACTAATAAGGATTATTAGACACAGAAATGTTCTTTTTAGTAGTATAAAAAAGAATCTGTAAGTTACATGTGTAGAATGCTGGTAGCTGCCTGTACAAAAGCTTGACCATAGGGAAAAAGCCAGGGCTGAGAAGTATAGAATATACCAGGAAGCAATAGTGTACTGGGGCAGAAAGGAGGAGGGTGGAGGAAAGCCAACACATGGGTTCTCTGCACTTTACAATACTAGAGCTGATTGTGAAGCACAGGCTCCCAAAAGGCAGGAGGTAAACACTTGCTGAACCACATTGTGTCTCAGGACCACAGTGGAGTGTGCTCTGGTTATCACCCTGTGGCCAAAGGAAGCAGCAGACTGCAGTTTAGGAAAAAGAAAAATAGCAGAGTACTATATGAAATGTGTGTGTGTGTGTGTGTGTGTGTGTGTGTGTGTGTGTGTGTTAATGTTTTTTCAAAACATCATGAGAGCTCAACTCCTCAAAGATTGAATAAGTTTCCAAGGTCATTGGGCTACTTGTTTAATTGCTCAGCCAGAATTAAAATCTAGATTTTTCTGATTCTCAATTTAAAAAAAAACAGCAACAATAAATGTGTCCTGTCTCACAAATGTAAATGACAACTAACTAGGTACCTTACACATCTACTTGAAGACCTAAAGAATTTGCACATGAGGAAAAAAGATTCATATCAATATAGGCTTTAGTGCAATGTCACCTGCTACTCTTGCTTTTCCTTTTGTGAGATGAACAGGTAAGTGGGAAGACACAGAGCCACTTTGTATAACCCCAACTCCTGCATCTGGAATAACCTTCCCTTTGACCACAGCACTGAAAAGGAAGACTTGAGGCTGCTAGTCGCTAAGGTAGAAGCATGCCTTCTTTGGTCACCCTTCTGACCATTTTGCAGTCAGCAGCCCATGCTCACCTCATCCCACTCTACATACGTACCTGATGCCACCAACTGTGTTGCCTCTGCCTCCAATACTCAATGCTGACAAGAGTTGTATGGTTAGACGATGGAAGTTCAGAACTTCAGAACTTTTCTTAGCTCTTAGTTGTGGACTATGAAACTCAAATCTCTCTCTCCCTTTCTCTCTCTCTTTCACACACACACACACACACACACACACACACACACATGATTTACTTCATAAGGTAGGAAAGCTTTGAAAGATAAATGCAAACTCATCTTTTCAAGGATAGGGTGCATTTGTGTCTCAGAAACCCAAAAGAATTAATGGGAAAACCATTAGAATAATGTTTAGAAGTGCTTCTGAAAGACCACCGTACAGTTCTACTATGTTAACGTCATAGTAATGCTATGTAGAAACAATGCTATGTAGAAACAGGGCTAGCATGAAGTGCCCAGTATAAACTCAGAACCTCATGTCTGTTCAGTCCTCCCTCTGCCTAAGCTACACTCCCAGGTCTCCAAATGACCTGCCCTCCAGTGGAATACCTTAGGGGAAAAGTGTGTCTCTACTGACTCCACAGACATGCGTAGGATCCTTACCCATTTAAGGACAGGCGACCTAGTGGGAATGTTCCTACATGCTACATACTATGTATCGGCATATGTGTGTTGATGTCAAAGAAGTTGAAATAATTTCTTGTCAAAATATGTGTGGACTCAATTGAAGCTGTTAGAATATATAAAAAGAAACACACACACACACACACACCCCACAGAGGAAAAAGCTACCACATGGTTCTCAATTTTAACAGTCTTCTGTTGATGAGTGACAGTAGTAATCTTTTATTCAGGCAGCTTGCATGTTTAACATAATGTGTTGTTAGATTTGTAAATATGAAATGTATTTTGTGTTTTGAGTTACTTTTTATGTCTGAATCCTACACTTTTGACTTCTATCAGATTCTTAGAGAAATTTATTTTCCTAGAATCACTTAAAGTTACACAAAACAAAGCTTTCATGTTTGCTAGTTGATAATTTAAGCTAGACTTGGTTGAGCCAGCCTCCCTTTTTAGGAGAATGCTCCAGTTCTTTTATGGTGAGTGGTCTATTGCCTCCTTTCCTCCTCCTTTTGCTGTATAGTATTTTGGGTCCTGTCTCTTATAATTCTTAAAGAAGTGCTAATTCCAAGTCTGGAAATTGTTATTTCAATGTCTGGCAACAACTTCTTGTCAAAAGTGTAAGTGTTCTCACCAATAAGATGGTAACTATATAAAGCAAAGCATTTGCTAATTAACTGGACTTTGCTATTTTAAAATGTGTGTGTGTGTATGTGTGTGTGTGTATCGCAAACAGTATGTACAGGATAAAAATATGAAATTCTGTACATTTCAAATGAGAACCTTTAAATTTTTTAAGATTTTATTTTATTTTATTTCTATTTATTTTTTTATTTTATTTTTTTATGGTTTTTTGAGACAGGATTTCTCTGTATAGCCCAGGCTGTCCTNGAACTCACTTTGTAGACCAGGCTGACCTTGAACTCAGAAATCTGCCTACCTCCGCCTCCCTAGTGCTAGGATTAAAGGCATGCGCCACCACGCCCGGCTAAGATTTTATTTTTTAATTGTGTGTGTGTGTGTGTGTGTGTGTGTGTGCGCGCGCGCGCGTGCGTGTTTGTGTGCGCGCATGCACATGAGTGCACTTACCCACAGAGGCCAGAAGAGGATATCAGATCCCCTGGAGTTGGTGTTACAGGCCACTGGGAGCCACACAATGTGGATGCTGGGATCTGCCTTCAAGGGCAGTGATTAATTACCAAGCCATTTCTCCATTCCAAGACAAAACCTTTTAAGTTAAAAGAAATAAAGGAGGGCAAAAAGAAAAATGTAGAAGTAGGACCTTCTAGGCCATCAGATACTAAATGATGCTGCCCTCTGGTCTGTTGTGCTTCAGGGGGTCATGCTGCACTTGTAGCCGATAAGCACGTGTGACTGGCCCACCTCAGCACATAGTATCCTTGGAATTCTGGGAGATTCATGGAAGACGGCTTACTCAGATTTCCTAAACCAATACCCATTCTCTTTTTTCAGCACCTGAACAATACCCTCTTTAAAAAACACCACTTTTTGTGCAAGATCCTTCAATGAAAATAGCCTTCCAAATTTCAATAACCATCTCACTGACCTGGGACAATTTATTATGCTCGTGGGTTGAGAAGATCTAATATTTAGCCCACTGTACTGGAAGAAAGGGAAGCGGTTGTCTGCTTAGCTTCTGGAATACATTTTCCATATTGTCTCCAGGACCTACATCTGCAGAGCTCTGAAGATGCATGAACAAATGACTTCCCCTGCTCCTAAGAGTGGGAAGGATTTGGGGCAGTTAGGCTGGGCAGTGATGTGGGATGGAAGGATGCAAGCTCCCTTCTGCTAGGTGTCTGCAGTCACACTCCCTTCCCTGCAGGTGCTTTCAGAGTGGCAACAACAGTGTTCTCTGTCTGTATGCTGACAATTATGATACACCTATAAAACCATCTCTTTTTTATCCAAGGATTTCTTGCTGCAGATTTTTACCGTGTTCCGAATATTGATACGCCCAGAGATGTTTCCCAAGGACTGGACTGTCATGCGCCTGGTTGCTAACAAGTAAGACTTTTCAGTTGATAATGGTGAGGGAAAAGAATGATCTACAATGTTCTTTGTAGTTTTATCACAAGCTGAAACCTCTAGGATCTTAGGTTCTTTATCTTTACCAAATTTCAGTCTTTTTTTTAAGCAATAATATTGTCTTCAATTGTTATTTAATATGACCATATTAGTGTCTTTTAAGAATCAAACAATATAGCTGGGCATGTAGGTGCATACCTTTAATCCCAGCACTCTGGAAGGCTGAGACAGTAGGAACTCTGAGTTCCAGGCCACCTTGGTCCACACAGCAAGTTCCAGGACAGTCAGGGCTACACAGAGAAACCCTATCTCAAACAAACAAAACAAAAGCAATATAATAGTGTGGTCACTCATACCTGCAACCCTAAGACTTGAGAGGGACAAGAGCCAAGACAGGAGATCTGTCACAGTCAGAATGGCAGGCATCATTTTGTTCCTATTTTCTTTTGTTCCTTTGTCTCCAAAGGCTCAGAAGAAAATGAAGGTGAATTTTAAAACAGGGTCTTGATCACCAGTTTAAAAATTATTATTTAACTCATTTCATTAACATCCTTTTGCCATCTGCCATTCTTGAAGTATCAACCCACACATGCTTAGGGTGAAGGTAAGATTTTTCTGTACAGCCACCCCAGGCCAGGGCCACCACCTGTCCTCCGAGGCATGCAGGTATGATGATGATGCATGCTCCAGGAGCACAGGGTCAGTTTTGATGAGATATGCTTAATGTGGCTTCTGCTACAGGGTGCACTTTTAGACTTAGAGGTGTTAAAATGATGTGTTAAAAACTTGTGAAGTAACAAATAGTGTCGTGTGGCATATTATATTTTCCATAAGCACTGAGCGGTTTCTCCACATGGAATACTAATTGAGAGACTCATGAAATCACCCTCTTTAGAATTCAGCATATGTATATTGATATCCGTGAAAGAATCGAGTGTCTGCTTCTGTGGATGTCTGTAAGCTTCAGATTTAAGTTGGAGCTGTTGCTGGTATATTTGCCCCAAATTACCAAAGATTCAAATTACCTGGGAAGGTGGATGAAGTGACCTGGAGAGCCAAACAAGGAGTACAGGCTGTAAGCAGCTGCAGCTGCAGAATCCCAGAGCTCCTCACTTTGGTCATTGTGCTTGCCCCATGTGCAGAGAAATTTGGCTTCAATTAAGAGTTTCAGTGGCAGTCCATCAAAGTGGAAATAAATTTAACATTTCCTTCCTTAGGCACTGTGCTCGATTTTGCTGGAAACCATGACAACAGTGTGGCTTTTGATGTGAAATACTGTGTCTGTCCATCCCACATCAAGACCCCTACATTCACAGGCTTTCATGGCCACAATACTGGCTGTCAGACTAAGAAGTACATAGTCGACTTTTCTGCACAGTGTTAAAGATTTTCATTGACAGTGTTAATCATGTAAGAACAATTCTGACTAGAGATAAGATATGTATAATATTTAATATAAAATTTAATATTTAAAATGAAGATCTCTTCCATGGTCAACCCAAGCCCCTGCTAAACACAGTAATGTCACATTGTCACCCGGGCTAGTACTGGTAGCAGTGTGGACCTGCTTCTTCATGGCAATGGCTGATAGCTAATTACCCAGCCTCGCTAATGGCCAAGACTCCAAGTTGGAACAGACTGCTTCCGTGCTCCCTCTGTCTCATCCTCTCCTCTGTGTTCCTCTTGATTGCAATAGCCACTTCCTATTCAAATTAGGAAGCCATATGTGATGCGTCTTGGTTTATAAATAGAAGTCAGTCCATAAAAATACCCTAGATTATTTTTATTTAATCTTCACTTAAATAATATTGATAGAAAAGTATATTTCTGAGCTGAGCATGGTGGTACAAACCCATCATCCTAGCACTCACACAGCTAGAGACAAAAAGATTATGAGTTTGTGGTCAACCTGGGCTACACAGCAAAACTGTGGGGAGGGAGGAGTAGAAGGAAGCAAGGAAGGAAGGAAGCAAGGAAAGATGGTCTCTGAAAGATGTTCAAGTTATTTAAAATATTTGAAAGTGTGCATACTAAAAGTGTTGCACTTCGCTAAATTGTTATATTGAGTTATAAGAACGCCTGTGTCTTCAAAGCTCACCACATTCTTTCTCTTTCGTGGTCTTACCTTTCTTGGACAGACACCTGATCAAGGCCTCTTGAAGAGTTGTTATAACCTATGTTCCTGCCTTCATTAGCCCTAGCTGAGAAGTCCTTAAATACAACCAAATAGCCTATCCCTCAGTCCTTCATTGCAGTCTTTATCATGTGACTCAAACCCCTGTAACTGCCCCCCTCCTAGCTGTGTAGTATCCATCTCATCCTTCTTCTGCTCTACACAGCATTCTCTAAAAGCTGGGTCTGAATGCTAGGTGCCTTGTATGGGTTTTTTGGTTTTCTTTTGTCTTGTCTTGTCTTGTTTTGTCTGCACCTATATGTACAGTTTGAAATACAGCAGATATATCAGGCCTCAGTTCCACTAGAACAGGAAATTTCCTCTCCCTTTTGCACAGCTACCCCTGTGCTCACTCTGGGTCCCTGGTAGATGTTTCTGGAGAGGATAACCACTCCTCCATCCAAGAAAGAAGGAACAGAAGGATGCTGAAAACTAAGAACCAAAAATACGGGACATGTTGAGAGAAGTTTCTCTCCACCTCCTTCCCATACACATTGTGAAATAATGTATAAAAATAAAATCACAGCTTTATGCATTGTTTCTGGGAGATAAATCTTACATCACACTTATATCTGTTGAGGAAAGCTGGGATCTTCACTTGAAATGTCAGGTCCCTGTTTTGTTTGTCTTGTGTGTATTGTGGCTTCAGACACAACATGTAATAACCAATTTAAATTTTAGATGAAAGGTACAGATATTCTTTCTCTCTCTCTCTCTCTCTCTCTCTCTCTCTCTCTCTCTCTCTCTCTCGTGTGTGTGTGTGTGTGTGTGTGTGTGTGTGTGTGTGTCCAGCTAGTTCATTCTGTGAGGGAGCACAAATAACTAATTTCTTTAAACCAAGATCCTTAGAACCTCCATTCATTAACCGGTTTATATTGTAGTGCTTTATTTCAAATGATAAAAATATAAAGAACTCAGATGTGTAGTGATAATTTTTGAAGGGACTTACTTTTGTTGTGGACTGAACTAGAAAGGGACTTTCATGAGAGTGTGAAACTCGAGCTAAAGCTAATGTGATGATAATGGGCAAATTGCAAAAAAAAAAAAAATTATTCCTATCAATAGAGATAATGTACACAGAAATGAATGTATACAGAAATGAACCCACACACCTATGGTCACTTGATTTTTGACAAAGGAGCTAAAACCATCCAGTGTAAAGAAGACAGTATCTTCAACAAACGGTGCTGGGTCAATTGACGGTTAGCATGTAGAAGAAAGTGAATTGATCTATTCTTATCGCCTTGTACAAAGCTCAAGTCTAAGTGGATCAAGAAACTCCACATAAAACCAGAGACTCTGAAACTTATAGAGGAGAAAGTGGGGAAAAGCCTTGAAGATAAGGGCACAGGGGAAAATTCCTGAACAGAACAGCAATGGCTTGTGCTGTAAGATTGAGAATCAACAAACGGGACCTCATAAAATTGCAAAGCTTCTGTAAGGTAAAAGACACTGTCAATAAGACAAAAAGGCCACCAACAGATTGGGAAAGAATCTTTACCAATCCTAAATCAGATAGGGGACTAATATCCAACATATATAAAGAACTCAAGAAGATGGACTCCAGAAAATCAAATAACCCTATTAAAAAATGGAATACAGAGCTAAACAAAGAATTCTCAACTGAGGAATCCCAAATGGCTGAAAAACACCTGAAAAAATGTTCAACATCCTTAATCATCAGGAAAATGAAAATCAAAACAACCCTGAGATTCCACCTTACACCAGTCAGAATGGCTAAGATCAAAAATTCAGGTGACAACAGATGCTGGTGAAGATGTGGCAAAAGAGGAACACTCCTCCATTGTTGGTGGCATTCCAAGCTGGTACAGGGCCCAACTATTGGTGAATAGAGAGACAAAAGAGAAATGGGGAAGAGTCAGTCAGAGTTTACTGCAGCCATCCAAATGAGAGGTGGTGGCTTGGACTGGTAGCAATGAAGGTAGTCTGAAGATTGATTTTGAAGAGGAGGATGATGAGAGCTGCAGATGAATGGATGTGAGTGGAAGAGAGGAGAAATGAGTAATGATGGACCAGTATGGTACCAGTGAGTTAAATGGAGAATGCAGAGAAAGGAGATACTCGTGGAGTAAGAAAAGAGCGGAAGTCTGTGAGAAAGGTAAGTTTCAGGTGATGTTAGCATCCAGATGTGATGCTTGTTCTAGTACTCAGGAGGCTGAAACAGGAAAATAGCCTCAAGTGCAAGATGAGGCCGAACTACAGAGTGAATTCCGGGGCAGCCTGAGAGACACAGCAAAACCCTGTAGGAAACAAACAAGCAAGGCGCTGTTAGATATCCCAGCGGAGATGCAAAAGAGAAAGTCGGTGGACCAAATGGCAGGGAAGCAATGGCTGGGATCTGAGGCTGGGGATGGAATGAGAAAGAAAATATATGCACTGAAAACACAAAATGCCTTAGGACTGAGGCTGGGGCATGCCATAATTCCAAGGTCAGGCAGTAAGCTAAGGCAGAGAAGCCACTGAAGCAAGGTGACAGTCAGGGGCCTGACACCCTGGGAAGAAAATACTTCAAGGAAGAGAACGTAGAACTGTGGATCAGCAATTAACTGTGGGAATTCACAGTGCTGTTGGTACCAGTGACCTTGACAAGTGCTGTTTCCCTGAAGTGGTGGAGATAAAAGCCCAAGATGAGGGTGAATTTATGAGCGGATCCTGGTGAAGGAATGAAAACGGTAATTACAGGCAGATCTTTTGAATGATTTTGCTATAAACAGGAGCCAAAAGCCAAAAAATATTGCTGTCTCTGGAAGGAGTCAGGAGGCCGAGGACTTGTTTTAAAATTCGGAGTAACCTAATAGGTATATAGACTTAATAGGAGTGTCCAGAGTTAAGGAAAACAGCTAATTAAAAGAACAGTATGCATGGGTTAGAAAGCAGACATGGATCCATTACTACTGAGTGTAACAAACAGTCCTGACCCCTCGATGTCTACAACAAACTTACACCCCAAAATCAGTCCACCATGAAAGTGTACTGTTGAACTCAATGCACACTGTTTTGTATGAAGACTTCCCCTAAGATGAAGGAAGTTGACCACACTTCATATAGTGTCAATTGAACCCAAGTAGAGCACTGGCAGCTTGTCCACAGTCATAAGAAGGATGGCAGAGTTAAGCAATGTCCTGGAGAGTTTAGAGTCTGCTGAGCATCCACTGGTACAACTGTTACTGCTCTGTCTTTATTTAATGTGGCTATTCCTAAAGAATATTTGGTGAGAGAGAAGACTAAGACACCAATTTTTCACCAAAACTGTATGTGTTAGTAGGTGTGCCACACTTAAATGGCCACTGCAAACATTTGTGCAGATCTGCTTGCACACTGCACATCTTGGTGAGTTGTGAGCTGTTGGTAGGGAAACTAGGTACTTGAAGGAAATGGTTTCTTAAGGTTTGGGCCAAGAAGGTTAAAATAGAGCCATAACCTCAAGACTGATGCTGTAGTTGCTCGAGGGGAGAGATCAAGAGAGCTTCTTGCTTCTTTTGCCTCGTCCACTCTGCTGCACTGGTGAAGGCAAGGCCACTCCTTTTCCTGGCTTCCTGATATGTTGTGTCTCCTCCACTTGTGTCACCTCTGCTGGACTAACTTCAGTCTGAGCGACAATTGTTACACAACATGAGTTCACGCACAATGACAAGGCAGGGCCAGTGCAAATAGGACCAAATTTCCTACATATCACTGAACTACCTTCTTACCCTCTCTGTCTTCTGTATGTAACACCAATCCTTGAGACAAGACAGGACACTTATATGAACCCAAATCACCTAGATCTACCATAGTACACACCCACCAGGCCATAGGTGGTGATGTGGGCTGGGGTCTGCCTGCCCTTTAGATGATTCTTGTGCACTCTAGACTTTCAGAACTCCCAGATTAGGTGTATTCATTTTAATTCTCCAGTGATCGTTCATGATTTTCATCTGCCCTAAGCATCTTACTGTTGATTTATGCTGTCCTCTGTTACACTGTTAGAGGGAAGTTATATTCCAGGTTTGTTTTGTTAGCTTTTAATATATAAGCATCAACATTAGCTGGGCATGGTGATGCATACCTTTGATTCCAGCACTTAGGAGGCAGAGGTATTCAGATCTCTATGACTTTAAGACTAGTCTACATAGTGAGTTCCAGGCCACCCAGGAGTATCTAGTGATACCCTACCTTTAAGAAAAAGAAAAAAAGAAAAAGAAAAGAAAGCAACATTGTTGATAGTTAAGTTTCTCTGTGCCACAGTGTCTACACAATTTCTCATAGACTGCATATGGTTACTGGACATGGGCTTATGCCTAGTCGCAGGCATTTTTGAAAGAACAAATTCCAGGAGATAAGATTCCTGTGGCATGGGGAAACAAAAAAACTAGGGAGTATTGTTGATTGACGAAAATTCTTGATCACAGAATGGGGGAACAGCTGGAACACCCAGAGCAGTACATTTTATTCCCTGTGCCCAGTTCTCTTCCTCAATCTGTGCCCATGGAGATTGTCATTGTCAAGGCAGTCTTTGTGCCCACACTGTCTGTGGCAGAGTCAATAATCTGGCCATTTTGGTAGCAGCTTGCAAACTTTTCTCAGCTATTGAGGTTGGAGCATTTGAGTTCAGAAATATTTCCATGTTCAGAACTAATGAAAAGAATGAAGCCAGAGCAGCCACGTGGCTTTAAATAACAGTGAGCGAGTGAAGACATTCCTTCAGCTCCACAGTATTCTGCACAATGGAACAATGAAATATAAATTCCTTTGGCTGGCCTGGGGATCTTTGTGCTGGGGAGCTGTGACTCAGTGCTGAGTCCAAGCTCGTGTGACGAACTGGAAAGCATGTGAAGTAGAGCCTTCCTACGACCTTCTAGCCTTGAGAATTGCTTTGGGGTCCTCTCTCTATCATATTAAACACACTAGGGGGGGCTGGTGAGATGGCTCAGTGGGTAAGAGCACCCAACTGCTCTTCCAAAAGTCCGGAGTTCAAATCCCAACAACCACATGGTGGCTCATAACCATCCATAACAAGATCTGACTCCCTCTTCTGGAGTGTCTGAAGACAGCTACAGTGTACTTACATATAATAAATAAATAAATAAATAAATAAATAAATAAATAAAACACACTAGGGGAAGGGGCAAGGGATAGGCAGTTTCCTGGGGGAAACCAGGATAGGTAATAACATTTGAAATGTAAATAAAGAAAATATCCAATTCAAAATAAATTAATAAATTAAAAAAGTAAAAAACACTAAACAGATCCATATGCCATATTAGATACTTTCACTGAGGCCCCCCAAAAAATTATTTATCAGAATTTTAACTTATTTGGGAATTCTTACAAAGGTATAAGAGGTAACCTATCATTTTTAACTTAGTGAAAATTACATAAATATTAAATTGGGCAATTAATGAAGTTACATCTTTTGAAAGTTTAGTTGATTATATCTTGGTTTGTATTTCATAGTTTTAATTTGGTAGCATGGCATTTCCTTGGCCTTCTGTATTTTCCTCACTGAGAAGCCTAAACCCTGTGTCTGTCTCTGCATCAGCAGAACAGGCAGCGCTGATAAGTGTCCAAGATCATCAGTCTATCAATAGGACCATATGCCGCACTGCAGACCCTAAGACTGCTGAAACCCCACAGAGAGGAGCATGCAGAAGCAGAATTTGTTGGGATGCTTTTCTCAACCTGAGGATCAGGACCCCGTTGGGGGTCACATATCAGATATTTACATTACGATTAATACCAGTAGCAAAAGTACAGTTATAAAGTAGTAGCAAAATAACTTTGTGATTGTGGGTCACCACAACATGAGGAACTGGATGAAAGGTTCGAAACATTAGAAAGGTTGAGAACCACTGCTCTGGAGCCTTGCTCTTCAAAGGATGCTTTATGGACAAGAGCATTGCTATCTCTTGGAGCTTGTTAGAGATACAGATTTCCAAGAACTACTCCAGGCTGCCTGACTCATTGTCTGAATGTTAAGTAGGTTACCACATACCCACTGAGGTATGAGACGCATTGGCCTAGAATGGGAGCTCTCTATTCCAGGTGCACCAAAAATACCCTGGGAGCTCGGCAAAGTCAGATGTCCTGTGCATATTATAATCTCCAGAGGGAAGGCCCAGCTGTCTGCAGTTTTAAAACACCAATGGTTCTAGTACCAAGAGCACAGAGGTTCCATGTTAATCAGTACATGCATCTCAAGCCACCATGAGTATTATCTGTGTTTATTACCTAGCATGTAAATAATTGTATAATTCTTCTAGGGAATTGCTTTTCTCAACTGGAAATTTGAATTAGTCATTCTCTTTCTAGGACCTTAGTCTCCAGGTTTAGTGAGAGACCCTTTCTCAAGGGAATAAGGTGGGAATGATAGATAAAAACAGTTGACATCCTACCCTGCAAATGCACACATGCATGTGTGCACACACAGAGTTCACATTTTACTTATTTTGACTGGTAGAATTTTTAGAGTTCATTTGTTTGACTGATTGAACGTAGGCCCTTGTGATGGCTAAGCACACACTCTGCCATCTAGCTGTACCACCAGCCTCTAAACCTTCCCTCATTAAACCTAGAATCCCAGTGAATGGGTGAATAAGCACTTCTTACCTGATCGCACTGTCATCTTCTGATGATAAAGCTTTACATTCACATGGTAAGATCCTTTGGGGAACCTCAATGATTTCTCATTTATCATCATTATTTTGGGGAGGACCTATGCAAACAACCAACTCTATATCATCAACTGAGGCAAATCCTCTCTCTAGTATGAAACTGGCTTGTGATGTCTGACATGGGGAGGTGGGGAGGTCATGGCAATTCTCAATCTTACTGGGTTTTCTCTCACTTAACTTTGGTAACAAGACTCTTTGAAAAGGATGGTGATCTGTTCAGAAGTGTATATGTATGTGTATAAACAGGCCCCTTTGGGTGCTCGTGAAATAGCGGTTCAGTTTTCCTTTCTTCCTCCTTCAACCACCCAGCACTTAGCCTTGTTTCTGTTTCTCTGTATGGCAAGAAAGATGCATGGTGAGTGTTCCAGTAAGTGAAAACAGTAATGAGCCATTATATCCTTCAGAGTGTATCAATATTACTCTGATTAATAATAATAAGTTTCTAATTACCTGTATTTTTCCAGTTGCATAACCAAGGAGTAAGGTTGGTAGGGTGTTTTATTTTACTCTTAGGAGTACCATGCTTAGCTAAGAACATAGGACTATCTCTGTGTTCTTCTGCCTTAGATGACTCTTTCTTGGAGTGGCTGTGACCCTCTGTTCTTATGGGGTTATAGACACTTAGATTGTCTCTTTAGTGTTAGTCTGGCTTCCTGTATAGAGGAATTTTAATCTAGCAACATGGCTGCTCTGGCAAGAGATCATATCCAACAACTTTCTAGGTCTATGTGACCTGACTGGAAAGCACACGCTGCACACCTTAATCCTTCTGGCTGGAATATAGACATGCCCTTAGTACACACCTTTAGTCCCTAACATTGAAGGTAAACTTAGTTTTTTTTTTCCAATTTTTATTAGGCATTTACTTCATTTACATTTTAAATGCTATCCCCAAAGTCCCCTATACCCTCCTCCCCCCGCTCCCTTACCCACCCATTCCCCTTTCTTGACTCTGGTGTTCCCCTGTACTGGGGCATATAAAAACTTAGTTTTTTTTTAAAGGAAGCATCCATGTTTGAAAGTGATGTCTAATTGAATGGCAGACGAAGTGACAAATCAGAGAAAGATTTGACAGAATGAGTCAGAGATAGGAGGATATGCCCAACTCTCATGAGAACAGACAGGAAAGAGAGGCTATTTAAGAGCAGCAGAGAGAGGGTGGGGTGGGGGTCCAGTTTTACCAAGACAGTTTTAGAGACAGGTTGCAGAGAGAACAAGCTCGACACAGGTGAAGACAGAAGACAGAGAATGAGAAGAAGCCAGATTAGAATGTATTGCCAAAGTTAGTATGAGGCCAGGCAGAGCAATTCAGTCTGAAGCTAAGAGAAGCCAGATTAAATCAGTGATCTTGGAGGGGAGTTTGAATCAGAACAGCTGAGATGAACCAGCCAGCCAGAGTTCGGAAAGATCTGGAAAGGATGAACTTATTCAGCAGTAAGTCTTTGAGATGACAATTATCTCTGGCTAATTTAAGTTACTTTTACACTGCTGTGACTCTGCCTTCCATGGTCCTTCTGTGCCGTCTGACACCTTACATGGAGAACAGAGAGACGGTGGTTCATAAACGCACAATGCTGTCTGTCATTTTATCCATTGCATCTTTAGGCTCTCTTGTCATTCATGATAATCAAATATAGTTATGTTTACATTAAGTAATTTTGCCTCGTTTGGAAATTAATTTTAAATGGTTCTAAAACATTAACATATGAGTATATGTGTGTATGAATTAGTTAAATTTATAAATCTTCCTATGTATCATTTTGTGAAGAAACTAGTTCTCAGATAGATTTTTTTCCCCTGTTTTAGTTTGTTTTGTTTTTTGATTGTTTTTTAATTCACATGCTTCCTCGAGGAGATTTTCTTTTATCTTAAATGTGTTTTATTCTTATCTACTAATTGATTTTCACTAATGTGCAATTTCAGCTCTAATTGTGTGTGTGTTTTTTTAATCACTAGTGTTATCATCACAACAGTCCTGTACCTCTCCGATGCACTCCGTAAGAACTTCTTAAATGAAAACTTTGATTATAAGGTCAGTATCTGATCCATGACTGTCTGGCTTGGACTGAAAGATCTGTGCCATATTTTAGAGAGGCACCTGGCTTGTGTTCCTGAGAATATTAGTTTTAACTGTGCATACTGTTAGCACAGTTTTTATTATATTTGCAAACAAGTGAGAGTTGTTATAATGCTTATCAGCCTGATGGAAATCATTGTGCTTAAAAGAAGATTGGCCATACCTGTTACTATAAATTTTAATTATTGTGGGGTTTTTTTGTACCATTCCAGTGTACAACAAGAAGGATCACATACATGTTTTTAAGTCATTTTAAAGTTTTATTTTAGAGCTTTAGGTTTTTGCTTTTTAAAGTTTATAAAGAAAGAAATGAACACTTTCCTAGCTTTGAATTTTTGGAGTGAAATGGTGAAAACTATGAAACCTTAGAACGATTCTTTCAGGTAGGATTCTCAGTTCATCAGTAATATGACTGGTGATCTTCCTGTATGCCTGCCTATCCTAGATGGCTTTATCTTTTTAAAATCAAATAGCAAGTGACAGTGTATAGACAAAGTGCCTGCTGTGCCTTCCTTTCTCTAACTTGGTATCTTTGTTTCCTGTTTTTGTTTTTTTTTTTTTAAGTAACATGTTTAACATTAAACATTTTAGTGAGATTTGACAACTAGAAAATACAGAAAACATAAAAGCAATAATAAAAACTCTAAGTACTCTTGCCTGCCATACAGGAGCTAATCTTGGGTTCAGTTAAACAAACAAAAATCCCAACCATCTAAAGAACAGTAGAAACTTGGCTGAAAATGCAATATATTCTACCCATGACACAGGGTAACATGTTACCATAACTTTTTTTTTTTTTTTTTTAATTTATTTATTTATTACACTGTAGCTGTCTTCAGATGCTCCAGAAGAGGGCGTCAGATCTTGTTACAGATGGTTGTGAGCCACCATGTAGTTGCTAGGGTTTGAACTCTGGACCTTTGGAAGAACAATCGGGTGCTCTTACCCACTGAACCATCTCACCAGCCCATGTTACCATAGCTTAGCAAGTGCCCTCATCTACCTCCTACATCCCTAGCCCCTGCTCTTTTCCTTTCTTTTCCTTTCTTTTCTTTTCTTTTCTTTTCCTTTCCTTTCCTTTCCTTTTCTTTTTTGACATTTATTTTCTTCTATTACTTTCTCCTTGTAAATTTTCCTTTAAATGATACATCCTTGCAAAATTAAACTTGCCCTGTGCCTAGATGTCCTTAATAAATATAATTAGTCGAGTGACTGGAGAAAGCACAACAGTTAAGAGTGCTTGCTGTTCTTAACCACGTTCAATGCTCAGCACCTATGTCGGGTGGACTTTAACTCCAGCCAGGGGAACCCAACACCCCCTTAATACATGTTTTTAGTAGAATCATTTTAGTTTTGGGTTTCTATCACATACCTGTTTTATTTGTGAGAGTCCTGTACACATTTGCAGGTAGCTCTTGATCTGTTTCTTGTATTTATTTAGCTGTCCTCTGATGTGACATCACTGGAGACATAATTTTAGTCCATATGTCCTACATGGTTTCTGCTGTTTATTTCTGGAAATTTTATTCTGATGTCTTTCTTTTTCTCTCTTTGGCATAAGAAAATTTATGACTCAAAAATTTGTCTGGATAGGGAGTTTTAAGATACAATATGAATTTAAAGCAATTAGCACTTCCAGAGATACAGATATAGTTTTTTTTTAAAGTTGTCCTTCAAAAGAAGCTCCAAAAATTAATCCACACAGGCATGAAATACCTAAGGCTGCCTGGAGATGCTCAGAGTAAAGTCACTGAAAGAAAGCATTTGTCCTTTAGCTACACCAGAGAGCGCATGCCTCTGGGCTTCAGATGTTAAGCAATAGCGAGAGAGTACTTCTTTAATTTTTTTTTGCAGAAAAGTTCAAGTGTGTATTACCCCATGCATTTATCTGCTACCTAGTCCTTTGTCCTTTGACTGCTTCTGAAGCCAAGGTCAGCCACTGCATCAGCTCGTGTGATGTTTGCCTAGCTCAATACTATTTAATGTATCTCGTTCTTGTTTTAGATCTGGGATTCCTACTTTTACCTCGCTGTCATTTTTATAAACCAGTTGTGTCTGCAGCTGGAGATGTTCACACCTTCTAAAAAGAAAAAGGTGCTAGAAAAGTAAGTGTACTCTTATTAAGGATGCGTAGTTCCAGATGTTCGCAAATCACAATGCTCGCAGCTGGAAATGATGAGTAGGGAAGCAATTGTTAGAGCAGGGCTTTCAGGGAAATTTCAATATCTTTGAACTTATTAATACCTTTTCATATTGTGTTTTTCAGGATTCAGCATTATAGAAACCAAAAGTTATGAGTTTATGGGGGTATTTTATCACTGAGATGTGTTCACTAGCTGTCCATACTTAAAATCTCTTGCCTTTAATTCAGAATGACACACTGTATCCTACAGAACACATGTACTTTGTTCTGGAAATGACATCGGTTTTGATTTTTACCTTTTTCTATTTCAGGTATGGTGATATGCGCGTCACCATGGGTTGTGAAATTTTTAGCATGTGGCAAAACCTAGGTAAGTGATCAGAAGCGCAGCCCCCTCCATGGTCCAGCTCATCTCCTGACCTTTCCATTCACATAAGAAGAGATGTTCATCAGTAGCAGTGTTTATCTCTATCACACACAAAAGCTGTCTCCAGAAACTGACATCGTCTGGGCATTGGATACGGTTAATTCTTCACATTGGTATCTATTTGAAAACCATCCCAATACCTTTACTTCTTTCCTTATTGACGATACGTTTTGAGGTCTAGTATCCCTGGAACATTGTCTAGCAGTGTTCGATCCTTTGAACATTCTCTAGCAATGAGCTAACTTTCCAGAATGTGAAACCATAACACCACAAAACTTTTACAGCTCTGAGAGGAAGCTCTGAATCATTGTACGTTTGGATTAAACTTGGTGAAAGGTTGCCTTAACTATCATCATTCTAAAACACCTTTCATGCCCTTGATCTGCATCATACAGAATATCACCAAAGGCCTTTCAAGGCATTTGCAGTTGCTAAGAGACTGTTAGATCCAATTGTGTTAATCTGCCAGAGTGTAGAAAGCATATTATCCCAGCAAACTGGTGGCACAGATCTCCCTGCATAGAAAGAATAATATTTGGCAAATAAACTATTCTAAATTTCATTGGCATAAGATCTCTTTCTAGAGATTCATAACATTTAATTTGGCATATTAGTTTTATACTTTTTATATCATTAACTGTTACTACATGTGAATCCCTTGCAACTTATTCAAGGGATTGACATTTGACTGTGTAATGATCTAAGAGTTCCTCCTTTGGGGGGCTCATTGAAGTACAACTTAGAAATAGGAGTATTTGCTTTCTTGTTACAGAATGATTTTTGTCCAGAATTTATATGTCCCTCAAATATGCACAGCAGTTTAGGGAGCTTTGTCATTCATAAATACTTAATGGTGATCCAAGAAAAATAAAATGAGTTTGCATCTGAAAAAAAGATCCTATAACTGTCTCTAGGTTTTACTAAAACATCGAATGAAATATCTAGGCTGGAGAGTTTCATACATTTTTCAATCTTAACTATTTCTCAGTGTTTGACTAGTACTTTGTTCATATTGCCAGTCGACCTAGCCACCATCATCTCCAGAACTCCTGTTCTAGAAAACTGAGTTATGGTAGGAAAGGAGGCTCAGGGCAGGGGAGGGCACAAGAGAAGGAAGAGTGAAGGAAGTGGGGGCCGGCAACAAGAACAAGTTTTGTTTGAAAAATCCAGTAAGAAAACCTAACTCTTTCTAGTCTAACAAAGAACATAACCATTAGGTGAACACTTCCATCACCCCTCCACCCGGGGTGTCAAGTTTCTCTCTGCATTTTCTGCACTTGCTATGTCACGTATGTGAGATGGTCCAGCCTTTGTCTTCCTGCCACGGACTTGCTGCTTTTAGGAGAAGTTTCACGCCCAGTCCGTGTAGAGGTCAGAGCTTCCCTCCCTTTCGAGGGTCTGTCATATTCCACTGTCCTGGCTGTGCCTCTGCCTGCCTTTGTCCTTGCATATATAGATTGCTCCCACCTTGGGCCGTTAGAAGTCCTGCCTTTATGAGTGTGGCATCCAGGGGAATCGTGGGTTCCTGCTTTCTTTCTCATGGACAGAAACTCAGAGGCAAAGTTGTTGGCTCTTGTCTTAAGTGTATTTTAACCTTTTGAGGGACTGGCACACTTGGTGTATAGCTTTTGTCCTGCTTTACATCCCCATCACCCGAGCACCAGGGTTCCAATTTCTACACAACTAATGGATGTGCAGCGATATCATGTTGTGGTTCTGATAACTAATTTTGAATAAGGCCCAACTGGTAATAAGTGAATACCTTTTCTTAAATGTGTTATTCCTCAATATTTTTATTTCGTAAATTAAAGGAATAAAAATTATTCTGGCAATAGAAGGAGAAAGTTATATATTACATCCCCACCCCTACCCCCCAAATTTTGTCCACTTACATGTTCCCTTGGAAGAGTTGGGTGGTCTGAAGAGGTTAGTTCTTGGCAGCTTGCTGCACATGTGGCCCTCATTTAGCTGCAAAGTTGTTTTCACTTTCTGTTTTGAGATGGATTCACGTTCTTCCTAAACATAAAACATGTTCTTTGATCCACATTTGCAAACACAGTATCTTGTAACCACTGTATAAAAATCAATACTTCCCTATCAGGCTGCTCACTGTACGTACACATAAAACTCTGACAGTCTGAGTAGCGGGTACCCTAAGTACTTCCAGATATGACCACATGGCTGTGGGGCTGTACTCGAACAGGAGTCTTGTAAGTGAAGTGCAGTTGCTGCTGTTACAAACATCACTGGCTCAGTAGGGATTGGATTTTCAATGTTTGAGGGCCCACCTGGATTTGCATCTGTTCCTCACTCCTAAAAGTATGTTTTCAGCCATAAGGCTACTCTGAAGCCTTCTTGCATGATAAAGACCCAAGTGTGACTACTCTCTGACTTCTATTCTGTCTAAAGAAAGGTACAGTTATAGAGTGTAGTCTGTGGGCCTTGTTTGAATTGTATCAGAAACAAAAGCAATACATGGTGTGCTTCAGGACCGTCCGGAAGTTTGGATGTTGGTTGTGTTTTTAATTAATTTCAAAAAAATTAATATGTGGATGTTCTGCCATGATAGAGGCATTGTGACTGTGTAGCTATTATAGATGTGTTTTGATTGCTGCAGTAGTACAGTATGTCTCAGCCTTGCTTTAGAATTCTTTAGAGAAAAAAGTTAGGCAGCATGCTAGTAAAACAATAGTGAAAACTGGATAACATCTGGACAGCGTTCCTGTGAGATTTGTTTTACTTTTCTCTGCATTGTGAGTACATTGGAATTTTTTTAAAAGACAAGAGTAGGTTATGAAATATCTATAAGTGGTAAAGATATTTCTGCAAGAGACTAAAAAAATGCCCAAGCAAATAGTGATCGATAAATAAGTAGGTACTAGGAGTGATCTCCACTCTGGAGGTAAGTGAATGCCAGGCTCAGGGAAGAGTAAAAATGAAGTTGGAAGGATTCACAGGTAACAGTCAATCAATACCTATTTAGTATCTGAACTGAATAAATGAGAGACATAAAGTCAAGAAAAACAATATCCTAACAGGCATGTATTTAAAGACATTATTTTAGGCCAAGGCTTATAGCTCAGTTGACACAATGTTTGCTTAGCATGTATAGGGGCCTGGATTTAATTCCTAGCAGCACAGTAAAGTAACAAATAAATACATTGTTTTAAAACAGGAAGGAATAAAGACAACAACCAAAAACCCAAAGTTGACAGCATGGTGTCTCTGCCTTTTTCTACTAACTCATGATTAGAAGGCCTTAAAGGCTGACTGATTTGAGTTTATGTTGTGTTCCTTCTGTGGGTCACCCCCCTTTGCCCACGTACTCAGAAGCTGTGCAGAGATTTGGTGTCTATACAGTGTGAAGGTAGCCCAGGGCTTATCAGAATTACTCAGACTTTAAGACGGCTTTTATGTGATGGCTTTACGTAGATGGCCCTATAGCCAGGTCCTGGGTCAAGCTCTTGGTCAGGCATCACACCTGAATCCTCAGGGCTTCCCAGCATCCCCACATGCACACATTGGAGACACCTCCATTTCTTCAATTTTCTCCCTTGCCAGGACAGCTCGAATAAACAGAGAATGTAGACTTTTACAGATGACAGGGAGAGTGCTCCCATCCAGGTTCTGTTTTCTGCCTTGACAAAAATAACCAAAAAAAGGAATTGCAAACCAGCTGCCAGCTACCTGCCTGAAATGTGGGTGTCAGAAGGGGAGAGGAGGAAGGGGATAACGGTGCCTGCATTTCCATTGTAGAGCATTCAGTTTTGGAAGAAAATATACAAATTTACATGAATGAGGAAGTTTCTCCTGAGATATTCTTGCTGTGTTAAGGAAAACAAAGCAGTCTTTTGGGAAAGGGGAAGGATTATCTGGGTCAGAAATACAGATAGGAATACATGAGAAAAAGTTACAAGTTCCTTCCATATGCATTATGGGTATGGATAAGATACTTAGGGAGATGGCTCAGTGGGTAGAGGCACCTGCCAAGAAGCCTGAGAGCCTGAGTAGGATGACCTGGAATTAAATGGTGAAAGGTGGGAACAGACACTTGAGAGCTGACCTTTGACCCCCACATGTTGCATAGAACATACATGACAATTAACTGATGTAATAATAATAATAATAAAGATGGTTAAAAAAAAATAATTACCATTTGCTGAAATCTCAGTGATATGTGATGGGCTGTATTGTGACTTCACTGATATAAAAAAGGACTTTCTATATGGGCAGGGCTGAAAGATGGTATCCGGGACTGGGTTTCTATTCTCAAAGCCCTTTTTAAAGCATTTATCATTTTTTTTGTTTTATATTTATTTGTTTCATTTTGTGTATGAATATTTTGCCTGCACTTATGTATGTGCGTGCCGTGTATGTGCCTGGTGCCTGAGTTCAGAAGACGGCATCAGATGCCCAGGGACTGGACTTATGGGTGCTTCTGAGCCACTAGGTTTGCTGAGAACTGAGCATACAACTTCTAGACGATCTCATCTCTTAACTACTGCACCATCTCTCCAGTCCCTGGTTAAGCACTTTAATTTTCACTGAAACTAAAGACAAGGCAAAGTCAATACAACTCCCAATTGTGATGAACTGGTGAGGTCTCGACCATGTGAGGTCCATGTGGGACTCCTGTTCCCAAAGAAAGGACCCAGGACTATGTGTTAATAATAGAGATGATGAGGATCTCTGACCTATAGGACATTCCAGACACATGAAAAGAGTAAGTACATTGATTGGAGAAGTTTCAAACACATTATTACTACCGTTAGAAAAATTCTTGATATGAAGCCATCTAGGTATCTCCAAGAAAGGAAGTAGTTCAAATTAGTGGCATCTGTCTAGAGACCCATTCAGGTATATGGAAATCCTGACAGAATTCAAGGTGCTGCTGTCTCCTTGTCTCATCCTGTTGTGATTCTGGTCTCTAGTGGGCAGGCAAGATACTGTTCATGAGGTCTTTGAGGGAACAGACGTCTATACTCTAGCTGGTGCATCAGATATATACAGGTTGCATTTGACAAAGTAAAGCCCAGAACTCCCAAATGAATCTTGTATTAAGAAATACACGATCAGTTGGATGCTGGCGGAGCATGCCTTTTAATCCCAGAACTTGGGAGACTGAGGCAGGCAGATCTCTGTGGACTTGAGGCCAGCCTGGTCTACAGAGCAAGTTCCAGGACACAGAGAAACCCTGTCTTGAAAAGCCAGAGAGGGGGGTGGGGAGGGATACAGGACAGACGACAGACAGACAGACAGACAGACAGACAGGCAGACAGACAGACAAATAAGAGATAGACACAGAGAGAGATGCATGCTCTCTTGTATAGCTAGGAGGCCTGCTGATAGACCTGGCTTGGGGCATGAGAGAACATCCAGGCTCACTATTCTTAGCTGCATTTTGCTCTGAGAGCTAACCTTCGTCTCAAAGGAACTGTCTCCATTCAATAGGAAAATGGTTTTCGAAGACTTGAAACATATTTGTTCCTTAAAGACGCTTCTAGAAAAGTCTTTTATGGCTTATGTTGGTCCCAGAGATGAAGCTAGTATTTGGACAAGAGTAAGATTATCCTTGCTTGTTCCTGAAGCCAGAATAGGAGGTTGTGGGATGACAGACAAAGAGCTTATTCCAAAAGATAGGATGCTTTAAAGTGGTCAGTGAGTCTTATCTCTGTTTTTGCCTCACTCCTCTAGCAACTTTGACTAGGAGCAGATATATTGGCAGTACTTGCCTCCTCAGCCTTTTCTGACTACCCTTTGATTCATGACTGGGCTTACCTTCTTATTACTCTTCTACCAAACCCAAAGGCCTGTGTTGGTCCCATTCTTAGGACTGCTGTTTCAAACTAGAGTCAACCTGCTTGGTGGGTTCAGATGCTAGCCACCCTAAAAACTGGCTACGTGATTACTTAGTAGTTAAGATAACTGGTTTGTCAAGCAAGTTGTTTAAGGCCGCACAACTTCTTACCTCTCTGCATGTGGAAGTGGCAGTTCCCACTGCTTAGAGTTGTCATGGCAAATTAATGGCATTATGCATAGAAAGCAGTCGGAGCCTACCTGCCACAGAGCAAGTGCTTGCAAGTGATAGCTGACATTACTACTGAGACACCAAGCTTGCTCCTCTTGTCCCTCTCTAATTGCAAAAGCATTCTCTATTAATCCACATAGCTACCATCTCATTAGTAGGTGCCTTCTCTTGTCTTATTCTTTTGTACTCAAGATCTGGTGTGTGTGTGTGTGTGTCTCTGTGTGTGTCTTTGTTTTTTTTTTCCCAAAGCTATTTCATTCACTTGCTGATACCAAGTCCTATTTATCATTGACAATTCTGCAAAGTTCCTGAGCCCTAATCTGACTTTTGGGAATAGGTAGGGTGTTATGCACACGAGAATGTCTCAAAAGAGCTTCAAGCAGAAGTCATTATCCTCCTCCATGTAAACTGGTCCCTGTTCCTCCTTTAACTTCATCTCATTTAGTAGCAGAATTTACTCTCGATAATGCTTTATATCTAAAATGTCCCTCCAATCTGGCCTCCTGTGCCTATTGCCATGGCTCATGCTTTGGGGGCCAAAGTCTATTATAAACTATCATCAGTTTTCCCAATATAGCACATCTTTTCCTTGTCCCCCAAGGTTATGTTTCTGCAAAACAAACAGGTAATGAAGGTGCCCACACACAGCAGAAGAGTCCCACTGCCTTTCCATCCAACATGGTGCATAACCCAGGTTGCCACAGCTAGTTCCCCCAGACCTCTGCTACACTTTCAGATGTAACATCATGCCCATGCTGTTTCCAGGAGGACCTTCTGTTCGTATATTGGGGCAGCTGCTGCTTATGCTCCAATCAAGTAAAAGAGCCTGTCCAAACTGCTTTCCTCAGTTTCCCTGACAAATGAGCTACACCATCCTCAATGGTTCTTGATTCTTGATGTGCATCTCTGCAATAGTCTCAGTGTGTGTTCTGTTTGATGTTTACAAGTTATAGATTGTTCAAATCATACAAGGCATGCCTATGTTTTGAGCCCCTGGAAAAAAATAGATTAATAACTGAATTAGTGAAACAAATATAAAATCTATACTAAAAGACTATCCAAATTTTTAGACTCAGAACAAAATTCATAATTTGTCACCCACCAAAACATATTCTGAAAAAAGGTACTCGTTTCCACTTTCCTTTTTGTTTTTGTTTTTGTTTTTGTTTTTGTTTATAATCATGTAAGGAATTGAAAACTCACAGCTGTTTTTACTGGGATAATGTCTTACCCAGGAAAGGAGAGACCTAAAGGGTTTCCTGGACTCTGGATCACAGGGTACAAAAGGAAGATATTGAACACCTCTGTTCTCTCATGGGATTCTCATGGGAAACAGTAAAGCTTGCATTAACATAGACTAACATGTTCAGCTACAAGAAGTAGTATTCCTCCCATGCTACTGGAACAGGGAGAGTTTCATCAATGATGGAAGTGCTCATGGTCTGAGCATAGGAAAGAATAAGAATCCTGCAATAGAATGAATAAGAAAATGTTTGCATGATTGTATCTAAAGAGGAAATTGCTGTCTTTCATGAAGCCAGCTACCTTCAGCTCAACCTCCGAACTTGTCCTAGGGCTTCCAGATTGGACCTTTGGCATCATAGACTTTTAGCCCTGATATTGCGAAAGAATGTATCATTCAGGGCATGTAGCTTTCTTACTATCAACATAGAAACTTTCCTGTGAGATTTGACATGGACTAATGGACTCAGGTCCGCTCCATATTTAAAGTCACCTGTGTCCCCACTGCTGCCTGCCCTCCTTTGTCCTGAATCCTGGCTATCATACCTCTTAGCACTTGCTTATACACAAGTTGGGTTTGATACTGTTATGTTTTAATCCTTTCAGAAATAAGTTTGAGGGGGTTGCATTTAGACTTTTGTTTAGGCTGTGTGTTATGTGTTTCTTTTTCTTTAAAATACAAACACAAGCCAGTTTTTCTTACATAAAAAGAATTTGCATTTTTACCACCCAGAGATAACAGCTGTGGTTTCCTTAGGGATATCCTCTGGCTTAGTTGTTTTTTTTTTTCATATATTTTGTGAGTAGGAGTTGTGTACTTGTATTTCTATGTACCTTGCATGCACCTGATGCCACAAAGGCCAGAAGGCATCAGATATTTTGGGACTGCTGATGCAGGATGTTATGAGCCACCATGTAGCTTCTGGGTGATGTGAACTACTGAACCATCTCTCCAACCTCTTTTATATTAACTGCATCCAATATTTTTTACAAGCATGTACAGTAATAAAATATTTCTATTTCTGCCATTTTAATTGTATGCCATGGGTTCTTTTCTTATCTGGGGAGGTAACTGTAGTTGAATATTTTATGATACTAGTTTTAACTAAATTTTATAACAGTAATCTTTTTGAAATCTTATTAAGACATAATATACTGAAACGCGAACATTTTGCTTAATTTAGGAGAACACAAACTTCATTTCATCCCTGCCCTGATTGGGCCCTTTCTGGAAGTGACCTTGATACCCCAGCCAGATCTCCGCAATGTCATGATTCCTATTTTTCATGATATGATGGACTGGGAGCAAAGGAAGAGTGGCAACTTTAAACAGGTAGGCAGTATTGCTCCTCAGGACTGACAGGGAGTGTCATGTCCCCGGCTGGTGTCTTCACAATTTCCCCATTCATCTCTAGGTGGAGAAATGAGCACTGGTTCAATGGACCCAGAACCAGGTGAACCTGTTCTCCTTGTACCACATAGCCTGGGATATATCCTTCTGGCTTTTTGTTGCCCTGAACCTCCAGGGAAACCCTGGAATCCCATTTTATTCCTTGCACCAAAAAAAAAAAAGAAAGAAAGAGAGAGAGAGAGAGAGAGAGAGAGAGAGAGAGAGAGAGAGAGAGAGAGAGGAAAAGAAAAAGGAAAGAAAGAAAAGGAAAGAAAAAAAAAATCTTTGACATTCCAGATCTGTATTTAAGAATTTACCGAGGGTTGTTTGCTCCCAGCTGGACCTGACTCAGAGGAATAGGAAGGTTAATGACTCTTTAAGCCATTGAGTTCTCAGTGGTCTGCACATTGTGTTTGGTGAATGACTTAGCTCTGAGCATTTGATTCACAGTATGTTTTATTGCTCTTAGCTTGGAGCAATGAAAATTAATTTGAAGGAGAAAGCAGTGGAAAAAAAAAAAATCTCACAAAGGAAATTCCAAGGGGATGAATCTATCGTTTCTTGCTGACTTTGGTTCTAATAGTGGTGCTCCAGTTTGAGGAAGACAGGCATCCTTATTGCAAAATCAGATCTGTAAAGAATCAGCCACTTTTGCTGGTCCAAGTCTGTTGCGGGAAGGAGGAAAAACATGCTCTCACATAGTGACTTCTCAAACCTGCTTACCCACAGGGTGTGGCCCTCCTCCATACTTCTCCACATGGGGTCTTCTTCAAACCTCAGAAAAGTGCTTGTCATCTGTATAAACAATTTGAGTGCATGCATAGACCTTTCCTATTGCCAAGAGTGTGGGCATTTCTCTTGTTATTCGTATATACATTTATTTTTAAGAAAGCTAATGGCTGAGTGAAAAGCCATGAACACACTGTGCTTGGTAGGGGAGGGCACTTTCCTTCCCTCTTATCTTTATCGCCTGATTGACATTTGCTTTAAAGAAATAACTGGGCTCAGTCCTTTGACAAAGTTGAATATTCATCTCAAGCCCAAATTGCTTTAACACTGGCTAAAGGTTGTCATTTTCTCTTGCCTCGTTTAGATAAAGGGAAAATTTTCCCTTCCTGACATTCAAGTTATAAAGAATTTACGTCCTTGAAAATATAAATGTTTTGACTACAGTTTTCAGGAAATATGTCCTTTCACTCTCCTGCTGATTACTGCTGACTTAGACTATTTCTGTGGGTCTACCATCTGTACATGGCTAGGATGGATTCTCAACTTCAGCAAAGATTTAGTGCAATCTCGAACTGTTTTAGGAAAGAAAACAGATATAAAGCACATTTAAAATTTAAATTAATGTATCTGGGCATGCTAGTTTGCTGATGTTCTCAGATATAGTGATGTAAAGGAAAAAAAAAAAAGAGATGGGACTTGCCAGTTTTTATAGCCCCTAAAAGAAGAACCGAAACGTTTAAATTGGGCTGCTAGCATTTATGTTGGGATCCCAGATAGATAGATGCTGTCCTTGGCAGCAGAAGAAGCTAGCCAGCCAGGAGTATGAAGTCATGTTGACTGCATCTAAATTAGTCCCCTAGAATTCCAAAGGGAGGCTTGCTATTAACCATGGCTGACAATGTCACTTTGACAAAGGGTATCACGGCTTTCCCCTGGCATAAAGAAATACACACCAATTTGCCTAAAGATCTTGCATGTGAAGTGGGAGGAAGGAGAGTAATATTTGGGTGTGTTTCAGGTGGAGGCCAAGCTAATTGACAAGTTGGACAGCCTGATGTCAGAGGGCAAAGGTGACGAAACGTACCGTGAGCTCTTCAACAGTATGTGAGTAATGTGTTTCTCTCCACTTGGTCCTATTCAGGACATCTGGTGTCAGTCCTGAGCCGGTTCTGCACCGCGGTAGACGAGAGCTACAGAGACAGCTTGGGTCTCACAGGAGAGCTTTGTCTTTGTGGAGGGTGAAATAAAGGAGAACTGCCTAACTCTAGCAAGTGGATCTTATTATGTTGATGATTAGCTATGTCTCCTTATTTTAATCTCCGGTTAGGACAGGTTGCCTGTGTTACATAACAAAGCTCACTCTTTTCACGCTTGGTAATTTCAAGGGAAAGTAAGGCCATTGTTATAAGATAATGATTTTAAAGAGAGTGATGGGTGGGAGAGGAGAAAAGTGTGTGATTAGAACATTTGTATACAGTGTTTTCCAAACTATGACTCTGGCTGATTTGCCGTTAGAAAATTAACTTGGTTTGTGCCTGATGCTCACCACCTGTTTCCAAGCTGGCCATTTTTTTTTTTTTTTTTTTTTTGTTTGGAACTGTTAAATGCTTCCCCAGTGCTTCTTATTAGATTGCCCCCAAAGCTAGTCATTTCTAGTAAATTTGGTGTTTGGGATTTGCAAAGAGAATAGAGAAAAAAAAGAATGAAGTTCTAAGCCGGGCGTGGTGGTGCACACCTTTAATCCCAGCACTCGGGAGGCAGAGGCAGGCGGATTTCTGAGTTCTCGGCCAGCCTGGTCTACAAAGTGAGTTCCAGGACAGCCAGGGCTATACAGAGATACCCTGTCTCGAAAAACCAAAAAAAAAAAAAAAANANAGAGAGAGAGAAAAAAGAATGGAGTTCTAGGAAGAGACTTCTAGACGGTCCCAAGTGATCCAATATGATCACAGTCTCAGGATGGATTGCGTGTACCAAGTATCATCTAACTGTAGGAATAGCCAGAGTTGAGGCATGATAATGTCGCAGCGCTTTGGGACTTCCCACCTGGTGTGTGTGTGCATGTGTGTGTGTGTTTTTTTTTTTTTTTACAATCTTATAGATCTTAGTTATTTTCAAACTTAGTATTTTTATAACTTATTTTTCTTTTAACCGAGAAGATTAGCACACTGAGTTTAGGGAAATGTTCTAATTTCTTTCAAAAGTGCAAAACTAATACATTTCTCTCCTAGAAAATACACCTGTGTTGGTATTAACGCCCAACCATCACCTAAGTGGCACTGATAAGCAAGTGCAAGATTCAAGTTCACTTTACGTTCACTAATTAGCAACTGTGCAACTCTGGATGGGTGGGTTTTAAGAATGCCATCTTAAAACTGAAAGGTTTGAGGATAGGTTGGGTGTCTTCAGCTTGCCTGATTCATAGTCATTCTTGGAGCTTTCAGGAAAACTATGTAGAAAGGAAAAAGAAAGGCTTCAGAGATTTCATTTGGTGATCAGTTACATTGTGAACACCGAGTATCATTTTCTCCTGATACTGTAATTCAGCCAAAACTTTTGCTAATTATTCACAAGCCCTTGTTCATTCTTGTGTACAAAGTGTCTGTCTTTTATGACAGCTGGAGTTTAGCAAGAATTCAGATTAAAACTTCATCCAACATAATAAATTGCCTTTGAAAAAAATGCTTTCATTTCAGTTCCTAGTCTTTAGTTAGAACAAAGAGCTAAAATACAAAAGCATTCGATAGAATGAACCCCTTGAGATTTGTGATTAATTATTTATAGTGAATTCATAAGATTAATAAATGCATGCTCTGTTTCTTTAATGCCTCTTATCTACATTAGTACGGGGCTGAAAATTTGCAGTTTGGATTGCTTTTATATAAATATGACTATGAAATATAACATGTATGTTGACACTAGAATCAAAGTAATAATTAAACCTCTATAATCATTTTATATTTTAAGGGACCTGATTCGTTCAATGGAAATTTTTATTCTTTTGTTGATTTTTAACATATTACTAGAATATATAAAAAATCATAATAATAAAGATAAAGTTAAAAGGGCTATAAATATTTTTCTTTAATGCTTGTATAGTCAGCATATTAGTAATAAGGCAAATTTAAAGTGACAATTAAGTAGCATTACTACCTTGTCTCAGGACAGAAAGTGAAAATTCAAGTGGATTTCAAGGAAACAATAAAGTCCTTTTATTTGAGGGGCTAACAATCACAGTGAATTAGTGTAATCATGGTGAGTTGCTGCACACATAATGCATTAGGAAGGCATAGATTCTCATTTACTCTGAAATTCATGCCTAAGACTTCATAAAATTAGTTGAGAAGATGGAAGCCTGGAAGACACTCACTGCTTCTGAATGTTGTGCTTGGCAAATCAGCCCTTAGACCGAGACTTTGAGTTTCTGTGTCGTGTGCTTGCCAAGAATCCCTCTCACTTTCACTAACTCCCAACGATGTCGTCATTTGTGCTCATTATCTCTGCTTTTTATATCAGTGGGATTCCCTATTTTTGAAAACACTGAAACCGTGGCCGACAGACCACACTGTGAGATACTCAAAATCAGGCATCGGACCTATCCACTGTGTTACTGGCTCCTCTTCACTTATGATCTCGCCTTTGTGCCAACTTTCCAGGCAGGCTTGGGTTGAGCGAGAATGCCACAGAGGTTCTAACACTGGGAGGTGCAGCAGAGCTGTCCACTACCCTGAGGTACCCAATTAGCTTGGCAAAGGAAAGTGACATCCATCTCAGTTCTCCCTACACTCTGTCCAGTCCTCCACAAGTCCTTAACCAAGGGTCACATGTTTCATCACTGTTTGGATTTGGGAGATCAGTTCTATAACACCATGCCTCAAGTATCCCAATCTGCTGTTTGGGTTGTTCAAGGACAGCATATATGTCAGTACAGTGTTCTCAGCATTAGCCTGGTATGATACAGAAAAACAGATTGAAAATAAAACCACCACTGTCCAGCCCCATTTCCTTCATGGTAAGCGAGACTGTAGTCTGTCCTGCTGTCCATTTGATGGGAGAATACCAACTGTCCCTTATGAGATGAGGTCCCTGAATACTCCACAACAGCACTAGAGCGTGGGTACAGACCAGGAGAAAACATCCAATCTCACCCAAGGTATCGAGAAAGACTGCTTCCCTCTGCTGATAGCCTCCTCGGGTTGTATCAGGTAAAGTGTAAAGTGGGAGGATCCCCAAACGAAGGAATAAACCTAACCAAGGATGCAGATGTACAAGGATCTAGACTTGGCCCTAACATTTGGTGTTGAGTCACTAAAGGGTGTGCACAGCTCTGCCTCTTTTGAGAGAATGATATAGCTCTGATTTTTGACTACATAGGAAGCTGTGAATTAATGAAAGTCATAAATAAAGCTTCTGTCTATTTTTAAAATTATTACTTAACTTGAGTTACTTGGTTTTAGCCTCTGAGTATGTGGGGTGCAGGCTGTCACTTGGAGAAATTTCTGTACCATCCAGCGTGATTGGCAGGATGTGAGAACTTTGTTCAGTACCAGTTTGCGACTTATACTCTAAACTGGTGCTTTTCTGGGGTTTCTAAGTGAAAACACATTTAAACAAACTAAGAGGCTGTCCCTAAAGATCAGTCAGGGCAAGCCCCGTACCTCCCGTAAGTCATTCCTGTCTGAGCAACCCACTTTCAATCTAGAGAAGCGCTTAGAACCAGTCAGGCAAACAAATGAAGTGACAGACAACAGACATGGAGAACAGACAGAATATTGGGTACTGAGGTGGAAATGGAAAGAAAATTGGAATATATATATATATATATATATATATATATATATATATATATGGCCACGAGCAAAACAAACCTTTACCAAGGCAGTTTTCCTTTTACTGTTTTTTTTTTCCAACTAAGTACAGATTTGACAGGTTTACATTGTATTTATGAGATACACACATACTCTGTTTCCTCCCTCCCCCACTTTTTAAATCAAGATGCAAAAGAAAAAAGATTTTGAACAGAAATGATAATCACTGAAACAGGAGGGCTAAGGAAGTAAGCTAATACCACCACACCTATGTTCCTCTATCTTTGGGAGAAGTTCAGTCAGGAAACCTTTCCGAAGTACAGTGTGAATTTGCAGAGGGAATGAAAGCAAATCGGGTTCTCATCATGATGACTGTTAATATTTTCTGTTGACATAGTGCCTCTGCTCCAAGGTGTTTAGGATTAGGAGAAACGTAGGAGGAGAGATGTGGCCCAGGCACTCGTCATCAAATCCGCTGTAACAACCACTTTAGAAAACCGTCTGTGATTAATGACAGAGTGAATGAAAGCATTGAGTGAGCGCACAGATAGTACAATCTGTATTGAGTGGGCAAATGTTAAGTGAAGGGAGAGTGCGCAAACGTCATCCCGTCTGTACAAGGATTTTCCTGTAGCAGTGGCAGTGCAGCACAATTGCTTGGGTGAAGGAAGATGCGTTCCACTGAGAGGTAGGAAAACATGTTTATGGTACTAAAGCAAGCTCTTTACTTGGAAGTAAACTTGGAGGGACTCCCGTGTTTTGCTTCTCCGCTGTCATTTAATGTGGCAAGACACCAGTCTCCGTCAGCTTAACAGGAGAGCTAGGGGGAAAATGTTTTTGAGCTGTGAGGTGCTTGTGTGTGTTTGAAAGCATGATTATGTGCATGAGTTCCTATTTTATGACTTGGATAATCTGAAAATCGATTTGCTTTGTCAATGCTTCCTGGATTAGAATTCCACTATTTGGTCCCTACCCTAGGTAAGACATTGTTTGCAAATTGTCCTACTTGTGAGATGTTGCAGTGGTTGCTAAGGCATTTAAGGTACTGATGAAAGTAAAATGGTTGTCATGGTGACTGATAAAAATAAATGTTGAAAATGCCCTGGGTTCTTTCTTTTCCAGTCTACTAAAGAAAATTGAGCGGGAAACATGGAGGGAAAGTGGCGTTTCATTAATTGCCACTGTCACTCGGCTGATGGAGAGGTTGTTAGACTACAGGTAAGCTGCATCCCAAGATCCCAGATAGGCTCCATTCTAGTTAAAAGCCCAAATAGCTGAACTGTAACTAGCATTCCACTTGAGTTGATCATTCAAAGAATTGCTAATCAGCACCTGGACTTCAAACCAGCTTGTTCAGAGTTTGGCATCTGGCTTTAGTGTTTGTTTACTTGTTTGTTTAGTTCTGGTTTTGATAATTCAAAGTCTTGAGTTGAAAGAGTTCTCAGAGTCCTTGACAGTCTTCAAAAACAGAAAGAAGGGAAAGAAAAGAAAAGAAAAATCTTTGGGTATTTAGACTCACTCACTCAAAAATTGCCGGTGGTCCCAACACTTTAGAATGAAGATCTAAGGGGTTGCTGCACCTTTAAAGGGATCCAATTTATTTTTATTTTCATTAACTTTGCCTTTAGAGCAGGCTGTCCCAATTCTATGCATGGTGGGTTTTTTTATTTTAAGAACAAGACTCTTCTCCGTTCATTGTCCCTGGCAGTTTTACACCTCTGATGACAGAGGGGTAGGCACCCTCTCTCCCCTGCTCCCTGAGTCCCTGTCCATTGAGAGGCATACTGCTTGCCTACTGCATCTGGGAGTCAGTCTCTGCTTCCAGTCCCATCAGAGACCTTCTGCCCAGTCCCCTTTCCCTGAGCCCACACAATCATCTCTGACCTCTGTGGATACCTCATCGACCCACACATCAGACAGCAAAGAACAACTGTGTTTTCCCACAAGAGGAAGTTCCCGGTGTGACTCTTGCTTTCTGTTTACAGGGACTGCATGAAGATAGGAGAAGTGGATGGCAAGAAGATTGGCTGCACAGTTAGCCTTCTGGTTAGTGCCCGACTCCGTCTCCCTCTTCCTTCTAACCTCTGGCTGCTCTTCACTGAAGCACTAAGTTTTGTTTGTTTTTAATCTTCCATGTGCCCTTTTCCAGGATGTTTCTTACAAAAAAAAAGGAAAGACAGTGACCCTTAGGTTGAATGAAGCCCAGAAAATCTTCAGCTCAGAACATTGCAGAATGTTCCTGCTGGGCTGGACTGGGCTGGGCTGGGCTGGGCTGGGCTGGGCTGGGCTGGTACCAGTGAGCAGGCCTCAGTAACATCACATAGGGGCTGCGCGCTGCTGTCTTCCCCTGTGAGTTTCTCACTCAGTCTAGAAGTTCTTCTTGGTAAAGCACAATATCGGCATTGAAGCCTCTTCATTTCTCTGTCGACTATTCCTGTCTGCCCATCTTCTTCCTCTCCCTCACTATCATTGTATATTTTCATAACAATTACTGAACTGTTATTTTCTAACCTGTGAAAATTTTCTGCTTAATATGCTTAAGTTTCACTCACTGCCCCCTGCATACTGAATTCATAATGGCACTATTGCAAAGAGTTGCATTGCAATGCATAGGTGACATAGCTATACGGACAGGAGTCTAAATCATAATTACTCTGGACCAACGAAAATTTATTTTAAAAAAGTATCACTCCCTTTTTATTAACTAGATTGGAATTTCATCATGAAAGAATAGTCCTACATTGGACATTAATCATTGTATTTTGCTATCTGTTGAATTAATGCTTTTGTTAACTTTCCTCCATCTCATTTGGAATTGAAGAATGACCTCTTGCAGTTCTGAACCTGTGAATATCCCGTTTTGTTTTTTTTTTTCTTGTATTTCTGAGAGCACATGAAACGTCCCTGTCTGTTGTAAACATGTGTACTGTTGTTGGCATTCTTGCCCTATGTCCTGAAACCTTTGCAGCTGTGCTTTGCCAGCACCTTGAACTTTTGGTCTGCCCTGAGTTCAGACGATCGATCGGGTTTACTGTTTCTGCTGCTGCTGTTGTTGCTGTTGTTGTTGCTGCTGTTGCTGCTGCTGTTGTTATTGCTGCTGCTGCTGCTGCTGCTGTTGTTGTTGTTTATGCTGCTGCTGTTTTCTTTGGCTCACTCCCCTCAGTCCCTTCTCAAATCTCTCAGTGTTGACTCGACTACTTTTCTGTTGCCCTAATTTTTTGCTGTGCTGCTTTTCCCTTCTGAGCTTGTGACCCTATCTTTCCTTACCACACCCACTTCTTCCTCCTCATTTTTTAATGAGTTCTTACATCTCTACCTCGATTACCAGCCCCTAAAAATAGCGAGCCCTAGCATGCTTTGTGAGGGTGCATCTTATTCACACTGATGTACTTATATAATTTTCTCCCTTAGATCCAATAGTGAGCCGGCTATCAGCCCACCCGCTGAGCTAGCCAGGACCTCTCCTCTAACAGTCCCTTCTTGCTTGACCCAGTACTTCCCTCTGTCCAGCCTTCCATCTCCTCAGTGTTTTTTGTCTCTCTTCCATCACCATCAGGAACCTAAGCCCTTTCCATGTCCTTGCTTATATGTCATGTGCTTCAGTTGAATCCTCAGCCCGGGCACAAAAGCTCGTTAATAACCTCAAAGCAGAAACGTTTACTGTTTCCTAAGGAACCCTTTTGTCCTCACCTCCTTTCCTAAGTGCCTTCTCTTTAGAGATGAACACAGTAATGCAGCCCCCTCTGCTTGTCTTCTCAACTGGGCCAACAGAAGAGGCCCTTTCCTTTGGTAAAAGAATGACTAGTTTGCACTGTGTTCCTTCATGTCTTCTATGGGGAATAAGAAGGAAACCTCATAAATCAATGGCCCTGTTGTAATTACTTGAGCCTGACACCATTAGCTTTGGAGTGTGACAAAGAGCAGAGAAGATGAGCATTTTGAAAAAGCTGTTACAATTGCAAACCAGCACGAGGATCCCTTTTTTAAAAAACTTATTTTATTACATATTTTCTTTATTTACATTTCAAATGCTATCCTGAATGTCCCCTATACCTTCCCCCCACCCTGCTCCCCTGCCCACCCACTCGCACTTCTTGGCCCTGGCATTTCCCTGTATGGGGCATATAAAGTTTGCAAGACCAAGGGGCCTCTCTTCCCAATGACGGCTGACTAGACCATCTTCAGCTACATATGCAGCTAGAGACACGAGCTCTGGGGGTATTGATTAGTTCATATTGTTGTTTCACCTATAGGATTGCAGACCCCTTCAGTTCCTTGGGTACTTTCTCTAGCTCCTCCATTGGGGTCTCTGTGTTCTATCCTATAGATGACTGTGGGCATCCACTTCTATATTTGCCAGGCACTGGCATAGCCTCACAGAGATAGCTATATCAGTGTCCTTTCAGCAAGATCTTGCTGACATATGCAATAGTGTCTGCGTTTGGTGGCTGATTATGGGATGGATCCCCGGGTGGGGCAGTCTCTGGATGGTCCATCCTTTCATTTTAGCTCCAAACTTTGTCTCTGCCACTTCTTTCATGGGTATTTTATTCCAAATTTCAGGGAGGAATGAAGTATCCATGTGTTGGTCTTCCTTATTCTTGATTTTCTTGTGTTTTGGAGATTGTATCTTGGATAGTCTAGGTTTCTGGGCTAATATCCACTTATCAGTGAATGCATATTAAGTTAGTTCTTTTGTGATTGGGTTACCTCACTCAGGATGATATCCTCCAGAAACATTTGCCTACGAATTTCATAAATTCATTGTTTTTCATAGCTGAGTAGTACTCCATTGTGTAAATGTACCACATTTTCTGTATCCATTCCTCTGTTGAGTGACATCTGGGTTCTTTCAAGCTTCTGGCTATTAAAAATAGGGCAGCTATGAGCATAGTGGAGCATAGCACGAGGATCCTTATTAAAAACCCAGCTTTGTCACTTTGAAGCTAATCTATTTTAGCTCCTACTCCAAATGGAGAGTTTTGGATGTTTGCTAGTGGCAATATGGCTCCCGTCACTACCTCCCTGTGAGGTCAGCAGCAGATCCTGCCGGGGTCCTCTAACTGCTGGTGTGCGGTCAGAGCTTAACTCACATTTAGTGACAGTGCACACTATTTGACATGACTAACAGGAGGAATTATAATTATTGTTTTGTTCTCTGTGTTACAGTTTTTAGCAGACATATGTGAGAGATTGTCATCTGCCAGCTGGGGAGATGTCGGGCTTTGTTTTTTTGTTTTTTGGTTTTTGGTTTTTTTTTTTCTTAAGGAGGAATATTCATTTACAGAGCGATCACTTATTTTTGTTCTGAAAGAACACAGCTTCTTAACAGAAAGCTATTAGAACAGATCGTCCTTTAATAATGTAAAACCTGCTGTGGGGCTGTTAGATTGTGTTTATGGTACAATTCTTGCTAATTAAAATGATTCCGATGATAACGAGGGGGGTTTGAGTAGCATTGTTTACTTGGCTTTTTAAAGACTGCCAGGATCTACAGGAAATGAAAGGCAAGGAGAGAGCCAATGTTATGGATTGGAAATAATAATGCATTCAAGTTAGCATCAGTGCCCACACAGTATGAAGAGTCCTTGGGTTCAAAAAACGCACACCAGTCAGATAATGGGCAGACAGTGCCTTTGAGAGTTGATCATTAGGTTCCTGACTCACTCATCAGCTATGGAAACCTATAGGATCCCTGGCATTTCACTCTTTCAAGTGCATGGCTGTCTGTCCCCCTCCACCCCCCCTCCCGCACTAGTCAGTGTCCTTCCTATCCTGAGTAGCATCAGATCCAACAGGAATAAGTTATCAGCTCACGTGTCTGAAGCAGGGACTTCATAATGTACCTGCAGCTTATATATCCAGGTAGTAAACACTGGATTTTTGTAAAACTTGGTAAAATATTTTAGAGAATTTTAGTAAAAGTCAGATTTGTAAATAAATAAATAAAAAGGTTATTTAATTTAATATTTTTGGTAAACCCATTCCATAATAATAAGCAGACATAAAATTCTCTGTTTTGTGTTTTAAACATAAACAAGAAACATTAAAAGGTAATATAGCTGTCAGGAGTGCTTTACTCCCAGCTTGGGGAGAGCAGAGACCCGGAGATCGCTGGGAGTTTGAGTAATGAATTCCAAGCCAGCCAAGAATGCATACTTAAACCATGTCTCAAAAAACAAAAACAAACAAAATGAAACAAAAACCCACAGGAGAGAGAAATGCTTGTTGGTTGGTTGGTTGGTTTGTTGTTGAAACAGGGTCTCTCCGTATAACCCAGACTGACCAGGAGCACATTTTATAGACCAGGCTGGCTTCAGACTCAGAGATTTGCCTGCCTCTGCCTTCTGCTGGGAATAAAGGCATGTGCAACCCCACCTAGCAAGAAAAACTCCATAATCCTTCCTTTATGTCCTAGAGAGATCTTTCTTTAGAAAAAGGTATACATGAAATTAAAGAAAATGTCCTTGCTGCCAACCAGCATATTGAATATGCAGGTGATTTGTTAATATTTCTTAATATTTTAGTTAAATAGGCTGATTGCCCAGTTGACAGCTAAACTAAGAATAATGTAAACTAACAAGAGAACAACTGGGTACAGTGGTAATTCCAGCTCTCAGAATCTGAGGCAGAAGGATCAGGCTGTGGGTTCAAGGCCAGTATGGGCCACATACAAAACCCTGTCTTAGAAGAAAAAGAAAACAAATAAGAGAATGAAAGAAGAAATTTGAATTATTGATTATAACCCAAGAATTTCCAGCTTGTCCACTAGTTGCCAGATGTTTAACACAGTGTCAGGTTGAAAATCTGTCACTGTCATTTAGTCTCCTCATTGTATTATTAAAACAGTACTCAGGAAGAAAAAACGCATGTGTCCTCTGGACTTGGAGGCATGGAACTTCAACAAAATAAAAGGGCATGCGTGTCTGCCTGGATGCTGAGGAAACACCTGGGTCTGTGCTCTTTTTCACAGAACTTCTATAAGACGGAACTGAACAAGGAGGAGATGTACATCCGCTACATCCACAAACTCTACGATCTGCATCTCAAGGCGCAGAACTTCACAGGTCAGAGTGCTTGGGACTCCGGTGGGGGAAGGGAGCGAGCTACTGATGCATTTGCTATGGTAACTCCTCTTCCTTTCACAGTTAGGGATGAAGACTGGCACTTCTCTTCTAAAACTGAAATGAATGTTAATTATACGCTTCTTAGTGTCGTATTTTCTACTTTATCTATGCATGATTTTTCAAAGATTGCCCCTTGGCATTATGGAGTACATACCTAACTCATTACAATATGTTTGCACTCAGGATTTGCTGTCTCAATTTAAACATGGGATCTTTATAGATGCCCTACTCTGTGCTGTACCTGTGGGATATGTGTTAAATCAATCTTTACTGGAATGGTCATACCAATTTTAAAGAATTTGTGAGAAGAGCACTATGTTTACTAAGATACTGGCCACTTTGATGACTCTCCACTCGTGAAGTTCTCGGGTTCCCTACATTTTTATTTGTCCTGAAGAATTTTACTGCTTAAGACGTTCTCTTACATTTCTTTCAAGCCAGAATTACAAGTGGTTGTGATCCACCTGACTTGATTCCTGGGAATGGGAGTCAGCTCTACTGGAAGAACAAGTACTCTTAACTGCTGAGCTTTCTCTCGAACCCAGGACCAAGCTTTACACAAGGGGCTTTGATGGACATTGCTGAACCCAACCATACCACACCCTCATCCCTGAAGGCCATGTGTGCTGTAGTTGGAATTCTAAGCGAATGGTTCTTTCATTTTTATACTTCAAAAATGTTGTCCTGGACTCTCTGCGTGTGGTGAGAAGTATATAATCTTTTAATGACTGATTGTATGCTGTTTTCTGGTTGCTTTTGAAAATTCGTATTTGGTCTTCGATAGTTTGATGATGACATGGTTTTCTCAAAACTTAGTGTGTTTAGTATTGCCAAGCTCTTCGGATCTTAGAAATCTATTCTCTTCATCAAATCTGAAAAGGTTTTCGGCATTATCTTCTCAAAATATATTTTACATACCAATCTTTTCTTTTAGGACTGCCATGGAATGAGTATTTGGCATCTGGTCATTGTCCCCTGAGTCCCTAGGACTCTGTCATCTTCCCCTGCAACTTCACTTCTGGCCATGGTTTAGGACAGTTGGTTAACTTTGCTCTGTGTCAAGCCCACAGATGCTTTCTGTCATCTTCACTCAGCTGACTTGAATTAGGTCTCTCCACTGAAATGTTTATTTTGTTACTCTTCCAATCTAAAAATTTCATGTTGTTGTTTTCTTCTCATAGCTTCAGTTTCTATACAAAGAATTCATCTTTTCAGTTGTTCAGGAGTGTTCACATTCACTACATGGAGCATGGTTTCAATAGCTGCTTCATGTCTAAGATTCCAGAATGTGAGTCATCTTGGGGTTGGCATCTGTTAATTGCTTTTTCCCTTGGATAGTTATTTAGTTCTGTGGTTTCTTGAATGCCAAGTAATTTTAGATTACATCCTGGACCTTTTGAACATTATGTTACGAGATTCAGCATTCTGTCAAAATTGTTATTTTTAATTTTGGCAATCAGTCCAGTTACTTTTAAAGCTCAGGTCCTATGCCACCATCTAGAGCTTGTGATTCTAATGTCTGATTTTTAAGACCTTGGTACTGCATTCCAGTTCTCTGCATGTGCACCACCCAAGGCAGGTCTCTAGGTTTTGGTTATGGTCTGCACTACTGTGTTACTTATGTCTTTCTTGAGCTCCCTTTTCTCTCTGATTCCCCATTCTTCCCATGGCCCAAGCACTCCCAGTTCTTAGTGTTCTGGCTGTGAAGCTGAGCTTGGAAGATGGAGGAAGCCAGAGAGTTTAAGAGCTCTGTGCCACCAGGAGCCCTGCCCCAACTCTGTAAGAGAAAAGGTCTTCCGAGAGATGTGATTAATCCCATTTGCAGAAAGTCTGAGACGGGAGACATAAAAAGAAGAAAATAAAATTAGGCAACCGAACACATTGTGATCATCTTCAGCGGTGGCTTTTCCTAGTTGCTCTGTTTGTTCCTAATTACTTTTCAAGATCCTCTAAGCACCTCACATATTCTGCGGAAGTGATTACTTACTTACTTACTTACTTACTTCCTTACTGGAGAAAGTAGAGTGGAAGGTGCTTGTTCCACCTTAGCCAGAATCCTTTCTGTGAGTTTGGGAATGACAAATTGAGGGCTTTGCCCCACTCTTCTTCCTGGGAACTCTTGAACTGGGGCCTTAACACAAGTCTCTGAGTTAAGAAGTCCTTTCTGTAACATTTCGTGAATTTTAACATGCCTCTAAGGCCCCTAGCTGGTCCCACTGTCTGTTTGGAGACCTGCATGCTACCCCGGACTCTTTAACCTCCCTCAGCTTGAATGCTGAGGTCTATGGATTCTCTCTCCTCAAAGTAGTTCCTGTGCTGGGATTCTTTTCCTTCAAGCTCCCTTACCGACTCCACACCTACCATCCTTTATCCATGGCTGAACTGATCTTTCCATCTCTTTCTCCACTCTCTCTCTCTCTCTCTCTTTTTAAAAACAGTGAGAGACTCCACTCTCTCTCTTTAAAAAAACAGTATGAGAGAGAGAGAGAGAGAGAGAGAGAGAGAGAGAGAGAGAGAGAGAGAGAGAGAGAGATGTGTGCTTGAAAAGGCCAGACGAGGGAGGGTATTGGACTCTCTGAAGCTGGAGTCACAGGCAGTTGTGAACTGCCTTATGTCTGTGCTGGAACCTAAAGGAGGCTGCTGTGGAAGAGCAGCAAGCAGTCTTAACCACCAAGCCAGCCATCTTTCCAACCCCATTGTCTCTGTTTTAAAGCACTTATCATGGTGGTTTTTTTATTAGTTATACTTTATATAATATGTATTATTATTTAACAAACAAACATACACACACACATATGGTTGTGTGCCTGTGTCTAGACAGACAGGTGATTCCCAGTAAAGGATGAATTCCTTGTTTCTTGTTCTTAGTCTTCTCAGCTCCTAGAAGAGAGACTAGGGATGTGAGACCTAAATAAGTGCATCCCTAATGAATGTGCTCATCAATTAAATTTTAACACCTGGTATGTTGGTTTTCCTTCAGTGCTGATAATGCCTGAATCATGAGAGAACAATGCAGTAGGGTAAACTGTTTTACTTTAAAAACTGATAAAAATACGAATTGAGAAAATACGCTGACAACAATTATTCCATATCTGCACAGATGTTTTTTGGTTTTTCAAGAAAGTCCAGATTTGACCGAGATATCAGAAATGGGTGCTTTTTCTTTATTTGCTCAAAGTTCTATCTTCCCCAAATCATAATCAACATGTCCTGCTCCCATCCAACATCTTACGTAATGTATTTATTTATGGCACCTGCATGCCATGCGGGTGTGGAGGTCACAGGAAAGTTCTAGGAGTCAGTTCTCTCTTCCACCATCCTGCGGTTGCAGGGATCAAACCTGGGTCACCAGGTCTGCGCATTAAGCATCTTTACCTCCGAGTCATCCCGCTGGCCCTCACAGCGTTTTCTCTCTCATGTCCTCGTTTCTGTATGCGTCCTTGAAGACAGTGAGATTGCTGGGAGGACCTTCCTTACTGTTGAAATGATTTAACCTCCCTGCAGCCTTCTGTGTGGTCGCCTTGCTACCCAGTTCATCTCCATCCTTCTGTGCTGTTTCTCTTTGTACACCGCTTTCCTCTCTGTATGCTTGTGGAAATGATGGGATGGCCTGTAGTCAGCCGTGCAGTGGTACTTTGTTTAGAATCTTAAACTCTCTGTCCCATGGAATCTATCCCTCTCCCATCCGCATCAGCTCCCACAGTAACACTTAGAACTTTTGAGTTATTGAAAACCAGCTGCGTAGGGGGTCGGGGGGGGGTGGAACACCTGCAAGGTTTGCATGCTTTTCCTTAGTCAGCACAGTCCACCATGCCCTCCGTGTGCATGCATCCCTCAGCTGTGGATGGTCACCTTCCCAGTCAGATTCTAAAGCAGCTGTGATTTGTCCTGCCACCTCTCTGCGACACCAGCAGTCATTTCTCAGCTTCCTCTGGGCACCTGTCAGCATCTCTACTTTCTCAGACTTGCCCAGGCATCACTCACCTATGCCTGCCCTCCTAAGGACGAGCATGTCTGGGAAAGTAGTAAAGAGGTTAGAAACCTTTTGTTGTTGTTGTTGTTATTGTTGTTATTTTGGGATATATGCCACATGCCATTTTCTACCATAACCATTGTTAAGTGTGCAGTCTATGCCACCACCATTGACCCTAGAATTTTTCTCAGCTTCCCCAACTGAAACACTTTCCTGTCAAACAGTAATTTACCTTTCCTTCTCTCTTTCTGTGAATCTGACCATCAGGGCCCTCTGTGTCCTTCCATGAATGTCTGTGAGCACACAGGCCTCTGTTCTCTTAAACCTGAGACTAGCTCTGTTATTCTCTGAGGAACTTTCAAGCGCTGCAGTGCTGGGAGAAGAACACAGGATAGGAAAGAACAAGGGAAGTGACCCCTGAAGTAGGTCATTAGTAGAACATAGGAGTGATTCCGGCTTGAAGGAACAGACCCTGGGAGCAGTTGGTATAGACCCGCATGGTCTAAGACTGGAACACAGTTGGCTAGACACTTCTTCCAAGTACAGCACAGTCCCTAACATGTGTTCACTGTGATTACCACAGTCTCCCATGGCAGCCTCTATGATTGCAACTGTTTCTGTTTCCAGCCTTGGTGAGAACTCTCTGTCCATGTCACATTAAATCCCCACAAGAAGGTGGCCAGCAGGTAGCAGCCAGGGAAGTACACTGAGGACGCTTCCATGCCTGGCTCTGCCTGGACCACAATACATCTCACTCTGTTCCTCGGAAGCTGAGGTTAGAGCTCAAGAGCTGTGCAGCTACCAAGGCTTCTTAAAAACACCAATGCCTGGGTCCTTTTTCTCCCCTTTCTCTAAATCCTGGCTGCGTTTTGAATCACTCTCCTGTATTCCAGATTCAAATTCACAGCCCTTTATCATTCAAAAGAAAAACAGAAAAAAAAAAACTATGTTCCTTAATTAACAAATTCATTAGCTTCTCCGGGTCTCTCCCGCTGTAATAATGACTGAAAAGGAAGTGGATGAAGAAAAAATGTATCTCTTATGCTACAATCCGTCATCAACAGATGCTGGGGCAGTAACTGAAGTAGGCTAAAACTGAAGCAGAAGCTATGGCGGGGTGTGGCTTACTGGCTGGTACCTGTGGCTTGCCCAGTCTGCTTACTTACACCATCCCGACCACCACCTAGGGTATTACTGCCCACAGTGAATTGGGCCCTCTGGTGTTAAACTATCAATCAAGAAAATGACCACAAAGACTTGCCCACACACCAACCTGGTGGGAGCATTTTTTGGAGTTGGGGTTTCCTCTTCTAAAGTAAGTGTAGCTAGAGTCAAGTTGACATAAAACTGGCTAGCACAGTTAGCTAGCTAGCTAGCTAGCTAGCTAGCCCTACATCTTTGAACTGGCTATAACATGAACTTTCTTGAACACGTTAATTTTGCCCTGAGCATGTGAATGTTGACGCAAGGAGAACTAAAAACAGAAGAGAGGGTATAGATTATAATAGAAACACAAAGATTCAATCCAGCACTCTAATGATTCTGTCACTGAGAAGTCACTGTTAATTAACTTGTTCCTTGTATTCCTGATATTATTAAGTTCAGAATTAAAAGCACTTAAAATACTTCAGTATTGAGTTTGGGGAACTATTCTTTTTTTTTTTAAATTACTATTAATCATTCCATGTATTTACATCTGAAATAATATCCCACTTTCCAGTTACCCCTCGGCCAACCTCCCATTCCACATCTGCCCTCTCCCACTCCCTGTATGAGAGTGCTCCCCCAGCCACCAGTACTCTCCAGCCCCACCACTCTATCATCCCCCTACTCTGGGGCATCAAAACTCCCCGGGACCCAGGGCCTCCCCTCCCGTTGCTGTCGGGCCAGACCATCCTTTGTTACATATGTATCTGGAGCCATGGATCCCTCCGGGTATACTCCTTAGTCTCTGGGAGAACTGAGTGGTCAGGCCAGTCTATGTTGTTCTTCCAGTGGGGTTGCAACCCCCCTCTGCTCCTCCAGTCCTTCTGCCAGCTCCCCCACCAGGTTCCCTGAGTTCAGTCTGATGGTTTGCTACAAGCATCCGCATCTGCATTGGTCAGTTGCTGACCAGACCTCTCCAGGAACTGCCACACTTGGTCCCTGTCCACAAGTGCCTCTTGACCATGGCAACAGTGTTGGGTTTCGTGTCTACAGACATGATGGATCTCCAGATGGGGCTGTTCCCCAGTTGGCCCTTCCTCAGTCTCTGTTCCATTTTTTGTCCCTGTTCTTCCTTTGGACAGGAGATGGGTGGGTGGCCCCATCCCTCAACCAAGGGCCGTACCTATCAGGAAATGGTTTGGGGCCCTGGCTGACTTCCTGTCTTCTTCCTTGTCTTGCAGAGGCTGCCTACACCCTCCTGTTGTATGACGAGCTGCTGGAGTGGTCTGATCGGCCTCTCAGGGAGTTCCTGACCTACCCCATGCAGACTGAGTGGCAGCGCAAGGAGCACCTGCACCTCACCATCATCCAGAACTTCGACCGAGGCAAAGTGAGTCTCAGTGGCAACCCATGCGCTTCACTTTTCTTTCTTCTCCAGCAGGCTCACCACACTGTAGAGCGGAGTAGAAGTGCCCGGAGCTTGTTCAGGTGTCTAAATGCAGCCCCTAGATACTTTGATTAAGTGGCTCTATAATGGGTCTGGGGAATCTGTTGTTTTAATGAGGTCCAAGTTCTTTATCACCTTTGACTGATCTTGAGATACTGACATTGTCTTAGTCCACGATAGCCACTATAGCAGATTATATAGGCTGGGAGCTCACTTGGTAAGGGCACCTGCTGGTAAGCCTGATGACCTGAGGCTAATGCCTGTGACTCCTGCAAGGGGGTCCTCTTACTTCCACACATGCTGTAATACATGTGCTCTCTCTCTCTCTCTCTCTCTCTCTCTCTCACACACACACACACACACACACGCGCGTGCACACACACACACACACACACACAATGGATGAGTTATAAACAAGCGAAATGGATTTACTTATTTGTCACTGTTTTGGAGGCTGAGAAGGCTAAGTCAAGACCTCAGAGGATTCAGTGTGGTAAAGACCTACTTCCTCATGGATGCTGTCTTCTCCATGTGTCCCCATGATGGAAGAGGAGTTGACTCTGGAAAACCTATTTTTAAAGGACACTGAATCTTTTATGACCTAACGATCTGCCCGGGGCCCTGTGTCTGAACACCTGAGGAGTTAGGATTTGGACATAGGAATGTTAGGGAAACACGGCATTCAGACGATAGCACTCTGCCATTGTCTCTGAGAAACTACTGTCTGCCTTCACCTGCTCCCCAAATTGGAATGCATCTTTCTAGTTCTGCCTTCATTTTTAAAGTAAAATGAAGGAGACTGGATGCGTTAAAGAAGTTGTAGCCCTTAGTGTAGCCAAAACGCTCAGTACTGAAGTACTCGCCCACTTACTGCAACTTAGTGTGCCACCCGACTTTCCTTCCTGTCCCTCCTAAGGGGGTGTGACTCTTCCTTCTAAATGACTAGGAATCTGAGCACCAGTTGATTTGATTTGAAGCTTTGGGTGCTTTATATATCTTGTCTCAATCACAAAGGTTAAGCACAGAGTTGAATACAGCAAGTGGCTGTCAGTTTTCTATAGAACACAGTTAGGGGTCCCTAACATTTGGTGCAAGTAAATTGCTTATCTCATGTCCTGTCTTATTATTCATCTCACTACAGTGATAGGACTTTACGCTAATACCAGCATGATGCCTTTGGTCCTACCTATATAGCTATTTTTTTCTATTAATGAAAATTATATATGTGTGTGTATATATATGTGTGAGTATGTGTATATGATGTGTGAGTGTGTGTGTGTGTACACATACACAACCTGTTTATGGTTTCCCTTCCCTCTCCTCTTCTTCATCCCTCCCTACCTTCCCAGCCATCTAGATCCACCCACTTTCTGTCTCTCATTAGAAAACAAACAGGCTTCTAAGGAAGTATACTATTATTCACATGCTGAACCAGCAAAACAAATAGAAGAAACAGCCCAAGAAAAGGCACAGGCCACATGTACTGACACAGAGACCCGTCTGTTCACACACTCAGGAGTCCCTTAAATACAAAAAACTGGATGTCATACACAAAGGACTTGCAGCCTAAAATGTGGGGAGGAGAGGAGCAGAAGAGGAGAAGGGGGGAGGAAAGGGGGAACAGAAGGAAGAGGAGGAAGAATAGAAAATAAAAAACAAAAGCCCTGATGAGAGGAAGAGACAGGAACCTGCAAAGCTGTCATTGACTTTGTTTTCTGTTGGCCAGCTCCTGCTGAGCATGTGACCTACCCTTAGGACTCTTTTGTTTCCCCAGTGAGATTCCCTTGGAGAAAACTAAATTTTCATTTGCAAGTAGTTATCAACTGGAGATAACTACTGAATTAGGCTTGGGGGTCATGCAGTCACTTCTTTCCGCTCTAGAACCCCATCTGGTTTAGACCTGCGCAGGCCCTGTGTATGCTGCCTCGGGTGTCTGAGAGCTCATATTTGTGTCTCTCCTGTTATGTTTAGAGGGCCCTCTGGCTCACACACTTTTTCCTGCCTCCTCTCCTGCAGGGTTCCCTTAGCTTTTAGGAGAGTATATGATGAAGACATCTATTTAGGACTGAGTATTGTAAGGTCTCTTACTCTGCATATTTTCTAGCTGTTGGTCTCTCTGGGTGATCTGGCTGTGACACCTGTCACTGCATTGATCTCCAGGGTTGATTCGGGAATAAGCTATTTCAAAGTTTCACATATTTCCCATCCCCAGAAACTTGTGCTATAGGTCAGGGTTATAAACCACTTCCCACAGTCCTACTGCCTATAAGCTATAAAGAACTCTCACATGTTAAATGGTTAAAAAGATGAAGAGACTGTTGATACTATGAGGCACGTGAAAACTATATGAAATTTGCCTTTGCACCCATAGATTCTTATTATGACATGGCCATTCTCAGTTATGACTATTCTGACTTCATGCAATAACAGATGAATTTAGTAACTGACAAAGCTTGTGTGGCCCTAAAGCCACAAATACTGAGTATCCGGGCTTTTGAATAAAAGTTTTGAAGAAAAAAACTTGGTTGATAGTATGCTAGATGACAAAATTTGAACGTTTCTTCTAAAAGAAACATACTACACTAATGGGAATCTAATAGCCCTCACAATCACATAAGCGTGTTAGCCAAGTAAGGAGACCAAGCTTCCAGGCTTGACTTACTAGGCCTTAGAGGTCAGGGGTAATTCCCTCCTGAGCACTAAGAGTCTATATCTGCATCCATTTACGTGGGCATCATGAAAGTGCAGTTGTTTCCAGAGCAGGATAGAACACAAGAAAATACTGATTTTGTAGCATGTGTTAGTGAATGTTACGAGGAACTGACATATCCAACTTTCTGAACATTTTTAATGAGTTACATGTTAATTGAATGGTTTTTTTTTCATGCTTGGAATGGCATTGTTATTATTTTAGATTTTTGTAAAGACGTAGCCAATAAGGCTTTATGATCCAAAAGCATCCATAGCCTGACTTTTGGATAGAGGTGTGAAATACGGTGAATGCTTACTTTCCTGCTACTGTCTGTCCGCAGTGTTGGGAGAATGGCATTATCTTGTGCCGGAAGATTGCAGAACAATATGAGAGTTACTATGACTACAGGAACCTGAGCAAGATGAGGGTAAAGTACTTGGGTGTCTGTGAATCAGGTGTGACTAACTTCTCAGCAGGGCTATAGGAAATCAGCGTTGTGACTCTCTTGATACAGCTTACAGAAACTTTCTCTAAGATAAGTATTTTCCCTGAAGCATGCTATGCCATGTATGCATAAAAACAACAAATCGATCTGTGTGTTCTTTTGATTAATATATAAAGGGGGAACCCTCGATCCATTTCTGAAGTCCCACATCTGAAATCCACAATCTAATCCAGGATTTTAAGTTTATTGTGGAAAATCTCTGCACCGAAGATCTTCCCAATTATGCAAAAACTTCCTGACAATCTACAGTTCTTAGTATCTGTGGTCCTCAAAACAAACTGGTAGAAATGGTTAGCTGGCTTGTATTAAAATAAATTCAGGACAAATCCTACATAAACTCTCTCTATACTCTTGGAAATTGTTCTCACTAAACCAAGTCCCAGTGGTCAAGGATCTCCATATCCCCTGTTCCTGAGTCTTTTGTTTGTATCGCCTTGCATTTAGGTTCAGACAAATCCTTACGCTTGGGAGTTACAAGCGTTTATCATGATGAATGCAAAGGTGCCACTCTGTTTCTCTGCTCTTACATATTTAAACGATAATGATATCCCCTTCCACTTTTGAGGCTGGCGTTGGATACATAACATAACCTTCAACAGCTCGCAAAGGCCCCTTGCACTAGCACAAGCACCTTATTCGACCGCTGGGAACTGACCCCATACTTTTGGCCAAGTCTTTCACATCAGCAGGCCAATGATATTTTCTCCTAGCTTGAAAACTAAAGGAGAGAAGAAAAAAAACACTTGACTTCAGTTCATCATGCTGACGCTTTATATAAAAACATTGCTATTTAACTTCTCCTGGCATCCTGTCCCCACAACAGAAGTGAGGTTACAGTGTTTACCAGTGAGAACCCTTGGGTGCCGTAGCCACTAAGATTTTTATAAACCCAACACATTACACTTCATATCAACTGCTCTTTGGGGTGCTGTAACTGGGGGAGGAGGAAGCCTTCAAGTACAATATTAGTCTTTCCCTGGAAACCCCCCGGGAAAACAATACCACAAAAGGGAAGCCATGAGCTTTGTTTGCTCCCTAGTTTGAACATTGTCAAAGACATATTTAAGAGCTTTTAGCTCAGACAGCACTTTGTGCCGCACACCTCCCTTGGCCTGGGTTGGTGATTTATCCCCCTTCCACCTATACAAAGTTGTATGTTCTCCATGTCCTGAATACTGTGTGCAAGGGGAAAGCAAATATACCTAACATAAGAATTCTCCAGAAGGGCTTGGCTTCTAACTATTTGTGTTAACTGGGACTTGCCTATGTCCATGATGAAGTGAACATTTCCTTAATAGACTTGTAGACATTGTCCTCTGGTAGGAGCACATAGTACAACCCTTGATCCTTTCAAGAATCAGTAAGCTGTAGCCTGTGCTCTGGCACGTTGAGAGAAGTACCAGGGAAACCAGGAAGCCTACAAAGACTGAAGTGTTCAGTATGTATTTACAACATTGGCTGGTCCTCTCCTGAAAGCATTAAAAAGGAATCAAATCCTGTTCTGAATGAATTAAAATATTTCATCTGTGTACAGAAGCACATTCTTATATTGGTGTGGCTGACATGTGGGATGGAATTCACAGACCTTCTTCCCCTATACTTCCCCAGATGATGGAAGCCTCTTTGTATGACAAAATCATGGACCAGCAGCGTCTGGAACCTGAATTCTTCAGAGTTGGATTTTATGGGAAAAAGTTTCCATTTTTCTTAAGAGTAAGTTATATACTACTTAATTTGCTTTAATCCTTCCAGCTCAGATCCTGCAATCAAGAAAACGAAGATATAGTGACATTGGATGACCAGTGACAAGAAGGCGACAGCATGCTTTGCCTTGAACAGTGTCTTAAAACCAAACAGTTTGCCCCTTCCTGTGTTTACATTATGAAGCCTTCAGAGGTTATGTCTTCCCTTCGGTGGTATTCACTGTTGTATTCAGTGTGCAGTTCCCACAGATAGCATTAGAAAATGTGGAACACAGCAATAGAGGGGCTTGCAGTTGCAGACTGTAGGAATTAACAGAGTCACATCAAGTTGAAATCCTACTCCAGAGCCATGGGAAAAGCGTTGTTGGTCCTTTTTGATGGCTTTATAAAAAGGTAAATATCACCCAGCACAGACATCTGATTTATTGGTACTATAAATCTGCAAAGGGTAACTTCAAGACTTTGTGAGGCAGTATAAAATACTTAGTATCGACCCTCTCGTTTATACTGTACCACATAGTATTTTATATGTCTGAGTACTATTGGATACATCCTCCCCATCCAAACACCCTCCATGTATTAAAACGCTGGTTAAAAGAGTTCCTTTACTCACTTAGGGAACTGTGGAGAAGTGCTCTGGATTCCTGATAAAATCCATTTATTCCATTTATGAGCCAAGTATGACACCTCAATCATGTAATACCAGCACTTGGGAGGCTGAGGCAGGAGAATTGCTACAACTTTACTTTGGCCAGTGGTGATTTCCAGGCCAGCCTAGCCTTCAGAGTAATACATGTCCAGAAAGGGGGTTGGGGAGAGAGAGAGAGAGAGAGAGAGAGAGAGAGAGAGAGAGAGAGAGAGAGAGAGAGAGAGAATATGAGAATTGAGTGCATTACAACTTTAAATCTCAATATAAAAATATTTGTGTTGAGCTAAATCTTGCCATAACTGTAAACATGTATAAGAAAAGGCAAGGTGAGTCTACTCAGAGAAGGAAGAAGAGAAAAATGTCATTTATTGCTTAATCTTTAGCTTATCTGCCTTTTAGATAAGTAGAAAGACTGGCAGAATGGACCTCAAAATATCCAAAGAGCATCAGTAAATATTTAGATCACGTGGAACAGTTACATGATGGCTGTAGTATGTTGTTTAGCACTGATCATTAACTTGACAGAATTGGATCCACTTGGGAGACAAGCCTCCAGGCAGTCCTGTGAAAGATCTTGTTGACTGGATTGTGAAAGATCTTGTCGAATGGATTACCCTTAGGAATGCCCTGCATAAAAAAAGGCAGAAACTACCTTAGTAGTTCTCTCTCTCTCTCATTCCTGCCTGCCTGTGCACTGACATGTCACCAGCTGCTGACAGACTCACTTCTCTACTATAAGGGACTATGCCCTAGAACTATGAGCCTGAGAAAACTCTCCTGCCCCAAGGGTTTGTGAAACAGCCTTGGTCAGGGTACTTTATCACAACACCAACAGGAAAAGGAACTCACAAGTTGACATTGTCTTTTATCGATTGAAATGACCATGTCCTTGAGTGCTACATGGATATTGTATAAAATCTGTATTGCACTTAAAAAATAAGTGCACGCAGCATTGCAGGTAGGCCTATCTGAAGATGAAAGAAAGATCACTTCCAGATTAAAAAATAATGGCAAATGTAGATGATTTGCTAAATTTAAAAGACTTCATCCAGTTCCGGTCAGTTGTCAGTAACCCTTGCCGAGCACAGGGGCCTGGCTCTCAGTGGCGTGGCGTTCCTTCTAGGGCAGTGAGCAACATAGGGGACCAGAAACTCCTTCAGCAGAGCAAAGTGTGACTTTGATGTAGATGAGTCTCTTCTTCTCTTGATACGAAGTTCTACAGTATGAAAAAACTACATTTCCCTCCATAGCATGTCAAGAATTGGCATTGTGAATTGAAGGTATGATGTTTGGAGAACATAAATGTTTTAGGGACTCAAAAAGCTTCTGGTTTCTTTAAACTGTAAGAAGAAAACAAAAGAATCTTTATGTTGAAGGAAATATGTAGTAATATTTGATAAGTTATATGTCATATATTGGTAAATATCCATATTGATATGTTTATCTCTATAACAAACTGGTCATCTGATACACCTTTTTATATTTTTATGGAGGAAGAGGTTCATGACACTAAATGTGCTGAAGCAGTCCTGTAGCCCTGACTAAATATGATTTTTTTACAAGCATTCAGTGAAGCACCCTAGATCCCTATCTACTCCATGTAATTACTGTAAATAGAAGGGTATATAGGGCTAGAAAAATGGCTCCGGTTAACAGCACTTGCTGGTCTTCCAGAAGGACCCTAGTTGGGTTGCCACCACCCATGTGAAGCAAGTCACAACTGCCCTTAACACTGGCTCCAACACTCTGTCCTGGCCTCTGTGGGCACCAATATAACATGTGGCCTACACTCAGATACATACACATACATATAACATTTCTTAAAAATCAATCTTGAGAGATAATATACTTTTAAAAATCAGAAGTAGCTTGGAAGCACAAATTATAAAGGAAGTTTAGCAAACATCAAAACTACATTGACCAAATAGACCAAAGTTTGTTTAATAAACAATTATAATAAATTGATGTGTCTATCATTGGTCTTTTGGAAAATAGCCTTTTTCTATGTAATCGTCATTTACTTCAAAATGAAAGAGAAGGGTGGCCCTCTTTTGGATTGTAAGGAACACTGCAGGCTTCAGAATCCCAAGGAGTGCCTCTCCTTGTCTTTTTTTTTTTTTTTAATTCCAAATTAAAAATAAATATCAAGATTTAAAATGTCCATATGTCCATTTGTTGTTTGATTAATGCAGGATGCATTTTAAAATTCTAGTACATTGAAACAGTTGTATAATCTACGTAGTTATTTTCCCCCATAAATGGAAAGTGTTAACCCTCATAACTGGTCTACATCTAGGTCATTAAAAAGAACTCTGAAAGCACTTGTATGAAGGTCTGCATCTAAATGTTCTTGGCAGCACTGTTTATATCATCCCAAAAGTAGGAGAAAAAAAACTCAAGGATCATCAGGTGATGGATGGACAGGCCAAATGAAATTTATCTACACAATGGATTACTACCCAGCAACTAAAACAAAAGTATACATCCCTACCACAAGCTAAAGAAGTCACTGAAGCCAGGGCCCCAAGATGTATGCCATCCTTCCGAAGGCTAGAATAGAGATGGCCATCTTCCTGCCCTCTCAGTGGAAGTAGAACACTGATCTCAGAGCCTGTTAGGATAAGATGCAGTCAAGTGGATTTTTAGTTATTGCAAATCTTTGTTCTCTTAGAAACTGGACATTTATGTGTATGAGTGGGATGTACATCTTTTAAAGTCATCGTCAACATGTGTCAATATTTTAAGACGCTGCTTGGGTCTTGTCCTTGATGCTCACCATCAGTTCTCATGCAACTGAACCTGAGATTCAGAGCATGCTATTGGGTCTGGTGAAAATCAGTAACACGTGAGGCATTTGCCCTTTGCCCTTTGCCCTTTGCCCTTTACCCAGCATGTTTATTCACGGGCATATTTTCAGACAGTTATGGTTTATTTTATCATTGCTGCAGTGTCATGACATGGAACAGATGGTCAGTTATTACCACAGTCGTGGGGTTTTTTTTTCTTCTTCTTCTCTTTTGTTATATAATCCTAATTTCTGTTTTGATTGCACCCCCAGAATAAGGAGTTTGTATGTCGAGGGCATGACTACGAAAGACTGGAGGCCTTCCAACAGCGAATGCTGAACGAGTTCCCCCATGCCATCGCCATGCAGCATGCCAACCAGCCTGACGAGACCATCTTCCAGGCGGAAGCTCAGTGTATCCATTCCTGATGGGCCCCAGTTGGGTGGTACCTGCTGTTAGCTGCAGGACATCGTCCTGTGAACTGTTGTGGCCACAGCTCCCTTTTCAGTGCCTCCCCCAGACTTGCTAGTCCTCTCCATCCTGGTGTTAGCTTGGTGCCTTCTGAACGGAATGTAATTGTTCTAATTGTTGTCACAGAGTCAGTGGGAAAGAAATGCCATAAACATCTGGTAAGGAATTTTCTCCCTTTTGTTGGACAGGCCTGCAAATTTACACTTCTAAAGCACATTTCCCATAGAACAATAGAATAGTTTTCCTCTGACTTCCTGTGGAAACTGTTTCAGTTCAAGGAAGTGGTAGCATTGTGTTCACTACAGCCCATCCTCCACCTCCTCTTCCTCTTCTACTTGAATTATAGAGTGAGGGTAAGAAGAAAAAGAAGTGTCTCCAGTATCCTTGGGGGGGGGGGGGAGCTCTCAGCTCTGATATTCAGGACTTTGACTTAATAATAGCATATAATTCACACCCCCTATGTAAACATACCTAAACACAAAGCAAACAATTAAAATGGAAGCGTGTAGGCTTTAGACACAAAGGCAATTCACCCATCAGTTCTTTCTAAATCCATCAGAAACCAGTGGTTTTAAAGAAAAACAGGTAAACTCCCAGTGGTTTATGGATATGCTTTCAAGGCAGAACCTAAATGCAAAAGAAACAAATTATTTAAGAAAAATATTTGCTCTGTTTCTCTGGAGAGGAAGTGACTATATAAACAAAATAGTATTTAAAGTGGGAAGTATAACTAACCACTTGGCTTATCTATACCTGGCTTTGGAGAATGGATGCCACACTTCAGAAGGCTGGGGTCGCAGGAACACTTGGCAGGTGCAAATCCCTGTCAGTTCTGGTTACTGCCTTTGGTCAGAGTCTTATGAGGACTCCCATATCATTATAAATGAATTTTAGGAGCCATGAACAACAGAGTGAAGATGAATGTGTACAAGGTTACCCTGACTCTGCAAACCCAAGCCCAGCTGTCCCTCCCCAACCCTACTAATGTAAGCTGTAACTTCACAGATTACAGAAATGCCAAGCATATGTCCTGTAAGAATCAAACTTTTAGGACTAGATCAAGGCCTGAAGTTGGAGGCATGCTTAGACGTGTGTTATTCATAGCTTCTGGGCAGTTTTAAATGACTTCAGCTGGAATGGAAACACCAGACTGCCTTGCCATTTGCCAAGCCGGGTTCCCTCCTTGACTCTTTAATCTTAGATTTACAGATATATGCTGTGACTCCCATTCCAGAGAGCCAGGAGGTACTACAGAGAGAGGGGGTTCCGGACAACATCAAAAGCTTCTATAAAGTGAATCACATCTGGAAGTTCCGCTACGACAGACCATTCCACAAAGGCACAAAAGACAAGGAGAACGAATTCAAGGTACCCTACAGTTTCTGTAACACGCTGCCTCCTCGAATGCTTTCTTAGACCGAGCTCTCCGACTCGTAGTAAATAGTAACTGAGGATAAAGTCATGTGACTGGAACAAAGGGTCTAGAGTTCCTTTTATCCTACTAACTCCCAGCTCTGCAGTGTATCCAAGTGATAGGAAACATTTTCTAAGCAAGAAGAGTTTTAGTCCCAAGCTCAGAAAGTCTGAGCAGATCTGGGAGTAGGTCTTGAAATCAACTTCCCTACGGCAGTTCCAATACCAGTGGTGCTTAGACCAACCTTTAAACTCACGTTTGAACTTGGGTATTCTAACATCAAGGAAAGACGGAGTAAAGAGAAGCCAAGGACTAGGCGAGGGAGAACTGAGAAGAGGCCACGCGGGCATTCTGTTGGTAGCATGGAGATGCTCCGTTCTGTCCTTGGCTCTAGTCCTCATGGCAACAGTGTGATTAGGATTCTGAAATGAGGACCAGAGTGTGTGCTAATCCTGGCCTCTGCATGTGCCAGCCCGTCTGCCCTCACCAGCTCCATGTGCCTTGCTAGTTTAGCATGCTCCCAGTCAGAAAGTTCTCACAGCCTCACTGGGAAAAGGATATCTAAATATCTATTCAGAAATCACTTCTTTCCTTGAAAACCACGATATGGGAAGAGTAGACCCCAGTCACTTGGCATTCAAACCTGAACAAAATTGCAAAATGAGCTTATTCCTGTGAGACTGTTGCTTAACATCTCTTACAACAAATACTCAAGCCACGATGTGTCTCCTAACACTATCAGTCTTACGTAATTCTGACCCACACCCATCCTTGCCCAGTGGTTTCCCAGTGCTGCCAGGGGTTACTGCCAGGCAAGGGGCAGAGGTGGTAGCTTTGCAGAGTTCCAAGAAGACTGAATTTTAAAAATGTGCCTTTGTGGTAGATTTGATGTGCATTTACTATCTATATCTATCTATCTATCTATCTATCTATCTATCTATCTATCTATCTATCTATATACCTATATCTACATATATATCTGTATATATGCAGGAATGTATATATGTAGATAATACATATATCATCTAGATATATATGTAGATAATATGTATATATTATCTAGATATATATCTTAAATGTATATATAGATATACATTTTTTTTAAAAGACTAGAATCAGCCAACTATCCCAGCAGCCTGCCCACTGGCTCTTCTCTGGGTCTTCTTTCTCCCTGTGGATTGAGCACTAAAGAAACCATTGGAAAACAGCACTGAGATATTACTGAAAAGACCCACAATCATTTTCTAGTCCTTTCTGTGTATTTCTATCTTTTTTTCCCCTCTCGGGCCACCTAAAGACCTTACTAGTTATGATACAGTCCTTTCTACTTGCAGTGTTTTTCGGTTCTGAGTCCTGGATGCACTGGAGTCCTACAGTTGGCTTGTTCAGGGTCATATGCCCATGGCCTTTAGCCTTAGTACCGAAACCCATGTCTTCCAACTCCCTTTCTTTTGCTTTTTCTACTGCACCATATTTCCTCCTGGCCAGCAATTTAATGATCAGTGAAATGGCTACCTTACCAGGGTGGGTAAAGTTAAAGTAGGCTCCCTTTCCCTAGAATCTAGCTCCAAACTGTGCCCCATCATTCCCTCTCCACCCAGCTCCAAGTCTGTGTGGGCAGCCTCCTGCCTGCACAGCTGCCCCCCACTCTCCTCCTGGTGAACTCTTCACTCTATAAAATCCATCTCACTTGTCTACGGCTCAGCTGCCATCCTGGTCCCCCTCGGCAGCATGAGTCCCCGCATCCTGGGCACACCCCTCTTTCACCCCTCTGATCTCTGAGCTGGTTGCCTCCCTGTCATCAGACTCTCTCAAGCTCCTACCACATGGACTCCTCTGTAGTCGGCTCAGGAGCTCTTCCCTGGTAGAAAGTCATTCTCTTTTTCACCGCTCTGTAGTCAAAATAAATGGTGCAATTCCAGGAATTTTGTCAAGTTCCTGTTACTGTTGTTAACATACTAAATAATGATGATAAAATATAAATTCTAAAACTGGTTAATAAAGGAAAAGACTTGCCGTGAGCAGTGGCTCATGCCTAAAGCAACTGTCTTTCATGTGTCTTGAAGGAGGTCCTCTTCAGAAGGAGTCTGACTCAAAGCACACAGGTGCCTCTGCATTACAGTAGTCCAGCGCATCACCAGAAGAGTGGCTCTGTACACATGACAATGGAGAAGAAATGAGGCTCCGGGTGTGGGTGTCAGGGCTAGCCCTTCTGGTAATTAGAATGTGGCTTTGAGGGAGTCAAGAGTCTTTCTAAAACTAAAAGTCTTCACCTTAAAACAGAAGGTTCAAGCCATGTGTTTCTAAAGTCCTCTGTCTCTTTAGGTGACTGTTACCCTAATCTTGTCTTGATGACGTATACTGTTGCCCCTTCTAAATGAAATGGCTAAAGCTCAGTGAGTGAGGGGGTTAAAGTCACATTTTGGAGAAACAGTGGCGAAGACTGCATACAGCTTGCCATTGTATTCTGACCCTGGCTTTCTGAGGCCCGTGCTCTTTTTTTTTTTTTTTTTTTTTTTTTCTACATAGCAAAAAGGTTTTTAGGCAGTGTGCAGAATTACTAACTGGATTGTTTCACAAGTGTCCCTTTCATGAGTGACTGAAGAAAGGCTGCGGGAAATAAGGAGCACCTGCTCAGATTTGTCGCCACTCGAGGCCTAGAGAGGAGGGAGGCGTAGAAACTGACTCTGTGTTGTTTTGCAGAGTCTCTGGGTGGAAAGAACATCGCTGTACTTGGTCCAGAGCTTACCTGGCATCTCCCGCTGGTTCGAGGTGGAAAAGCGTGAAGTGGTAAGGGACATAGCATCTCCCCAGCAACCATCCATGCCCGGGCGCTGAGCCCACGGCGACCTGCTTATACTCTTTGACTTCCTGGGTCCCCCCCCCCCCCGCAGTGCTGACTGCATTACCTAAGGTATTGATTAAAGGTAATTGTTGATGTCCTACTTCAACCCACCAGAACACTTCTTTGAAGCCGGTATGGTGGCAGCATGTAAAAAAACGACACGTTGGAGTTCTGGAGTGACGACCAGCCTGCCAACTCTTCTCCCTGGGTTGGATCGGTGATCTTCGTTGCTTACCACGCGGCAGCCCAAAGCCAAGAGGGCGGCCTGTTTTCTTGGGCAGTTATCGTGTCAGAGTTATGACATGGGTATTCCAAAACCCAGCTCTGTCGCTCTCTCTTTGAGCCTTAGTTTTCTGGTTGGCAAAATGAAGCTAATATGGAGCCCTTTCATATAAAGCTTACGTAAAATCTGTCCCCGTGGAGCCTCGGCTGTTTTGGTCTGCAGTGAGAGAGACAGTGAGAGGAACTGAGCGGGCCTGAATGGAGCTGCAGGTAAAGAGGCCGTCACAGAACCTGATAACTTCAGCGCTCAAGAATTCTCTGGTTGCCAGGCAACCTCTCCACAGCCTCTCTCCGAATGAAGAGAAGTGGGAGAGAGTAGCTGACTGCAACGAGGCTGCTACTCCAGCCTGCTGTCTCTCTCTACTGCATTTCAGCATGGTGGCCATAGCATCCCAGCCTCCCAGGACCCTTTCCTTCTTTTGCACATCCATTATGGCTCCGAGCCCAGCCCTGGGATTGACCTAGTATTCAGCTCGAAATAAAATACATCAATTGTAAATCTATCGTGCAAACAATCCCAAAGTAAGTAGCAGCTTACTTTGTTCATAAACAAGTAAAAAGTAGCTCCCCCCCCAAAATGTTTTTCCAGAATGGCTTCTCCTACAAAAATCTCTCAGCATTTAAGACCAACTTATCACGTTCAAAGCTAAGGGTTGAATGAGTTTTTCATTTTACAATGTCAAAATATTAATGTGGCTCCCTAAGGAAGCTAAACCCGATTCATGAAATTATGTTAGTCCAGTTATATCTGTGTGCAATCTGAGCCAGGGGTCGGTCCGCCATTGCTGGTTGCTGTTATAGCATACCTTAGTGCCTTTCATAGAAGAGGGGAGGCGGCCACTGTGCTCAAAAAATCTTATTATTATGCTTCCTACAGAACGGCAAAAGCCCAACCCACAGCAGTGTTCCTAGTCACCCACACTGCATTAATGATTCAAAGAGTCTTTTCAGATCTATACAGCCCAGAATGTTAAATCCTGTGAAGATTCACCAACAGTCCTAGCTCAGGAAACAACACACACACACACACACACACACACACACACCCCACTCATGAAACATACCATGCTGATAATGATAAAGGGAGAAATACTAAACACAGCCTTTCAAATATTAGCTGCCTACTTTCTTAGAATATGCAATCTTATGTTCTCACATAACAAGTCAAACAGGGCTACTGCGTTCCCTAAGTGCAGCCCACTCTCAGCAGCCTCTGTGTGGTTCTCCTGTTCCTGCTACCTAGAACGATCCATGATCCATTAGAGTTGTTGGCTCACTGGTTTGGTTCTTCCTATATAGGGACTTCAGGAACATAGTAGGTACTCAATAGATGCAGAAAAATGAATTGAAATTTCTTATCTTTGATGCTAGAATCTGCAGGTGAATGGATGGCTTCAAATTTCATTTGATCATAGTTCATGGTTAAGGAAGCCCATTGATACCGTCTTCCCAGCGTGAGAACACCTTCCAGCGCAAGAAACAGCAGCCAACAGGGAGGAAGCAGGCGGCTTAGTTCTAACGTGATTTCTCTACTCCTTACGTGGTGTGTGGTGTCTTTAGCACTAGGATCTTATCAGCTAGTTCTGGTGGGCAACCAAAAAGAATGGCCAAACCTATCTTGTTTCACAGGCCTGCAGAGCTTCTTTGACCAACAAAGCAACAGGCGATATCTCATACCTGACACTAGGGCTTTGTTTAGTGACTCTCAGCATGCGGCAGCAGCACTATCCAAATATTGGGCTAGAGCTCTTTGAAGTCTTCCTTAACTTATGTTTTACGTTGGCTTAAAAAGTAGTGTGTGTCTACGATTGACAGTATAGCTTTTTCCATACATCTTAGTGTTGGTTAACCTTCCTCTTCCCACTCTCATCTCCTCTGTCCACCCACACCCATCCCTGCTTAAACTTTCCACCCTCACGATCCCTCCTCTGTACAGCTATATCTCTGTGTTGCTCTCCCCACTCCCTTGAGGCATCTCCTCACCCAGTAGCCCTTGTCTGATTTCATTGCTTCTGCAGCTACTCCAGATTAATCACACAGACCTGAAGGTCTGAAACTAGACTCTAAACGTGAGAGAGAACATGCAGTGTTTATCTTTCTAAGCCTCGGTATAATTTTTCCCTAGTTCCATCCATTCACCTGCAGACTTCCCAACTGCATTTCTCTGCAGATGAAGGAGATACACTGTGTATATGGCCACATTTTCCCTGTGCACTCATCAGTGGTCGGCCATCAAGGCTTCTTAGCTTTTGTGAACAGAGCATCTATGAGCATGGTTGAGCAAGTATTTCTGAAGTACGATGTCCATTGGGTATTTGGTCAGTAGTGGGTCATATGGTAATTCTGTCTAGGTTTTTTTTTTTTTTTTTTGAGGAACCTCCACGCTGATTTCCATAGTGACTGCTCAAGTGTACGCTTACCAACAGTAAGGGTTTCCTCTGTCCTAACCAGTGTTTGTTCTTTATCATAGCCATTCTGGTTCTGGTGAAATGGAATCTCAATGTGGATTATTGATGCCCCCTTCCATAAGGGGGAAGTCATATCCAGTGCAGTATACCTGCCCCATTCCCCAATACATGGCTGAGGAGGTTTTAGACACTAACAGAAGCAGGAATGGGTTTATGCAGCCCTGCCTCTCCCTGCTGAACTAGTAATGGATTCTAGGGAAGGGATAGTCATTCTTCATTTGAGTGCCCACTGAGAAGCCCACTAGGCCCAGTGGATGACTCCAAACCCATGATCACACAGATGATCCTGGTTAAACTCAGAGGGTCTCAAAAATAGTAATAATAACAACAACAACAACAACAACAACAACAATGAAAAGAAAAGATGTAGGCAAGGTATTCAAAGGCAAGATAGAATGATAGGGGTGTGAGGGATATTAGAAAGGCTTCTGTTTGTACTCATCAAGATACACATTATATATGTACAAAATTGTCAAAGAACACTCAACGGGAGTCCCTTCCAGCCCTGCTAACAGCGCCATCTAGTGCTTCAGTGCTGCTCTAGGCTCCTGGTCTAACCTATGACAGAAGTCCCCTCCTGCTTTGACCCTTACTTCATACTCCAGGGACCTGGGAGGCAGTTACCCACCGACACTTAGCTCTGTCACACGAAAGCATAGAGGGGATGTATAACAATCCTAATTTGTCATGTTCAGCAGCTAGAAAAGGGACCCATTTTGTTTTATCTGCACTTCTAACCACTTACCACACCAGATAATGTTATAACAAATGTGATGCAGTGCCCTCCATAACTCATTGTGTGTGTTTATAAGCAACCTGTCAGTTTTACCTATAAAAGAGTCCCAGTAACGCGGTGAATATAAAATTTCTAGCCCTCCCTTATGCCTCGCCGAGAGTCTCGTTTTCTTTTCACTCTTCCTTTGAGTCTAGACATTCACTTTAGTTCTTTGCAGTGTTGCCTAAAGGCTTTTAGTCTAGATTTTCCCCCTTGCATGTTTTCTTTTAATATTTTTTTTGTTGAAGAATCACAGTGGCTTGCCTTGGAATGTTTTCTCAAATCTTGATCCAAGTGGGGTCGGTCATGTAACGTATTTCTCTGTGGCCTATATTTCTTGTAAGTTGATAGTTAAGCCTCAAGGCGTAGTAAGGGTTTGTTTTTTTTTGTGCAAGACCACTTGATGGTTTTTTATGCCTCCCGCCTGATTTCTCCTGTTCTCCCCTCCTCTTCTCTTGCGATGTTAGCGAGAATAATTGGCAACCGGTGTTTAGTTGTCATTGCCCAGACCTAGTGACCTAGTGACCTAGTGACCTTTTAGGGATTGAGATACTGATACTTGGGGACCAGTAAGATAGTTCAGTAGGTAAAGGTGCTTGCCACCAAGCCTGAACACTTGCGTTCAGTCCCCAGGGCCCACATGTTAGATGGAAAAAAACCAACTCTCTCAAGTTGTTCTCTAAGCTCCATGTGCACAACATGGCATGCATGTATACATGCTGACACGTACACATACACACTTTTATCATTTGTCTTTATTTATTTGTTGCAATATTTCTATAAAATAATATCCACTCTCAAATATTTTATTACTGTGATATATAGGAAAGGAAATATAATGTTCTTTTCAAAATGGGCTAGTCCTGGCACCCTGAGGGAATAACACGAAGGCTGCTGGGAGCTGGTTTGCTTTAGGTTTTACTATTATTACCGGATCATAGATTTAAGTGTGTTTGTTTTGCGTTACTCCATGGCAGCTGCTGTTATTAAATTATTCCTCCTAGTTTTATTATTTATTTTCAATTGCTTTGTGATTGCACTTACGCTTCTGTTCAATTGCCTCCTGCACTCTCCTTATTTAGTCTATAGAGACGTTCCTTTTGAGCCAATTAGACATGACTCCATGTTCCTTCCTAGCGTCAGGCTTTATTAATAATTTAATGTGGTCCAGATGCTCTGGCAAAGAGGAGTTTCTGAGAAGGAAGCCGCATCCGCCATCTTTCTATCTCACAGCAATGGTAGCAATTTAGAATCACACATGAAAGCTATAAATGGGATTCACAGGGCTCCCTAGTTTTAAGTGTACAGTAGGAGACACTGTATGCCATTCCTCAGAGGAAACCTCTCAGGGACACTGTCTTAGAGTCTGGGCTTCTCTACTTAAGAAGTCCTGCTACGGACTTCGTTCTACAGGAATCCGGAGACCATGTCTTCCTCCTGGCAGATACTCTCAGTGCATTTACATGAAGGGTTGGTCCACTGGGAGAAGCGACCTGGCCACCTGTTTCCTTCTCACTTCCTCAAAGGCCCTTCCTCAGGAAGAGGAGTAGGCAGGCCACAGGCCAGCTGCTTAGTGTCTTCCTCCCAGACACCATTGCTTTCTGACCTGACAAGGAGACATTGTAACAGTTTCTTGTATTTACCGAGTGCTGGTGAAGAATTTCGGCAGTATATTTATTCATTCTGGTTCTCTTGAGGACAGTCAGTTCCTTCCCTGTGTTCCGTTTTCTCCAACATTGTGAATTATTTATACTTCGTCTCAAATCCATATTGGAAATAGTCTCTGAAGTTCATGTATTCTATACAAGCTTTTTATATCTTATGTGATGTTCACAAAATTATTGAATTACTAGTATTAGAGTTTGCAAATGTGAAGATGGAATTTTTTAAAATTTTATTATAGTGTAAACAACTCCTAAAAATGTTTGTAACCCCTTTGAGTGCATAGTGACAGGGCTGACGGTTTGAAGCTGTTGGGTCGCTGAACTCAACAATTCCTTCCTTCTGTCATCCGAGAGTCTGTGTCCTTTCAGACGCAGCTCCTCCCCGCCCACAGCCCCTGAGCAACAATTCTCAACTTTTGGATCATGACCTCTTTAGGAGTTGACTAAGACCATCAAACACACACACACACACACACACACACACATATTATGGCTCATAACAGTAGCAAAATTACAGTTATGAAGTAGCAATGAAGGTCATGGTTGGAGGTCACCACATCATGAGGAGCTGCATTAAAGGGTCACAGCATTAGGGAGGTTGAGAGCCGCTGCTCTGGAGCCAGCATCCTGTCCTCTGTCCTGAAGACACTGACAAATCAATTTACAGTGGCTCAGACTCAGACTTTACTTTGTGCCTTGGCTTTTGCACATATAAAACATAGGTTTAATATCACAAATTGTTTATAATATTTATCACTGCTAGGGCATCGTAGAGGCTTCTGATGTACCCCCCCAGATTACAGTGACAGTTCCCTGCCTCTACGCTCAAGGTATCCTGACATTTGTGGTATCCATTTGCTAGCTTGGATTTCACCTGTTTATGCTTTTCTAAACCAGCCCACTTAGTTTTGCTTAACTGTGTACACTGTTAAGACTTGCTTAATTTGCTTAGTGTTATTCGTGGTATTTTTCCCAATTTACTAAGTATGACAAGAAAGCTTCCCATTGTTATATACTATTCCCAAGTAGGGAAACAGTTACAAACATTTTGTGTTCATGGTTCCAGCTGCACATGTAGATACATGCCCAGCTCCATTTTTTTCAGATATACACCTATGAATAGGACTTTTGGACCATGAGATAGATAAAGCTATAGATAATATTATATATAAATTACATAGGTAGCTAGGTGATAAATACTGCAACTGTTTTCCAAAGTTAATGAGGCAGTTTGCACTCCCAACAGCAGAAAGGGGGCGCTGGTGCTCACAGTCCCACTCTCATTTGCTGTCTATCACCATATTTATTTTTACCACTATAGGGGGCCTTGTACAGTATTTACAGTATGGCAGTATTGTTCGTGTTTCCTCACATATAAGGCTTAGAACTTTTGCAGGTATTTACTGGTTAGTTAAATTTACTTCTCCCAGAATTTGCTGTTCCTGGTTTTTGCCCAGTTTTTCTTGTGCTGTTTCCCTTTTTCTTTTTCTTTTCTTTCCTACTGGTTTCAAAGTCTTGTACATTCGATGAAGGGGTTCTTTACTGATTACACATATTGAAATTATTCTGTCATGTATTCTGACATCCCTTCCCTTTATATTGTCCTTGACTAGTATTTATTCTTAATTTTCATACACTTGAGTCACTTAAAGTGTTACTTTAAGACGGCCCAAGTGGCCTTTTATTTTAATTTGTTTCTCTGACTGAAAGAACAAGTGCCTAAGTGTGCTTCCTATAAACCCAGTCATTTCGTCACTAGGAGTTTGGCAGCCCTTCTCTTCACAGAGAATGTCAGTGGCATTAACAGCATAGTGCTGTATATTGGGGAAAGCACTTTGATCACAGACACAATTAGGTCCCCTGTACCAATCCAGTAAGTCATTATGGTTCTATTTGGCTCTGCACCAAGAAATAGATCCTGGCATGTATGTGATTAGCTTGTTTTCTGTAACTCCCAACTGTGCCACCATCCTGTGCCACCATCTGGTGCTGTTATAAATGATGCATATGGGGTCTGCATGGGCATATGTCCCCTCTCACCAATGAGACTGAAAGCTCTTTGACACCAGAAGATCTGCTAATGTATCTCTGTATTTCTCATGTTGCTTTATATCAAATAAGTACCTAGATATAGTCATTACTCAGGGTCCACCCAAAAGATCCTAAACAGGGGATACCTATGGATGTGCTACTATAAAATGGACAGTTCCTTGTTACTCAAGCCACACTCCCACCAATGGATATAGTTCTCTGATGTTTTCATGCCTGACTGATGAATGGGTAATTTGGCTTCCACATCCTCTCCTTGCTATGGAATAGCTCCCGGAAGAGATACTGATGGGAGCCACTAAGAACCATAGATGATTCATAAGGTGTATAATCTACCTTGTCTGTCTTGTTTCCCAACCCCTCAGCATCTTTGGTTTTGAATGTCATGAAAGTCAGTAGATATTTATACTCATTTGCTTTTCAGGTAGAGATGAGTCCTCTGGAAAACGCCATCGAAGTGTTAGAAAACAAGAACCAGCAGCTGAAGACCCTGATCAGCCAGTGTCAGACGAGGCAGATGCAGAATATCAACCCCTTGACCATGTGCCTCAATGGAGTCATAGATGCCGCAGTGAATGGTGGGGTCTCCAGGTATCAAGAGGTGAGGACTGAGGATTGATGGACAGGAACTCGCCAGTGGCCATGCCTTCAGAGTTTATAGATCTTTTAGTGCAGACATGGGCCCATTCTCAGTGACAGATGGCTGCAGTGTGTCCGAGTGCACTCTTTTATAACACAGGACAAATGTGTAGCCAGCCATTTGTGTAGCCCGTGTCTTTCATCTTCATGATGAGATACTTTGAGTGTGTTTGTGTTGGGGTCAGGAGATCAGGACTGTTTAACACATGTCTACCTAAACTAATTTGCCTGATCAAGGAAGTTAGTGGGGTGGTCTTATGTTGGTTGGTTGGTTGGTTGGTTGGTTGGTGATCCTTTAAGTGGACTTTTCATCTTTTTTTTTTTTTTATAATAAGCCAGATGACCATCTTAGCCACACTGAATCGTCATACAATTTATTTTAGAATATAATGCATATATTTCATTGACTTGTGTCTACCCTACAAGAGATGCTCTGACTTTCTGAATGTTGCCTGTGATGATTCCTGCCCACGGTTAGGAATCACTCCATCTGTCCCCAAACATGTTTCATAATCATACCATTTCTCTGCATATGCCAAGTGTTAGAAAAATAATAATAAGTGTGCCCTTCACTTCCATGGTAACTCCCCCAGGGTAGTCTGACCATCCCTTCTCTTCCTAGGCATTCTTTGTCAAAGACTATATTTTAAGTCATCCTGAAGATGGAGAGAAGATTGCACGGTTAAGAGAGCTGATGCTTGAGCAGGTAGGATGTCAGAAACAACCATTCTACCTTGCCTAACTCTATGCATCCTTGCCAGATATCCACCAATGGGCATTTGCATTAACATCCTAACTGAAGTGGCCGTCTCAAGTTGACAGATTCACCTGTGGTATAACCCCACTGGCTAATTTTTTCCCACTTGGACACAAGAGCAAACTTAACAAGTTGTTCCCCATGAGTAACATTTCCCGTAGTGTCTTTGAATGTCCCTCCCTAAGACTTGTTCTGTAGACCTGTTGCTAACCTGTCACTCAAAATTTTATGCTCAAATAAATTCAGGCCACCTCAAGATCCTGAATAAGAACATGAATGAATGTGATAGTTACGTAAGTACAATAGAAAAGAGTAGACAATGAGTAGAGTTGCTCTGTGGCAGTATTGTGTTTTGCAGATAAAGCCTAGAGGATGTATTATGTGGACAGACTAGGTACACTCCTCATTTTCTATTTCAGAGAAGCAGTTTATTTTTATTTGGTGCCATCAGGAACTGTGAGCAAGAATAAGTGGTCTGTTGCTGACTGTGCCCCTGTTGATGGTTGACTGAAAAGGGTTTGCAAACCTCTGATAGAGAAGAAACAGTTGGCAATCTGGGTTAAACAAGAAATAATTTTGTTCCCATGAAAAGCAGAGTATGTATGATAGACTGGGGCAGAAACATCTCTTCCTACTTGGTAATATGAAATTAATCAAAAAGCATTTTTTTTTTTACATTGGAAGATGATGGGGTTATGATGAGTTTTAGTCCATCTGTGGTCTGTAGGTATTACCCACAAAATAATGACAAGGGGTAAGAGAGATAGGGCTATATAATAAGAGCAAGTGAACTAGTAGAGAACTTTGACCCCCTCTAGATAAATAGAGTTAATAAGTTCCCAGTGTGATTATGAGTAGGATGTAGGTACAAAATTGTACAAAAACCCTAACCTTGGTCGATTTCATAAGGACTCTTTGAGCATCAGTCAGAGCATCACCTCTCACAAGTGGTCTCCTTCCGAGTTTTTTGGGGGTGGGGCAGGGGGGGCTGAATGAGTTCTTTCCCCAGAATTAAAACAGTAGCTCAGAAGTGAAGATACTTTTCAGGAAAATAAAATTAGGAAGACTTTACTATGTCATGCTTGGTATTGTTTATGGGTCCCTATGGAAAGAGCTGTCTGTGGCCTGGAAATGTGAGGTCTCTGCTATAGAATAGTTGAAACAAACACCTGTCATGTAACCTTGGGCATGACACATCATTTCTGTGGGCCCAGTAGGAGTTAGACTGGAAAGGCCACCATCCTTCCTGGACCTCTGGTTGGCATAGAAATATCTTAAGTAGATATATCCAGCTGCCTGATCATACAGGAGTTGCCTCAATTGTAGAGGGCCACTTGGCCCATGGTGATTGTCTTCTCAATGACCCACTTCTAAGACTCAGGGAAAGTATGAAACCTGGCCGTTTGGGTCCAACACAGGACAGCCTTGAAAGCCTAATAAAGTTCCAAAGAGGCTCTGAGCTTGATAGTGTTGACCAGCTTGCTATATATCACATCTTCCTCTGTAGAGCCCTGCTTCTGCTTGACCCACAGGCCAAGCTCCCTGCCATGGGCTTCCTAATCCCCACGCTGGAGTCTATTCCCTGATGGACCCAAGTAAAATTATCCCGAGCAACTGAAAGGTGACCCAACTGCTATTTAAAATGAAGAAGACCAGCAGTTGCTGTAGTTAGTCACAACTCTTGGGTCCCTCCCATCTCTTCATCTCGCAGGTGGTCTCTCCCTTTGTGTGAGATACACTCCACTCTTTCCTCCATGTTCGTTTCAGGGGGCTTTTCTCTTTGGAAAGTGTGAGCAGGGCTAGGCATCCAGAGGAGAAGATGCTGCAGCCCCAGCTCAGTTTAATGAGATGCAGAAGATTGCTGTCATACAAAACCCAAGAAATCACACACTATTGATAGTTGAACAAAGGAAAGTTTAATGTGTATGTTCATTTCCTTTTCTTTGAAACAGGATCCCCTGTGTATTATAGTAACTAAACGAGAATAATTGTTTTAAAGAAAAACGAAAAGTGTAGCAACTGCTACAGAGTTCCTGCTCATTTTTTTTTTCTTTCTCCCCTTTCTAATGTTGCCAAGCTCAGGATTGGGAGTCTGTTGCGGGAGAGAAGGTGTCATCCTAAGATTTGCTTGACCCTCCAAACAGGAGACAGCTTCTTCTCCATTCCCTGTCTCACCCTAGGAAGGGGATGAGGGGGCCAGGGACCCATACCCACTAAAGAGGGTTATCATTAAAGTTGTGAGATACTTGGGGAAGGTGAAGTAGGAACGTTAAGTTTGGGGAGTCCAGACAGACCCAAATCCAAATTCCCATGTAGGATTTGTTTGATCCTGTGACCTCCCTGTAAAGTAACTCTTGCTCCCATTCATCAGTGTAGCTGCTCAGAGATGACATGTGGTCCACAGCAAGCATCCATGGGAAGGAGTCACTAATGTGGACTTTCCCTTCTGTTCGTTATCAAGGCACAGATTCTGGAATTTGGGCTAGCTGTGCATGAGAAGTTTGTACCTCAAGATATGAGACCCCTTCACAAAAAACTGGTGGACCAGTTCTTTGTGATGAAATCGAGCTTCGGCATACAGGTGCGTGCAGAATTCCATGGTAGGGCAACCTAAACGATGGCCATTGCCGTTTGTGAGTCTGTGGATGCAGTAGCTATCCAACAGTGACATCTTCTGGTTCTTCTGCCACACTGCAGCATTTGCCAGGGAGCTGCTAATACTACAGTGGCGTCCCTGCTGCTTATGAAACAAATGTCCATGTCAGAGGCTCAATAATACTGGCATTTGTAATTGGTCCCTAGGTAGATTCCATGATGTTGAGGGCGTCTGGTTAGTAGGTTGAAGCGCCTCATCAGTTGCTCTAATCAAGCATGTCCTTTACCTCCTCTTCAGGAATTCCCTGCTTGTATCCAGGCCAGCCCTGTCCATTTTCCCAATGGAAGCCCTCGTGTGTGTAGAAACTCGGCCCCTGCTTCCATGAGTCCGGATGGCGCCAGGGTAATCCCTAGGCGCAGGTAAGTCGTATTCTGAATTACCTCCCAATTTGCCAGCCCCGCAAGACGATCTGGAATGGCTCTCTCGCTCTTTATGGTACAATTTGTCAAATTCTCTATTTCTTAATGAAATAATTAAGCCATGAGGCAGCTGCAGACATCTGCCCGTGGTAAAAACAGCGACAGCATGAGAAATAAATAAACTCAAACATTCGATTATATTGAGGCAAACAGGAGAAAACAAAACGAGATGCGTCTTCCCCCCCCCCTTCGGTTTTATGCCGTGCCAGCATGTGATAAAATACAGTTCCAAGACTGAATTAACAACTGTTTTATTTTTCTCCCCTAAAACAGCCCATTAAGTTACCCAGCTGTCAACCGGTATTCCTCGTCCTCGCTGTCCTCACAGGCCTCTGCTGAAGTAAGCAATATTACAGGGCAATCAGAAAGCTCTGATGAAGTCTTTAACATGCAGGTACTTCATTAGCTTTTTGTCTGCTTATGTCTATTTCCGTTTCTGTCTGCATCATGAGAGTGTCTGTCCATCCCGCTGGGCTCATGAACAGACCTTCGTGCAAGACCTTGCCCTAAGGACCAACCTTTTAAGAACTCTCAGTATTGCTTTGTTGGCCTTTGGAATCCACAAAGATGTGTCTCTCCAAAATGCCCATCACTCTAAGAACATATAAGCAACTGATTACAAAGCCCAGGCAAGCTGCCCCGGCTTAGCTTTCAGATTGATCTTGGTAGTTCTTGGCTTTCTGGATCCTGGGTTCTTGGAGCAAGTTGACATACACTACCTGCCTCCTACTGTTCTCTAGTAACTCTTTATGAGTTCCCTTGTGGCTTGAGGCCCCAGTAGAAATTTTGCATAGTTACATAAGAAAATTTTCTGTCATAAAAATTGGAAGAAAATGCATAGTTTTGTAGGTATTTTAGAACTCATGGGAGTCTTGAAGCATTTTATTTTAGGGTAGTAAAATAAACTTAGCACTGTCTTTGGAAACAGCCACTATGTGACTCCCAGTGTATGCTTTGAACAGAGTTTTGAAGCCAAGGAGAAGGCAGATTGTGTGCCTTTTAGAAACACTCACCTGGGCCAGCTAGATGGCTTAGTGGGTAAAGTTCTTGTCACCAAGCATACATAGCAAAAGGAGAGAACTAACTCAAGTTCTCTGCAGGCTGGCTGTCCTCTGACCTCCCCATGCATGCCATGCACACATACACACATGCACTCACACACATGCGTGCTCCCGATATGTGCACACATATGTGCTCCCGATCGATCAATAAATGAAAATTAGAAACACTTCCCTATCTATTTCCCCAAGACTAGAAGTATTTCTCTTTGTACTACAGGGAGGGAGGGCTACTGATGGGGTCAGGGACTAGAGGTGAAACTACTACATGTATGTTCCTTCCTTCAGCAGGAGTGGAACTCTCAGGCCTGATTAATCCAGGCCATCTTCGTGGTTGGTCTGAATCCATAAGACTTCGCTCTGTTTCTAAATGGCCTTTGGGGTTTTCGTTTTTCTTTTTGCTAATTTGAAAATGAAATGAATGTTGGTGTCTTGCTTCAAATGTCATGAATGGAAGCGCCTAACCATGTATGACAGTAGTGCCCTATGTTTCCAGCCCAGTCCATCTACCTCAAGCCTGAGTTCCACTCACTCTGCTTCACCTAATGTGACAAGTTCTGCTCCGTCGAGTGCCAGAGGTTAGTGCCGAGTTGGGGATGTCCTGTCTGGTGCCCTGAGATGTTTCCAGGCCCTGGGAACTGTGGCTTCAGTGGCCCATATTGTAGGCAACTGCCACACCACTCTGGCTTCCTCGAAGGCCCCACTGGCTAGCTCACTGATAATGTCTGTTTCCCTTCCCAGCTTCACCTTTGTTGTCTGACAAACACAAACATTCCAGAGAAAACTCTTGCCTGTCCCCAAGAGATAGACCATGCAGTGCCATTTACCCAACACCTGTGGAGCCTTCTCAGGTACTCCTGTGGGGGGGAATCAGAAGCTAGAGAATGGGAGAGTGTGGGATTGTGTGTGAATCTCTTTGGAGTCATACAGTGCCTGCCAAAAGCAACCAGTGACAAGGCCAGTTGGAAGAAGACTCAGTCAGTCCACCTCTGGTCTCTGCCCATTGTTTGGAGTACCATCTGACTCATCCTTCTGGAGCGATGGTTCTTCCTAATCCTGGGACCCTTGAATATAGTCCCTTATGCTGTGGTGACCCCCAACCATAAAATTACTGTGTTGCTATTTCCTAACTGTAATTTTGCTACTGTTATGAATCCTTTATAACTATAATTTTGCTAATTTTATGAATCATAATATAAATATCTGATATGCATGATATCTGATGGTACCCACAGGTTGAGTAGGATTTCTGATGTGACCCTCAATAGAGCCAGGAACCACAGGTTAAGAACTACTGTTCTAGAGGGATATCTGGGTCACAGCCCTGACAGTGAAACTGAGAGGGACTACCTGGTCCTTGATCTCAACCTGGTTCATTGCTGCTACAACAACATTCCAAGGGAAAGCCAGCGAATGAACCATCTGTGTGTGTGTTTGCATGTGTATGGAGCAGAAGTCTGGGGAGGGAAGAACAACTTGATTTAGCAGAAGACTCCTGCTTCTGCCCAGACCTTCCTGTTTGCCCATAGCTATTGAGGAGAGCTACAGCCGATTCCTTTCCCCAAGAATGTAGGTGCCATCTGTTTGCCTTTGCCGTTAGTCTTCCATGAATTACCAGGAAAGGGGCTGTGTCCTGGAGATGCCATAGGAGCTAGAGGATGTGGTTCTGCCTGTCACTAAAACCTCACTTGAAAGAAACCTAAGTGAGCACGGGGCCACAGGCCCAGTCTAGGGGCGACGTATGTGCATTGGAGGGCGGGTACGAAGTTAAAGATTCGTGGTGTATCCCTGAGTTTTTTGCACAGTTTATTTGGGACTAATTTTAAGAGCAGAGAAAACTACTTGTTTCTGCTCCAGCTAATTTCTCTGTTTTTCTACACCATCCTGGCAGAAGTCTGTAGCTGCATCTGGAATTGGATGAGAGCGAGTGGGATTTGGCTTGATTGGTTTATCTTTGCTGATTGTGTGATCTTCCCGAAAGGCCCAGGATACCTCCTCTGCGCAGCACTGATGTCTTGCAGAAAATGATTTCTGAGTGCGTTTGGCTGAACCAGCTAACCAATTTTATTTCCCGTTGTCACTGGCATTGCAAGGGGATTTCAATTTGTTTCATCTGCTCTAAGAGATCATGTGCCAGCATGGGAAACTCTGAAAGGCTTCCTTGACTAGTCCTAAGTTATCTGCCTTGGGTAAAATTTGAAGCAGTATATATGTTACCAAAATTACAATAATGTACAATGCTGTAGGTTTCCATTTTTTCTTTTCATGAGTTAGGTAGAGCCATGTAAAATTGGTAATTTTGTAGGTTAAAATTATAGAATATTCATTAGCTCATTTTTGTCTACTATAGGATTTGAACTATAAGTTTGTCTATATAATAGGTTTTTAAATTAATATTTCTCCTTTCATTCTTATTCATATGTCATACTGCCAGCCTAGCAGTATACACTTGTAAAGAACACCATACCTAGCGAATACTTACTATTAATTTTCCCTATGTTTATTATGAGTAATTATTTACCATTTATATTTAATGTAAAACACCATTTCTTATTATGTTTCTTTCAGAAAACTTAAGACTCTTTTCCCCTTTTCTCCTGAAATAGAGTTTAATTATTTGTTCCTAGGCTCATTATACCATATAGAAAATGTTTTGAGTAAAGAGTTTCATAAGGAGATAACCATCTCATTTTCTAAAAGGCATCCTATCTCAACATATTATATCATAAAAATGGACTCTTCTCCCTTTCCAGAGGATGCTGTTTAATCATATTGGAGATGGGGCCTTGCCTCGAAGTGACCCCAACCTTTCTGCACCTGAGAAAGGTGGGTACCAGTCATCCACCCCTTATAGGTCCTAGAATGTGTCAGGGTTTGTCGTGTCCTCGTTTCCCCCAGTCTTCTGTGTGCCGTGTGGCAGGTAGAACTCTAGACTGTTAATGATCAGGGTGAGTGTGATCTTTAGGCAATTAGTGAAAGACAGTTTATCATGATCCATTCTCCATAAACTCCTAAGCTCCAAGCAAATTAGAAGCTCCTTTGTGTAATGACTTTCTGTTGTTCAGCAAGCCCAGGCCAAACCTGCTCTTCCTGAAGCAAAGTTGCCAATGAAGCCACTAGTTCACACAATGAAAGTAGCTACTCCTCAGATTGATTCCACAGACCCCATCCATTGTCTCCTTCACAAAGCTCATATTCAGCCAGCTCATCTGTTGTCTGTGATCACTCACACAGGCTCTTGTACCATTAAATGCCATGTAAGCATTGCGATCCACCACATAATGGAGTGGAGCCCGCCTCAAGGTCATGCACACACAAACAAGATGCACACACCAAATGCACGCATAGAGCTAAGAAGCCAATTAGCAACACACAGACCAGGAAGGGCAGATTAAATGTCGCTTCCTCCACTGTGGGTGCAGGGACTTGCAAAGTCACCCGTTTGCCTCTCAGGGTCAGGCCTCAAAAATAGCAGTCTCGCAGGCTAATGAATCAAGACTCACTAATGAAATGTCCCAGTAAAGTGCACTTTAATTGCCCCCATTAAGAACTAGGCTGTATTACCATTTCGGTACACTGATAGATTAACATTAAAACTTCCCAAAGGGAGATGAAAATTAGCGAGGACCCAGACAAAATTATTTTAAAGCATGGAATTAGCTTTAATGTTGTAAGTCAAGCATTGATCTCTACCAGGAGAAACTAGGGATGTGCTGTTATTTTTACCAACTTGACAAAAGAAAACTACCCAGCAAATACAAAAGACATAGAGAAAAAAAAAAAAATGTTTAAAATATTTCCACCCCATTAAATCAAAGCAGTAATTTGGAGGAATAAAATGTGGCAATTCTCACTGCGTCCATCAGATGGCAGTGTCTGCACGGGAAGCAAGCGGGAATGCTGGTTTACTATTAGAAACTTCATTGTGTTTCATAACCTTGTGTGTCCTGCCGTGCTTCCATAGCAGAGCTGTCCATATTCCTACACCTTGATGCTTGGAGCAGATGAATTGCAAAGTAACAACGATGCTATCAGCAGTCCAAGTGGTTTCCTCAGGATTTATTTAGTGTAATCCCTCCATTTGGGACACGTCCTTTCCTGACAGGACTGGTCAGTGTGGCACCCTCAACCCCAGCCCTTGGCACTTCTGCCACAAGGTTGAAATAAGAGAGTGCCCTTTGCCTTGTCGCCTCCTTTAGATGGCCATTTGTTCAGACATCTCTACAAATATAGGCTGATGACTATATTTTCCATCTATTTCTTGGCATCTGAATACATTTGGAATTCTCCAGCAGGTTGCTACTCTCCGGCGTAGAGATTTGTAGTCCTGTTTGACAGCTTGAGGGAAATAAAGAGACCTGCTGTTACTCAATTAAATGTCAGCTCTGTTAGGTAACCAATTAGAGAGAGGTTTAGTATTGGGGAAGTTTCCTGCTTGTTTACTGCTTAAGGTTTCGCCGTCTTTTTGACCACATTCTGGATAATTCTGACGTTCTCCTAAGATCTCAAGCATTTGAAAGGCAAAGCTGGCTCTTGTGTGTTTAGCTGTGTTATTCCCTTCCAGCTGTGAACCCCACCCCTAGCAGCTGGAGCCTGGACAGTGGGAAAGAAGCCAAGACCGTGTCGGACAGTGGGAAACTTATCTCTCCCCCTGTCCCTCCAAGGCCCACACAGACTGGTGGGTATTTGAAGCATTCGAATAATCACTTTCATATAATAAGTATATTGAGTATTTCAAGTTTGCTAGCCACATAATTCGCCTCTAGTTGGCTTCTCCTTTGCCTGCTCTTCTGCCATACAGTTAGACAACAGTCCATTCTAGTAAGGCCCTCGGAAGAATTTGAGCATGCCGTCTTCTTCCCGGCTCCATGTTCAACCCTTCTTGCTTGGTGGGTCACTGGCACTGGCCTCTGCCCTTTGCTTGCACTGACCTCTGCTAACTCAGCCACTTTCTATAGTCTTCCCCAATGGCATCCATGTTTCAGCTGACTCAAGAGCCAACTCTCAGTGGCTTTGAGGTGCCTCTGACACCCTGAGTTATCTGCTGCTCTGAGAGCTCTGTTTCCACCAGTGGTGTTGCTCAAAGGGCTGAAGCATGGACCTTCATCTCTTGTAACTGTGACACAGGAAGCACATCCTAACGTACGTATAGCCTCGGGTCTTCTGAGCCGGTAGATTATGTTCCTGAAATGAGGCTGGGACCAGCATTTTACCAGGCCATTTGTGGGATTCTTCTGCTCACTAACATCTGAGTGCTGAAAAGGGTTGGGAAACCTCCAGCCTGACCCTGGGTCGCCGAGAGAATCACAGACAGAAGCAGAGCTGGCTCTTTCATGAGCTTCTATTGGGAAAAGGCCAACTTTCCCTCTGAACATACACCACTTGCTTGGTCACTTGCGTGTGGAACAGTTTTAAGGGAAGCTTTAACTGACTGCCTTTTCCAGTAACCAAATCTTGTCAGCCCTTTCCTATGTCGACTGGAGCCTTCCAGGTATAGCTGGCCTAAGAACCAAAGAAAACGTGGTAGTTTCCTCCACAGATTTCCCTAGACTGAGCACTCCCGTTTCACTTGCTACATTGTAGTTTCTCATCCTTTGAATAGTGTCTGCAGGGTAGTGAGATGTTTAAACAGAATGAGAGATGGAATTTAGTCCTATTGATCGTCATTAGTACACCGGTCTGATTGTGGAAATAAGACCCCATCAGCCAAATCATTTGTATTTCTTTGGTGATCCACGTACCTTCAGACAGGCTAGTTATTTAAAGCTTGGTTGCACCCATGAATATGGGAACTTGAAAGGTATTTTTAAGGGAAAATAAGATTGATAGTTCTTACAAAGGAATAAATATTATCAATGCTAGCTGAGCGTCTGAGACAAAAAAGAAGCTGATGGGTCTATTTTAGGCTTGTAGAAAGTGCGTTTTCAGAAAAATAGCTCAGAGAATGAGCACTAGGTGCCAGGCCTGTGCCACGTCTAAGACCAAGTCAAGTACACAGGAGGCCTTGACCTCTGCGACAGTAGTGGCAGCTGTAGCACCCCCCCCCCATTGGGACTGATTTCTCTGTACATATGTGATTTTCTTCGGAGTCAGCACTCACAATGTGTAGGAATAGAAGTAGGAGCTGGCTTGTGTAGATGAGACCTCCCAACCCCGCAGCGTGATAATGGACCACCCTCTGTGGTCTCTTAGGGCTCAGCACAGCTGGGCGACCCTTCTCCTCCCAAGTAGATTGGTAGGGCTGCTGTCCCTTCTGTACTGATTGCTTTCATGGTCTGTCCTGACATCATCATCTGTGGTCAGTGTTGTGGGGCTGTGCGACTGTCTTGTCTTTCTTCCTTTCAGCCTTTGGGTAGGTTTTTATGAGTTCTAGGCCTCCGTGTGGTGACTGGAAGAGTGGCAGGAAATCACAGAGGAGCAGAGCTCACATTTGCCAATGTTGCTCTGTGTAGACATGGGAAGTACGGCTTGCCCTCACCCCATCGACTGGGTCACAAGCTGTTTTTATGCTATGCAGTTACACGCTAGAAACAAGATCTGATCTGTAAGCACACAAAGAGCACATGCCACACATGCTGGGTCCCTGGTAGCAGACCTGAAAACCCCAGAGAAGCAGAAGTCACTCTTGCTGTGATGGTGATATCTCAAAGTCCCCACCCAAGGGACTGAAGGAAGGCCTATGGACAGGCATTAGAGGAGAAATGGGCAGAAATCCCCCTTTGTACTGATGTGGACAAGCTTTCTGTCTGCACTGGGGATGTTGGGAGGTGAGGTGAAAGGGAAGGGTTACTGAACATCTTTATAGGCCTGCTCTAGGCTGCCTGGAGGACCTTGGTCTTCCCTGTTCAGGGCAAAGACAGAAGGCGTCTCCCACCAGGAGCATTTTATGAGATAAAGCAGTTGAGTGATGAAAGGCATCTGGACCTGGGGGTTTAGAAAGGATGTGAGAGCCAAGCGTGGCCGCACAGACTCATAGCCTAAGCACTTAGGAGGTGTCAGGAGACTAAGGAAGTCATTGTCATCCACAGCGATGTCCGGAGCTCAAGACTAGCTTTGACTACATGAAGCCTTGTCAGCAGAAAAAGGAAAGGAAACGAGAGGGGAGGGGGGAGGGGAGAGGAGAGGAGAGGAGAGGAGAGGAGAGGAGAGGAGAGGAAGGCCATCAGAGCAGTTTGGGGCCATACCCTTCTAGTCAAAGCATCATGTGTGTGCACCAGTAACTTTTTCACTAACTGGCCGATGTCCTGATGGCACCATCTTCTATGAGGAATCTATTCTAGAGAGCCATTGTGTAGTTTGTCCTCTCCATTTTCCTCTTCCCCTGCTGAGGAGATCCTTATCCACTAACACATCTGCCTGGGCTTGGACACACAGAGGGTATGTGCAGCCAGCCCTCTGGGTTTTCTTAGTTAAAGTGTTCTTTCTCCATCTACAGCTTCGCCAGCAAGACACACCACATCAGTGTCCCCCTCGCCTGCTGGACGGTCTCCATTGAAGGTACAAGTCTGTCATTAGACAGGGTCCAAAGATTGGCCCTGGTTCCTTTTTCTTAAAACCTTGTCCTAAGCACATCAAAAGGTGCTTTCATTCCTACAGACAAGATCATATTAAGAAGGGGGGTGGGGACAAGAAAACAGCTCTGCTTTTCCCATTGGAGAGATTTACCCAAGAACACAGACCTCGTTGCGGGTTATTTTTTTGTTTCCTATTGTTTGTTTTGTTATTTAGTAGTAGGAGAAGGAGGAGCTTAATTCTCCAAATTTTGGCAATGAGAACATAACAAACTACAGTCAACACATTTAAAGCACATTAAACATACATGTGTACACTTACATTGAAAAACACCAGTAATCAGGGTGTACTAAATCCTCTTCTGGAAGGTTCTGGGCTTTATCATCAACCTCGTCCATTTTGGCTAAGGCCAAACTCAACTTTCTCTCTCAATACTTTGTATTAAAGATACTCCACATTACAAACATATACTGAATTATAGAGGACTTGATGGCATAAATGGAAAAAAAACATGGAAAACAAGCTAGCCACCTTAAAGGTCACATGTTTGACATGTAAATACAGGATATTTAACATCTCTAAACCTACAAATCCCTCATGAAGATCAAGAACAATATTTAGCCTCTCTCCACATTCAGTCAGACTGGCCACAAGGCTTTTCAGCACACTGGAGAAGGGTGGTGTTGAGAAGAGCAGCCCCAGGAGCAGACCGGAGGCTGGAGGGAGTGTTGAATGGATGGTTTGGTACCAGGTTGACTTAGATGTCCACACCTCATGTCCTTTGTGTAGATTAGACAGTGCTAGCTGAGATGAAAAGACAAATTAGTCTCCACAAACACTTCAGGACAGGTTATCTGTGCTGCTCATGACTGTCACTGATGGAAATAGGGTGTAGGACCAAAAAAAGAAAAGAAAAGAAAAGAAAAGAAAAGAAAAGAAAAGAAAAGAAAAGAAAAGAAAAGAAAAGAAAAGAAAAGAAAAGAAAAGAAAGAAAAAGAAAAAAGTGTGGCTTGGTTTTCATTGCCAGAGTTCCTGATGTAAAATTTTGACAGAAGTACAAATGATTTTCTAGTTTTGCTGTCACTCTGCAGTGCGGCTGTTATTGTGAAGTCCACGTGACAGACAGTGTTTGCTCTGGAAGCCACTGCCTTGTCATCATCCTGATGTGAGGAAGGCAGGCAGCATGGCGCTTCCACATCTTTGTATCTGTACACCCTCAAAAGAACTCACTCCCACACATTGTGATGGAATTATCGCCAGTGTTTCTCAATTCCATTATGCAGAGTTGAAATAAGGCAGTAAGTGTTGGAGATTAAACTCTTACAGAATAAAGGCAGCGTTAGTGGAAAATGCTCAAGTGCCTATTAAATAGCTCGAGTTAGCAAGCTGGTCTGTACTGTCCTAAAAGGAACCTGCGTGCATTCGTACTGGCCCAGAGGCAGTCTTGTGATATAACATAACTTTATAAATAGGGCTTGAGGAACAGAGAGAAGGAGAGAAAGGAGGAATATCTTGAGATCACACCTTGGGCTGTAACTCCCAGGTTACTTTAGAGGGCGCACTACTCCCAAGTTTCAAGCTTCCCTATAATTGGAATGCACTTCGGTATCTTATCTGATAGAATTTGGGGTGTGCCTGAACACCCAATGCATTAGAACTGACTCTTTACAGAAGACTGAACTTACGTGTCTTATATTCAATTTGAGATCTCTTTTCGGAAAAAGATGTCAGAGAATCTGGATCTCATAATTCACCATGCTTAATTGTATACTCCTATTAGATGAAAGGATTTGTGCCTACTGGCATTATAATCTTTTTAAATGAGAGGTTAGGGGCTGGTGAAGGACCTCAGTAAAGTACTTGCCTTGAAAGCACAGGACCCTAAGTCCAGCCACCGTGAGCCCACGCATTACCCGTCTAGATGTGGTGGTGTGTACTACCCAGCCCTGTACTGGGAACAGAGAAAGGACATTCCTCAGTGCTCACTGGCCAGCAGCTCCAAGTTACAGAAAAACCTGGTCTTAGAAAAACAAGGTCGAAGCCGGGCCTGGTGGTGCAGGCCTTTAATCCCAGCACCCGGGAGGCAGAGGCAGGCGGATTTCTGAGTTCGAGGCCAGTCTGGTCTACAGAGTGAGTTCCAGGACAGCCAGGGCTATACAGAGAAACCCTGTCTCGAAAAACCAAAAAAAAAAAAAAAAGAAAAACAAGGTCGGTAGCTCCTGAGGGATAATATCCAAGGTTGACTTCTGACTTCCATTTGTACCTGCACACACACACACACACACACACACACATACACACACACCACAGCGGGGCAGCCATCAAGTTAAAGTTAGCCTAGAGTAGTGACTCTGTAGAACCCACTGTAGAACATTAAAGACATTAGGTGATCTGTGAAAGGGAAGGGGTCTGACATAAGTTTAGAAAGCACTGCCTAAGCAAATTTGAGGTTCTTTTTTTTTTTTATTTTAATAACCCAGTAAGGCTTGAATGTACCCATAGAGTGTGTTCACAGGCAGCATTTCCCAGTAGAGCCTCCTCATGGCTTCTCCTTAAGACGCGGGCTAGGAAGCAGCAAGCATCAGATTCCGGCAGGGCCTGATAGCTGTCACTAGGTGAAGAAGGCTGGCTGAAGCGCCGGGTGGAAGGAGGAGGATCCATCCCCTATCGGAAGGAGGCAACCCCTGCTTGTCTTCAGATCATCTCCATAAGATGTGGGCTCTTGCTGCAGTGTCTAGTTCCTTACAAAATGCCATAAATCTGGGCTTTATGTAGAAATTTTCCTATTTTCAAAAATTAGCAACTAAATTGGGCTTTTTTAAAAAACGTAGCAGATGAAACAGCTTACATCTCAGGGGGAAAAAAAATCTAAATGCTGTCACTTTGCAGCTTTGGCTCCAGTGTCTAGGGGCTCCCAGAAGACCCGGTTGTGAGGATTCCCCTCCAGTGGGAAGTGTTCCCACTGGCTTCCTCAAGCCACCCCGCATCCTATCTGGAAGTCATGACCCATGGCCAAGCCACAGCCCCAAAGCTCTTTATCCTAGTTAAGCCAGCACTGATGGTAGTCTCCACATCCTCGTTTTATCTAGCAGGTGTTGAGGTGAACTGGGTAAATGGGGGTGGGGTCTGGCAGATAAGCATCTGGGGGTGTATTTTCAGTACTGCAGATGGCAATGCTTAAATTTAAATCTGATCTTTGTCTTAGCTTGAACTACCATAAGCTGCCACAGGCTGGGTGGTGTAGTTGATATATTTTCCCTCCTTCCTGGAGGCTAGAGGTGTGGGCAGATTTGGGTTGTCTGTATCTCCTCTTGAGGGCTTACTGATGGCTACCTGCTCTCTGGACTCACAAATCCAAGTTTGTCGTCATAAAGAGCCAGTCAGTCAAGTACGGGTTTGGTGAAACATTTCTAACATCTGTCTCTTTTCTCGCATGACCCCCAACTCTGGTGGGAACAGGGCTCCGTACAGTCCTTCACCCCATCTCCAGTGGAGTACAACTCCCCAGGACTGAGCTCAAACTCCCCAGTCTTGTCTGGCAGCTACAGCAGTGGGATTTCCTCGCTTAGCCGGTGTAGCACGTCGGAAACCTCAGGCTTTGAAAACCAAGCCAATGAACAGTCGGTGCCTGTGCCAGTGCCTGTACCTGTGCCAGTGCCCGTGCCCAGCTTCAGCGGGTCGGAGGAACCTGTACGCAAGGAGAGCAAAACCCCACCCCCCTACAGTGTCTACGAGCGGACTCTGCGGCGCCCTGTCCCGCTACCTCACAGCCTCTCCATCCCTGTCACCTCTGAGCCACCTGCTCTGCCCCCCAAGCCCTTGGCTGCGCGGTCCAGCCACCTGGAGAATGGGACCCGTAGGACTGAGCCTGGCCCTAGGCCCAGGCCCCTGCCCCGTAAGGTGTCTCAGCTATAAGTCACTTTTCTATGTACCTGCGATGAATTCTATGCCGTTTACAAGATAAGTCTGATGAGAAGACATTTAGTGTAGGCACTTTAAATATCTTACTCAGACCTTTCTTTAAATGAATGGAGTTAAATTTGCTTATTAATATAATGTTGCACAATATTAAAAGTTACTGATCTAAAACGCCAGATGTTACATGAAGTATGGGCTGAGTCTCATTAAAACCTTTCTCATTTGAAAGTGGTAAGTTGTGAAAAAGACTCCTTTTGTACCTTTTTATGTTCACCTTTTTTATGTAGTTTAATCTTAAAACCAATACGATATTGTCAAGCAATAGAATGCGTGATAATGTTGTATACCTTTTATTCTGAATACTTGATACTCTGAGAAAGCTGATCGTGTCTGTGCACATACTAACACAACGGCCCTTTCTTGAGACTTCGGTAAAGAAGGTGAAGACTTCAGCCTGTCCCTGAAGCAGAATGTTAAGTTCACACCCTCAGAATTAAAGGTGAAAGCAGGCTAGTTGGTTGGAGTAGATACTTAAGGGTTACTAGGATTGGGGCCGGAAGTTGTTTTGTTCTTTAAACAAAATACTTCTTTGATGTCTGACAGCTGTCTCCATCCTTAACTCTGCTTTGTGAATCGGTTGCTGAATCTTTAAGTGTCCTGACACCATGCTATCTACTGCATTACTTTTCAAGGTGCAATTTGCTTTCGGAGTTCCAATCAGCTAGATTAAGCAAAAGACCCCAGGAGAAGTGTTTACTTGAATTTTGTGCTTCCTCACTTGATAACTTCCTACACAAAACGTGTCACTGATAAAGAGCAGGTGTTCAAGGTTTAAATAGGCACAAATTACTGTGTCCCCTTAACTAGGATTTGGGAATCAATACAGGACAGTATTAAATCAATAGTGTGAAGGAAGACAAAACCTTAGTGAAAATATATTAACATGATTGAATGGTAAAAGGACTTTGAAGAGGTGAGGGTATTAACTTTGAATCCTGCATAAAATAAAGAATTCCTCAAACTCCCCCTTCTCCCCAGGAGAGCTGAGTGCCACTGCTCCTCCTGTGGTCCTTTTTCTGGGGGAGGAGGATTGTGGACCATTCTAGCATGGATACAGCAGCATAGCATCTTAGGTGGAGGTAGAGTAGACATAATGATGGCGCAGTTGTAGGAGGGTGAAAAAGCACCTTGTATGTAGTAATGTATTTTGTAATCTTTGTCTTTTCCTTTTACTGACTGTTTATAACACTCAATTGACAATAGATATGAACTGTATTTTAAACCATGCTGTTAAATATTTTCCCTCTTCTGTTGGGAAGCTCATCTTAGTTTTGTTTGTGTTTGTTTTTGTTGCTAGCTTACCTGGAAAGCAGTGACCACTTTTTTATATTCTCTTAATGAAACCATTCAGCAGGTATATGCTGTTGAGGCTGGTTACAGAGGTTTTCTATAATAAATGTTCAAGTATTTTTGTACATAATTGGTTAATTTTAATAAGAGATACCATTATGTGTAAAAAAAAAGTAAAAAGCAAACAGTTGTGGATGCAGTATAATTGTTATAATTATGCCAAATACTTTATGTATGGAAAATATTTGTACATATGTGCTTTTAACAATAATTCTGCCATATTGACTTTACAATTTTGAATGTCAGAAAATTAATATATGTAAAAATATTTATGTTTAGTGAAAGTATTCATAATTGAGGAAAGGAACCTATGAATTTTAGCTTTGTATCTTGCAGGTTTTGCAGTTAGAAATTTCTTGAACTAGTGTTTGCATTTGATAATAACACTTTGTGTTTGTAATCACACCCTAAAAAATATATATATATATACATACATATGCTTATACATGTATGTAGAAAGCTCCATGTTTCTTTTGCTTTAAAGAAGTAAAATCTTTCCTGTAAGTAAGATGACAAGCATAAGATAACAAAGCCGCTTTGATTTCCTTTTCCTGTGTAATTTAGTAGATTTCTTGACTAGTGCTTGGGCACACAATAAATCAGTGTTATTTGCTCTTGAAGCCTTTTTTTTTTTTTTTTTTGGCACTGAATAGTTGACTTTATCATATGAGTGTATTTCTAAAGCAGCTCCATAGCAGAACATTTTAAGAGATTCTGTTAGCTCAAATGTTCATGTTGATTGCTGCAGAATGGTAAATATTAAATAAAGTTATCAGATTAATCTTAATGTTTCCACCTTTATTCCAGTCATCAGTGTGGCTTTGCTTAGAATAGCGGCTGCACAAATCTCTTGGTCCTATAATCATGAGATCTGTAAACTTCTTTGCCGACCGATCCTATTTCTGTTGCTGTTGGACCCTGAACACATTTATACCACAGAGAACAAAGGTTGGAAAGTTAACGGTGTAAGTGACCATCCAGTAGAGATGGTAACATTACCTGGGCAGCTGAACACTAAGTAGCTTAAGCAGGGCCAATGTAGCAAATCAAACCATCAAAGTTTGTCTGCATTACAAAGCTCGACACAAAACAGATAGTTGCCAGGTTGACCACGGCCCTTGCCAGCTGTGACGTGGTCTATCTGCATGCCAGCCCTTTGTACTGCCATTTTACAAAATGATAGGACATGTGTTTCATAATAAAAAAAAAAAAATCCATTGATGGAAAAAGTGTCTCCTAACTAAAGTCTGTCTTTTCATTTCATGAGATGGGTTTACATTTGTGTAAGTCAGTGACAAACTGCTGTCCTGTCAAACACCAAAACCCATTAACTACAGCATTTGGGATCCTTTGTGAACGTTTTTATTATAACTAAGCCTGCAAGTATTTCTACTCTCTGTGCATAATTGCAATATGAATAGCTCAGATTCCTACCTAAGTTGGTTCCTGTCTGGTTTGTGGTTACTACACAGAAGACAACAAGAGTAACGGGTTTCACTGTCTTATTTGATTTTTACACATTGCAGGGTGGCTTATATCAAAATGTGTGAATACTGAAACATGGTCCTAATTCTGTAAAAGAAAAAACATGAGTTTGAGTTTGGGTTTTTTTTTTTTTAACCAATGGTTGGGGTATAGGCTGGATGTTCTCCCATTCTTGGCCTCTTACTCAATTTTAATCATGCACACCCAGTTGTACATAGGCATAAGATGGTGAGCGGGATTCACAGAGGACAGCTCGCTCACCAAGCATGTACTCCAGGCCTGTCGTACACCGTCGAGTGCTCCTTTCCCAGGCTGATGCCACAAAGAAGAGACCGCCACCCTCTTCAGTTCTCAGAGGAGCAAGAGTACAATTTCATTTACATTCTGAAGCTTTGTCTAAGGCCTTGATAAAGATTGAAGATCACACTTAACCTCTTTCAGGGTTGGTTTACGTCCAAGCTGGGAGTTTGCTACTAGAATAAGGTGGGCAAGATTCCAGCCCTGAGGGCCAGTGTTGTAGGAAAAACTAGTAAGGAAGAATTGGAACTATTCAAAGGCCAGCATCTAAAGAGAATAGCAGGTGTCAACCTCAGAGGTGAATCTTGAGAAGTGCAGGACCACAGAGAGCGCTAGAGGTAAAGGAAGATGGGGCCCAGGAAGGACCGTGTCCTAAGGGTGTTTTTCTCATGTTTGAACTCAGTCCTGGTGTCCACTCATGGTGAACCATTGTGAGAATAGCCTGTGTGTTCTGATATCAAGGAAGTACAGAGTAAAGGAAAACCAAGGAATATGCAAGAGAAAAACTGAGCACACTGTTTTGGTAGCGTGGAGATGTCCTTTGCTCTAGTCCAACATGGCAACAGTGTGATTAGGATTCTGAGATGAGGACCAGAGTGTGTGCTAATCCCGGCATCTGCATGTGCCAGCCTGTCTGCCCTCACCAGCTCCACTTAGCATGCTCCCAGTGAGAAAGTTCTCACAGTCCCACTGAGGAAAGGAGAGCTGAATAGCTATTCAAAAATCACCTCTGCCCATCCTTTTCCTTGAAAACCGTGATATGGGAAGAGTAGACCCTAGTCACTTGGCAGTCACACCTGAACAAAATTGCAAAATAAGCTTATTCCTATGTGGTGTGAACCTCTGCCTTCTCCGGAAGACTTCAGTAGACCTCATCCTGGAATTGGTTCCCACAGTTCTCTTTAGACAGAAGTGGGAATTTTCTGCAAGTTAACCCTAACATGAATTTATGTTTCGTTAGTTGGTGAACTGAACTAAAAGACTAGGGGACGGGGTGGGGGGAATTACAAAGGTGAGCAGGTGTTCTGAGTTCTGTAAATGGGAAGAGAATTTAGCAGTTGACTTCTTAAACTGTTGGATTGCTAAGGGTTTGATGCCAGCCTGGGGTTTCACAAGATCCAATCACAACAACTCAAACAACAAAAACATTAGGAACAAGCCTTGCAGAAAGGCAATGAGTGTGGGAAAAAAAGTTAATGTGGCCTGTGGCCTGTTGAACTTCCCAATGAAGCTACCATGCTCCATCATGAGCAGAGTGTTTCAGAGAGTCTCAAACTTTCAATTGTTGCTTTTTATAAAGAGAGTTTATAGGTCTATGTGAATGTTCCTTTTATTAATGATAATTATATTGCTGGACAAGAAACACCTGGGAGAGTAGACAAATGCCAGTGAGCAAAAGAATATGATGTCGTGCTCACTAGGCATAAGCTATGGGATTGATACTTTTTCTGAACAGGCATTTTTAAACATAGTTATAATCACAGACCTTGAAATATACCTGTATATACATACATATGTATATATGTTATGTATATATAACATCACTGAGACTGTTATACAGAGCATGTCCCATGTTTTGCATTATTTCCCTGTGGTAAATCTCACACAAAAATGACTTTCTGACTGGAACTGCAAGGGCAAAGGAATCCTGGATTTTACATGTAATTTTCTGTGTAAGAGGCAAGAACATGATGTTTGATGTTCTGTGCAGGGACCGTTATATGCCACTATGCATGACAGACATGAACAAGCATCTATGCCAGATAGGGCACCAATGAGAGACCATCAAAGTCCAACTTGGTGAACCAATGAGTTTGTTGGGGTTACCTACAGGAGTAGGTAAGGGGTTACTTAGAGGAGCAGAAATATTGCAAAGACTGTTCCATCTACAAAGTCTACCCAGTATGGCTCATACATAGCTCATGAAAGTTATGAGCCGAGACTTCACTGCATGACTTACAGGCAGCCTGACAACTCGGCTATGTGTGGTTCCTCAGAAGACCTTACTGTTTATATAACTTTAGGGAAGGAGGGACCTTGTGCATCTGCTAAGTTTCAGAAACTTCCTGAGTTTGGAGTTTTTACTTTGGGACTTAAGGAGGCTACCTTTAGAGTTTCCTATATTAAGGTACAAGTCCTGTTTTAAAGATTATTTAATCATAACAAGCTTTGGGGAAAACTTGCTTATACAACAGGAACTGCCACAAGAAAAGATCGCTCAACAGGCAACAAACTGAAGGCTACTGATGTAAATGACCACCTCAGAGAAGGGGTTTAGACTTCAAGCTTAAGCATCTTCAGCTAAAGATGGAGTAGATAGGAAAATAAGTAGATAGGAAAGCCAATGATGGTCGATGACCAAGAAACCACACTAAGCAAGAACAAGGGGCTTTGGAACAAACGTGACGCAGTGGCAGAGAGCTTGCCTAGAATGCACGAGGATGTGGGTTCTATCCCCAGCGCTGCCAAAATTAAAAAGCAAATCAGGAGTTTGTATGCAAAATGTAATCCTTTGCCTTCCAGTGGTAAGAGCTATTTCCTGGAACAGACAGGGAGACATGCTTACAACTGGGTATAATACAGGTGTCAAACAGAATACCAGAATATGTCACCCTAAGGTACAACTTTTGGAGTGGTAAGAGTCCTTCCTGGAACAGGAAGACAGGGAGACATGCTTACAACTGGAAATTTTCTTTAGAGCACTGATTCTCAACTTTTCTAATGCTGTGACCTTTAATACAGTTAGTTCCTCATGGTGTGGTGACCCCCCCAGCCATAAAAGTATTTTTGTTGCTACTTCACAATTTTGCTACTGTTATGAATCATAGTGTTACTATCTGTGTTTTCTGATGGTCTTAGATGACACTGTGAAGCTGAGAGGAGGCACCGGGACTCTAGGTTGGTCAACTGGGCCTGTTCATCCCCTTCTACGCCTCACCCCAGTTATGTCATAAGTCATTTTAAAAGGCTCAAGACTAGCAGCTCAATAGCACCCTATTTTCTGGGTTACTCGACTCATACAGGATCTCTGTGCTTACTTATTTTCTCTCCCTTTCTCCTCCTCCTCCTCCTTCTTCCTCTCTCTCTCTCTCTCTCTCTCTCTCTCTCTCTCTCTTTCTCTCATCTATGTGTTGATACTAAACTTCTTCCTAAAACTCACTTTCTATGGTCTGTCAATCTTATTCTTTGAATTTTTGAGACAAGAACTTGAAAGCCACAGCCTCTTGATGGCTTTGATGGCCTTCAAGTTTCTAGAGCTGAGCTGGCTAGTTTTATAAAAACTTGACACAAGCTAGAGTTGTCTGAAAGGAAGGAACGTCAGTTAGGTTCTGACTGTAGGGCATTTTCTTATTTAATGATCAGTGGGGTAGGGCCCAACTCACTGTGCGTGGTGCTACCCCTTAGCTGATGGTCCTGGGTTCTATAAGAAAGCAGGCTGAGCAAGCCAATAAGCAGCACCCTTCCATGGTCTCTGCATCAGCTCCTGCCTCCAGATTCCTGCCCTCACTGCTTTGATGATGAACTGCTAAGTGGAACTGTGAGTGCTGTTGGTCATGGTGTTCCATTATAGCAATAGTACCCTAAAGCAAGAGCCCTGGAACCCAAAGAAAAGAAAGGTTTCATTGTTCTCAGAGTCAGCAGGAGCCACTGGCTGGCTACCAACAGTTTTCCCTTTTTCTCAGCTTGGGAGCCTATCCTAACATCATCAATATATCTTGTATCTTTTTTTTAAAGATTAAATACTAATATGATATATTGCTCCTAGGGATTCTTTTTCTTCTGCTAATTTAATATGTGGGAAGAAAATATTGCTGTTATTTCCTAAGCTTTGAAAAATGTTAATAAATCAATTAAGTCTTTTTCAGAATCTGTGCTGAGGAAATTGATGGCCTGATAAAAGGAAGTGACAGGGAACATGAAAAGTAATAGCCTTAAAACTTAGGGTGACATTTCGAGAAGGTATTTTATTCCACGGGAGGGATTTCTGGGAAGACCCTGGGATCCCTCTGTTCATACTGAGTCCACAAGACAACCCTCAGATGCTGCACCTCAACCCACCGGGCTTTGAAACAGTGAAGCTTAGGGGATGTGGTGTTCATGTCTTTGACAGAGTTGGTCTTCCCTGACCCTTTAACCCTGCCTTTCTTGTGTCCAGCATTCCAGGTTCTAAAGAGAAGCCCCTCTTAAATAGTCAACATGTCCACTCTAGATCTTTAGATCCAGAAAACCCAGAATCTCTGCCGGCCTTTACTCTTTAATTAAAATGCTGCTGGAGGGAGAGATCCACAGCTATGATCTAGACCCTAGAAAAAGAAGAGACACTAGCCCCGAATGGACCTTCCTGTCTCCCCTTTCCTGTCCATAAAAGCCCTCTCCCCTGCGCTTGCCTCCAACCCAGGGACTCTGTGATAGAAGAGCTTCTCATTCCTTTTCCTCCTTAGGATTTTCTCTCAGTTTCATTGGACTATCTAATCAAGCAGTGTTCCGTATTAGGTTTCTTGAGAGGAACAGAGCCAACTGGAGCGAAGACGAAAGGATGGACTATCCAGAGACTAACCCACCTGGGGATCCATCCCATCATCAGCTACCAAACCCAGACACTATTGCACATGCCAACAAGATTTTGCTGAAGGGACCCTGATATATCGGTCTCTTGTGAGGCTATGCCAGTGCCTGGCAAACACAGAAGTGGATGCTCACAGCCAGCTATTGGATGGAACACAGGGCCCCCAATGGAGGAGCTAGAGAAAGTACCCAAGGAGCTGAGGGGGTCTGCAACCCTACAGGTAGAACAACAATATGAACTAACCAGTACCCCCAGAGCTCGTGTCTCTAGCTGCATATGTAGCAGATGATGACTTAGTCAGCCATCATTGGGAAGAGAGGCCCTAGGTCTTGCAAACTTTATATGCCCCAGTACAGAGGAATGCCAGGGCTAAGAAGTGGGAGTGGGTGGGTAGGGGAGGAGGGCAGGGAGAGGGTATAGGGAACTTTTGGGATAGCATTTGAAATATAAATAAAGAATATATCTAATAAAAAAAATGGTGAAAGAAAAAAAAAAAAAAAAGAATAGCAGCAACAGTAACAAGATGTCCCCAAAGCAGATAAAGCCAGCACAATGCGAAAGCCAGCAGGGGAGATGGCTCCAGCCCTTAAGAGCACTGACTGCTCTTCTAGAGGTCCTCAGTTCAATTCCCAGCAACTACATGGTGGCTCACAACCATCCGTAATGGGATCTGATGCCCTCTTCTGGTGTGTCTGAAGAGAGCGACAGTGTACTTATATACATAAAATAAATATTTAAAAAAAAAAAGAAAGAAAAATATTTGAAGTTTAAAAAGAACAAAAATAAAGAAAGAAAACCAGCAGGCAAAAGGCTTACTTTTCTCTGAGCTGCCACAGGAAGGTGTGACCCACACTTGGGGGTTGTGGATGTCTTCCCTCCTTCAGTTAAACTGATCAAGAAAACCTCTGGCAGATATGCTCAACTGTCAGTTGATTCCAAATCCAAGCAGGTTGACAACTAAGATTCACACATTTGTTGTTTATTACAGTAGCTAAATGTGTAAGATGACAGCAGAGGATTGTAGCTAGAACACAGGGAGAGCCGCACGCAGTCTTTGATAGCGCTCCTGGCACCAAAACAGGATAATCATTTTGAAACAGTTTGCCAACATGGATCAAGCATCATGTTCGTTCTTTGAGTATATAATCTCATCCTGACATTTCTTTCATTATATCTCTTAAAGTTATAACAAATGCAAAGACAGAAAGGCCAAGGGACAGGCAAGTCAAAGTGTTTTCTACAAGCAGGCGATCCCTTCTGAGGGATAGGAGGGGTGGATTTGGCAGATGCTGGCAACAGCCACTCCTGGGGACAATTTGATAATCTACTGGGGTGTTTGCATACGTGATGCGGTGACCAGCTCTTCCATTTCCTTCCCTCTCCCTGTGACACTGAGAAGCTCTGTAATCAGGACATCTGGACTGGCGTTCACAAGAGAGGACTGTGGAGTAGAGATAAGTGGTCAGAAAAAGAGCTATTGGGCCATAGTGTCTCTCGGGGTCCAGTAAAAAGGATGAGGAGGGTGGGGGGAGGGTAAGCATGTGGGGAGGGAAGTAGGGGAGGCTTGTGGCAGGAAAGAGAGCAGAGACAGAAAAGAGTGCTTCCAGCTGTGGGGGAGAGCGGCACATGATTGAGCACATCAGTATTTTCCATCAGGAGCTGTTAACACATTTTTCCTGAAGTGAGAAAAATAAAGACTATTAATTTGGACAAATCTATTGTCTTCAGTTCATGACGGTCCTTAGCTAGGAGAGACTTCTCTTCTTGGATGCTCTGATTCCCTGCCATCTTTATTGGTGCAAATGAAACTTACTTGTGACTCCCTCTGGGCCTTTCCATTGTAGGCTTCAAGAAATCTCAAAGGCTGGGAGATAAGCAGGTAAAAATCCAACCCTGAATGGAGCCTGGTGTAGGTGAGAGCCAGGGTCCCTTGGATTCTGCCACTGTTGGTGACATAAGGGAGACTCTGGAAGCACAGCCTTCAGTACTTTCTCTAATGAGGCAAACATTTCACATCTGTGGTTTTCTGTAATGGTCTCGGTTGCAAAGAGGAGTTTCTCTGGTGAGGGGTGAGAACTACACTTATCTGTGGGTAAAGGAATGGTTACTTAGATGTAGTTAGAAATTACGCTGGTCTAGTGAAGTGGGATTTGTAGATTCTCCTCTCAGCTCTATGACTTCACTAGCCCTGGGTACCAGGCAGGAGTTGTAGCGCCTCCCACTCCTAAAACTCAGGGATCTTTGTAGAAGAGAGGGAGCAGAACCATTGTAAGAACCAGAGGACCAGGCCTGGAGAGATGGCTCAGCGGTTAAGAGCACTGACTGCGTATCCAGAGGTCCTGAGTTCAAATCCCAGCAACCACAGGGTGGCTCTGAACCATCTGTAATGGGATCCGATGTCCTCGTCTGGTGTGTGTGAGGCGGGTGACAGCGTACTCATGTAAAATAAGTAAATAAATCTTTAAGAACCAGAGGACCAGAGAATTTGCTGAGAAATTGTGTTGTCTGTGACTATCAGAAGCTACATCCACATCCGTAAGTCTTATCAACAATACTGCCTAATCAGAACCTGAATAAGAACAACAACGGGCATGGCAGAGAGGCCAGGCCTCCACCCCCCCACCCCACCCCGCACAGAGAACTACAGGCATGAAGAGTGCGCCAGCTGGTTATCCAGTGCCAAATAGCAAGTCCTGAAAGCATACACACATGCAGGCGGAGCAAGTTGTACTTACATATTTTACCATTAATATATAATATATAATTGATGAAAAAGGGGGCCATGAATTTGAACGAGGGCAAAGATGGGTATTTGGGAGGGTTTGGAGAGAGAGAAGGCAAGTGGAGTGATGTGATTATACCATCATCTCAAAAGCTGAAAGAAATAATTTTTTAAAAGGAAAAGTACTTTTACAGAAATGATTCATTCTTACTGTGGCCTACGCTGTACCGTGGGATACAGTAACTTTCCATCGTTTAGTAACCTTTAATCCATTTTTATTCCTCTTTACCCTGCTTTGTTCAACTGTGATTTTAGACTTTTTAGGCTAAAAGCCTGGAGTTCATCTTGAACTTTGAGCCTTGAGTGCTTGCTTGATTGCTGCAGAATTCAAGTCAGAAACACTGAAGCAACCCTGGTGAGTTGATAATGTCTGCCAGACGCCAGGTTCTTTTCTCCAATATTCCCATCACTGGCGTCTAAAGAAAATCCCAACATTCTTTAAAGTTACGACTTTAAAGGTGCTATGTGTCATTCAAAAGTTTTTTTGTTCAAGTCAGGTGCCTCAAATATTAGGACCATAGTGCTAAAGGAAATTGATAGCTTGAGAAGGGGAGGGCTGGGCACAAACTGCAGGTGTTTCCAGGAGGGGCTGAAATGACCTTGGCTCTCTATGTGACCTCTAACAATGCCACTACTGCCTCAGCAAAATGGGCGCCCAATGAGCAGAGAAACACTAAAGTTTAGTATGCCAAGAGCTCATGTGAAAGCAGCTCATTCTCCAATCTGTTCTTTCAAAGGCTGAAAGGAAAGCATTAGTGTACTGAAGCACTGGGCAGAATATCTACTATGCACTGTCTAGCCTTCTCAACCGAGCAACCACATGGCTAAGAATTTATTCTAAGAAAGTATCTTTATTAAAAAAAAAACAGGCACAGATATTTATGCATAATCATTGCAACACTGATTGTAATAGAAGTTGAAGCATCCTAACTGATATAACAGTCAGGAATAGTTTTAATAAGATCTTCATAATTAAAATTATTATGTACCTGTATATTTGTAAATATGGAACACCTTGAAATATTTTATTTATAAGTTTTAATAATTTTTATGTATATGAATTAAAATTAATTAACTTTTCAGGGACAGACATTGACCCTAAAGTGAGATGTAATGGGGTGATGTGGGTCAGAAATGGCATCCCGGGAAGTGCCAACTTATTCTCAAAGGCTTGAGGAACACTCAGAAATGACAAAAACGGGCAAGAGACACCCCATTCCATTGCCTGTGCAAGCAGAGGCCTGGGAATTAGTACTCAGAGGATGGCCAGCAGATCCTGGAGTAATAAGATGTGTCTGGGAGACATGAGCTGGTTTGTGAAGGAGGTGAGAAGGCTCCTGAAGATGAGGCCAGGTTCCGGAGGACAGAATCGGGAACGTTCTTGAGAAGGAACATTCTCCTCTGGGGTGGAGCAGAGACAAGCATCTCTTAGGGATATGGAGGGAGCTTAAAGAGGCCTCTCCTGTTGGCAGGAGGATTGTTTGCTGAGAGAGAGGACCGTGAGCTGGGAAAGATCTTAGGAGTGCTGTGAGGCCTGTGTCAAATGTATCAGAGAGCTCATAATTCCTAAGTACACACAAGACTTCCTGAACAATGCAGAGACGGAAGATTATGAAGTTATAATGGCCCCAATTAGTACACTTGTGTAACTTTCCCCAGCAGCATTCAGGGGCCATGGGAGGCAAATGAAGGTGGTCATCATCTTGGTTAAAGACTATGACACCCCGAGAGATGGAAGAACGGGTAAAAGCTGAAGGCAGGAGGAGTAGGAGTTGGCAGGAGGGATTGGGGACAAGGGCAGGCTGTTGAACAGCTTCAGGTGAGCACCACATGGCAGTGCTGTGGATGTGAGCACCTGAGCTGGAAGGAGGTGAAAGTCAGAAGTCAGCCCAGCCCAGCCCAGCCCAGCCCAGCCCAGCCCAGCCCAGCCCAGCCCAGCCCAGCCCTGCCCAGCCCTGCCCAGCCCAGCCCAGCCCAGC
>NC_034596.1:38878609-38908497 GCF_900095145.1 Mus pahari
AACAAGGGAAAAAAACGACTGATGTCCCATCTAAAGCTGCAGATGAAAATGTGTCTTTCCTACATGTAGAAAGAAGGAAGGAAGGAAGGGAGGGATGGAGGGAGGGAAGGAAGGAAGGAAGGAAGGAAGGAAGGAAGGAAGGAAGGAAGGAAGGAAGGAAGGAAGGAAGGAAGGGAAAGACAGACAGGCAGGCAGGCAAGCCGGCTAGGGAAGCTTACTTAGCCTTAAAACCTTGAGGATACCATCCAGTGTAATGATCCAAGAGACAGCTGGTGAGCCAGCCCTGTGGGCTAAAGGCAGGGCACGAGGCACTTCACACATGGTGAGACCTGACAGCAGACCTGGCCACAGAAGCCTCAAAGGCTACGTCTCTACATTAAGTCCCATTTATAGTTCTACCATGAGTGGTGCCCAGGTCAGCGATGTCACATTTGGAGCTAGCTTCAGTGCTAAGACATGTTTTTCCCCATGTAACTCATGACTATCTGGGGAAACCCTGCTACTTAAGGTCAAGGTCTACCACATCCTGGTAGCTCCCCTGAGCTCCATGCAAAATGGACGGAGGATTCTGTTTCTGGCAGGGCTTCCTCTTCTCTACCCTAGGTGGGGAGCCCAACCCCCACACTCTACCTGAGGAACGTCACGTAATCCTTGACAAAATTCCAGGTCCAACATCCTGGAAAGCCTCTCCATGCAAATAAAGTAGCCCCAGAACCTTAAACCTCAGCCAGTGAAATTTCACCCTAAGAAGAACCCCTTGCCATTTTCGAAGGTTTCTACAGTCCTTGTTCACCCGCAATAAAGAGCGCACGCTGTTTCTCTGACTATTGCCTAAGAGAACTGTCTTCTAAAAGAGCTGCAACGCTGAAGTCCTCCAAGGAGACCTCCTCCTCCGGCATTCACCCCTGGACCAGGATCCTACTGACCCACTTTGTTCCAGACTTCAATTCATCCTCTGCTACCCTGTGTGTCTCTGGGTCCAGACACCCCAAGGGACGACTGAGAACTCCACTCTGCTTGGTGTGCGGCAGGTCCTGGACACTCCAAGGGAAGAGGCAGAAAAATGGAAAGACAACTCTGAGTCCTGGTGCTAATCAACAAGACTACAGAGGGAGGAAATAGCCTCCCATTTCCCTTGTCAAATATCACCACCAGGCCACACTCCTCCAGGCTGCTCAGAAGACAATGCGATGAAAAGAAAGCGTTGTTATTACTCTGACCTAAGGGTTTCACAGTTTCCTTGACTCATTATCCTTTCCTTCAAAAATTACCATGTGCCTACTATATGTTCATAAATACCCTTGCAGAGTTCATTTTTAAAAATGTAAGAAAGCAAACCAACTAGCCCTCAAGGATTCCGTGGTACTGTTAAAAGGATACACCTCAAAGCCCGAGTAACTAGCATTATCATTAAGGCATCAGAGGATTTGTGGCTAACCAGTGACAGTTTTCTGGTATTGAGACCAGATGAGTAGAACCGGAACCTCCCATCAAGCCAACCCTGCCTTGGAGCAATTGATTAGCTGTAAGAGGAACCACAGACATTCAAATCTTACTGGCATCTCTATGCTAACATGTGGTGTATCCATGTTTCAAACTCAGGATGAGAAAGTCGTAAATGACAGCCTTTGACAACAGCATCTAGTTTCTGATGAACTCATCAAGCCTGTAGCAGATCGAAGTTCCCACACTTGTTCCCAGGCTGTTCTGTCCCGCACCTCACTTCCCACTACTCTAGATTATTCTGGCTTGTACGTCCCACCTCAACCCCACCACTACCTGTGCTCTTAAAGCTGGCAAGGCTTTTCCTGTTTGTTTGTTTTTTTTTCTGTTTGCTTTCCTCCTCCCCCAACCAACAGAACCAGGAGTTGGATTTCTTAATCAACCCTTCTTCCTACCCACAGATGTCCCACTTGGGTGGTCTCACTGTGCCTTTACTTCCAGGATCCAGGAGTAAGGCCAGGAAGCCAGGGGCAGTGGTCCAGAGGAGACTCAAGTGGCTCTCAGGCTCCTGGTCCAGCTGAATCTGTGAAATCTTTTCAAGGAAAGCGGAGTGCCAGCATTCCAGCTTGGATCAGAACTAAGCCCCCCCCACCCCCCAGCAGGTTTTCTCAGTGAGTCTGGACAGAAACGTCATGAAGACTAGTTTGAACACCTACCACTTATGTGGAAGAGTTGGTCTAAGACAAAGATGCAGAAGCTTACGCATGTAAAAGAATCATGAGGAGGAGCAGGGGGAGACCGATAAGGAGGAAGAGGAGGAGGAGGAGGAAGAGGAGGAGTGGGTAAGGAAATAGCCCATGTCACCCACTGAAGGTGAGAAGCCACGATTCCCAGGGCTTCCACATCCAAGGTACATTGAAGGCACAATGTCTGGTCACCTGGCCTGTCTTCTTCCAGACTCCTCTTATTTACCTAGAAGATGCCCTTTGTCTTTCTGTTTCTGTTGGAGCTCAGGAGTCACCACACAAACCGTATGAACACTGATCTCAGTTAAGCACACACGGTCAGACCAGGGACATAGCTCAGAATTATCTGAACTATGACAACGGATATCTTTTTTCTGTCAGCTTATAAAGGAAAAAACAAACAAACAAAACAAAAAACCCACAATGAGTTTATTATATTCAGGAAGTGCTGCCCAGTGGTCAGCTCTGACACAAGATATTTCAGACATTAACGGTTCATATTGGACTTTGATGTGATGGATTCTATGTAAAGCTTTGTGGGATTTCTTAAGATTAGCAAATCTCATACAGAACACTCAGAACATTTCGAACAAAACAGGATATGTGGTTAGCATGTCATTGCTCAGAGCCAAGTCATTTATTTCTGGCAATGACTGGCAGGCATGTTATAGTAACAATATTTTCACATTGGTAGCTGGTAGCTGGTATTGGTAGCTAGGAAGAGCTGGTGATGTTTTCCACATCAACTGATCCTGACTTAGAAAGAAATGACTAAACTACTGGCCTCCATTCCTATCATTCTTTCTTGGGTTTTGTTGGATTTCATTGCAAAGACTAGCCTCCCATTTAGCTAGAAATGGCCATGTTACTAGACACAGAACAGCAGCATATGATCATGCATAATGTCTGTCAATTCTGGGCTCTGAATTACAGCCTTTCCCCCTTACTACAGAAGTGACCTCAGGACTAGAGATGGAAGTCACACGTGTCATGGAGCAGGGCCAACTCCCCACCATGGAACCTTTGTGCTATCCTGTGTGTACAAAGAAGGCTCCTGTCAGATTCAGCCCACAGTATCTACATGGTTTAGAATGATCCCTGGTCTGAGCCATACATGTGCACTTTCAACTAGAGAACCAGAGTTAGCTTTGTCAGTGCAAGTAAATCCTGCTTGCAAAGACTTCCTGATAGTTTTTGTGCTGCAAAAATAACATAGGCCATTGTAGGCAAGATGAAATAAATCAAAGCAGACACGTGTCATACTTTTACATTTACATACGAGACTATTTTCAAGTGTGTGTGTACGTGTACATTTGTATACATTTATGGATATAAAAGAATATATGAAACCCAAAATACTTCTCAGGACTTGCCTTCCCATCAAAACTCAGATTAATCTAATTCATCTCTCTCACCAAATAGACCAGACATGTGTGTTAAAGAGTGACAACAAATCAGATATGCAGATTTGCCTTGACATTGGATCTTTGTCACCTAATCCAAAAGATTTTTACCTGAAACCCTATTAAATTTTATGTCTATCTTATGTGCAACAGATACTTTTGAGTTTATATTATTCAGAATCTAGTTTTTATTGTTGTAGGAGGTCTGAAGGTCCTTCTGCTCATAGATAAAACATGGGGAGAAGGAATGTTAGCACACAGGGTTATCCTTTCAAAGGGACTAATGTATAATCTGTTTCTACCCAGAAGCCTGGGAGAGGTCATGGTTAGCAGCATGGTGACCTTTGTGCTGTGTGGTTAAGATCACACTAGAAACTTAGCATGTGCTGGTCAATCTGTAGAACCCATTTTTGTAAAAAAAAAAAAAAAAAAAAAAAAAGGTGTTATCTGCTTTGCAAAAAATTTCAATGTAGTCACACCTTAAGCTTTATAGTGCACATGGGATTGAGTTAGTTATCATGAAGATAGGTTTCACCAAATTGTGCTGTCCTTAAATATGCCTAAAATAAAGAGCTCAGGGTCAGACTCCCAAAGTTTAAACCAACACCAGCTATTGGGTTGTGCTGAGCCAAAATATCTTCTTGCCTACAATGAATCATTACTATGCTGGCCACGGAGGTCACAGAGAATCCTCTCACACTGTCATCTGGGAAAGCCCCCATTGTGGATAAAATGGTTGAAGGCTGCCTTCATTAGGGTTTTTTTGTTTTGTTTTGTTTTTTCGAGACAGGGTTTCTCTGTATAGCCCAGGCTGTCCTGGAACTCTCTTTGTAGATCAGGCTGGCCTCAAACTCAGAAACCCGCCTGCCTCTGCCTCCTGAGTGCTGGGATTAAAGGCATGCGCCACCACGCCCGGCTTAGTTAGGGTTTCTATTGCTGCAACAAAACACCATGACCAAAGAGCAAGTTGGGGAGGGAAAGGATTACTTCCATATCACTCACTGTTCACCATCAAGGGAAGTCAGGTCAGGAACTCAGACAGGACAGAAAGCTGGAGGTAGGAGCTGATGCAGAGACTATGGTCGGGTACTGCTTACTGGCTAGATCCCCATGGCTTGCATGACCTGCCTTCTTCTAGAGCCCAAGATGTGGATAGGAAGCATCCCACAGTCAGTTAGTACATGCAATCCTTGACTGACTACATAAGTGTTTCGTGTATATCTGATAGGATAAATACAGGTACTTAGCGAATGACAAGATGTAGCCCACACTATACTATCATGAAGTGCATAATAAAACCATTTTCATCTCTTGCCCATAGAAATGTAAAGTCAATATTAAGACACAAAAATCAGTCAAGGCTAGGTCCCCATAGTTGTTTATAGATAAGCGCTTCTGACAGGACTGACTATCACAGCTCTCAGATCCAGAAAATCATTCTGAGAAAGAGGTTTCTGTGCAGTTTATTTACTGAGACCATCTGAAACAGGCTGTGAGTGCTGAAGGAGAGAAAGGCAGGGAGAAGCTGGACTGAGAAAGCCCAGTTAATCCCACATAAAGCCTAGAGTGGATGCTTTCCTCCCAATGGTTTTACTCTGGGTGAGAGGGTAGGTCTTCTCACCCTGCAGAGAACAGTGGCAGTTGGCAGCAGCTGGTAGAAAAGGAGGCAGGGTCATGGAACCCACACTGAGGAGACCTCATTTGGTTAAGCACAATTCCTGAGAATCAGTAATTCAGTGATACAGCTGTGAGCCCACTGTGCCTACACTCCTGATAGCTTACCCCTTAATCCTGGAGGCGACCTGAGTCGGGTACAGCAGCTCCACTACTCTGCCTGTGTTGACTTGTATCATTGCCATTTTGATGCCATGTGACTATAGCAGTCACCAACCATCACAGCTAAGGAAGCATTTCTGACCTCAGAAGTCTTTGGTAGGATGTATTGACTGATCAAGAAAGAAAGGGAAAAAAGCTTCCTCTACTCCCTTTCAAGGAAAAATAGAATTGTTTACAAATTGGTTTTGAAAAATGTTTTGGGGTCATGGAGTTACAGCAAGCTATCTATCAATGGGCCCCCACCATTGGCTGTCCTGACAGGTGAGGTATATATTCCCTGCAGGACCAACTGCAGGAGAGCTGCCTTCTGGGGAGAGGGGGCTGGAATCTCATCTGCGGTGGATGAATTGTTCACCCCAGAAAGAGAAATGACAACAGATGTGAGCTCAACCTGTTGACTATTTATCTAAATAAAGCCTTTACACATATTGTCCAGTAAAGATCAGCTGACAGGAAGTCCACCTTTAATAAGTTTATTTTAGCTACTGCTTCCAAAATCCTGGTTCTGATCCCATAATCTCAATGAATTTTGAAACTGTGACTCAAATAATTGAACCTAGTATTACTTTCCCTAGAATGAACTGGCGACTGACAGCTAAGAAAAGCATGGGATGTCTCTCTACTGTAGAGGCAGACACGACCTCCAATAGGGTGCAGTTCTCGGTTTTGTTTTTTGGGTAGTTTGTTATTTGGTTGATGTCTTAGGGTTTCTCTCTGTGTGGAGAGACCCCATGGCCATGACAACACTTATAAAGGGAACATTTAATTGAGGCTGTCTTACAGTTCAGAGGTTTAGTCCATAATCGTCATGGTGAGAAGCATGATGGCATGCATGCAGACATGGTACTGGAAAGGTGGCTGAGAGCTCTACACCTGGATCCACAGGTGGCAGGGACAAAAGGAGACTTTTTCATTACCAGATCAACTAACTGATGCGAATTAACTAGAGTTGAGAAATTATGAGTGATTAAGCAGAAACTAGCTTCACTGAGGTGAATCTTCAGGAAAGTGCTTCCTGAGAGAGGCAGCCATGATTGGATCTTGTGTTGACATCTGGACTTAGTCACACATGTGGTACTGGTTTTGAAGACACAAAGGGTTCATGAAGAGCAGCTGAAGGCTGCCATTATGAGAGCCATGAAAGGCCATCAGTAAAGATCCTGCCTCAGTAGCAGGTGAAGGCCCAGGATTGAAGGGATCATGCAGAGAAGTGTTGAGGCTTGGTACCATAAAGAGAGCCTATGAGAGGCTATTGGTCAAAGTGTACTCCAGTTGTAGCAGAAGACACCAGTGGTTTGGTTTGTGTGTTTTTGTTTTTGTTTTTTTTTGTTGTTGTTTTTGAGATATCAGTACCATGTAATGAGCACTAAGAACAAAAGTAGCAATGGAGTGGAGCCAGTCAGAGCCTAGAAGACAAGCTGTGTGCTACAGAGGGCAGGGCTGGAGAAGTGACCCAAGTCCTTTGGAGGAACCAGGAAGATAAGTGGTTGAACCAGACATTGAATGGTTGGAATTTGTTTTTGATTTGATTTGATTGTGACCATGTCCTGATTTTTCCCTCCTGAAGTAAGAAAGTGTTTTACTAGAGCCTACAACTGAGAGAGAATTTTAAAGATTTTAAAAGAGATTGGATATTTTCAAGGTACTTAAATTTTAATGTGTTTGAGTTTGTAAAGACCATGGGACTTTTAATTTTATTTATGTTTTTAGTGTGAGATCTTTGAGAGGAATAAGAAAGGATGGGTAGTGGGTTAATAGTGATGTGTTTGTGTTTCAAGTTGACAAAGGCAGTTGTACTGCCTGGTTTATGTCAACTTGACACAAACTAGAGTCATCCTGTTCCTGTCCTGACATCCTGCCTCTATTAAATGCAGGTGTGGGGGGGCTTTTGTTTGTTTGGTTGAGTTTTTTAATTGTTGTTTTGTTTTCTTTTTTGATTAATGACTGATATAGGAAGGGTCAGCCCACTATGGGTGATGTGACCTCCAGTTAGGTGGTCCAGTGTGTATAAGGAAATAAATTGAGCAAGCAAGAAGAATGCCAGCAAAGCAATTCCCTCCACGATTCCCGCTCCTGTCCCTCCACGGTTCCTGCTCCTATTCCTGCCACCAGGTTCTTGTCCTGACTTCCCTGGACCATTATTGCCTGAAAGTAGAAGATGAAGCAAACCTTTTCCTCCCCAGGTTGTTTTTGGTCCTGGGGTTTTATCGAATCAGTAGACACCCACACTAAGACAGGAGATAGGGTTAGGTATCTCCGGGCAAGCAAAACCTGAGTATGACATGTGTATTTTCAGTATAGCAAAAGACTGATGAGTCTAGAGTTCAAATTTGCTCTCTGAGACCAAATTTGTTTTGGGGCATTCTCTTGACCGTCACTTGAGGGCTCTTCTTTTTTTTTTTTTTTTTTTTTTTTTTGGGATTTTTTCAAGACAGGGTTTCTCCGTATAGCCCTGGCTGTCCTGGAGCTCACTCTGTAGACCAGGCTGGCCGCGAACTCAGAAATCCACCTGCCTCTGCCTCCCGAGTGCTGGGATTAAAGGTGTGCGCCACCACGCCCGGCGAGGGATCTTCTTTTTAAATATCTGCTTGCCTGCATCCTCTGAATGAAATTAGTGACTCGCCAGGAGACAAGCCCGATTCCTGATCACTGCTTGGAAGAGTCGAGGAGGCTGAGTCAGCATTTTCCTTTGTAACAGGTTAGAAGCACCAGCAGGCTACCGGTCATTTTTTAAAGACACTGTAGAATTGCTGAAACTCTTTGACTTAGCTTCTCTATCTTTCCACATGACCCATATATGCCTTTAAAGTAGAGCAAAACCAGACTACATGTGTTCATCCTGCCAATGCTATGGGCTAGAGATTGTTATGTAACACCTCTAGGTACTTTGAATGCCTATCAATACATTGTAACCCAATTGCACGTGACACTGTGAGGTTCCCCACAAGCATGAGAATCAACTTTTAAATGTCAATTAAGCACAAGAGGCAAAGGGAAGAGATGAATACATTCTATCATTGAAGTTATACCAATGCGTTAAAATTTTTTTACACCTATCCAGAATTTTTAGATATGAAGGAATTAAGAAGAATTTAGAAAGGGAGATGTTTAGAAACCCGCACTCAGTTCTAAGGTAGTCAGAATTCCCTTTGAAGTCAAGAAAGCCTTTTACTTACATAAGAAGCAAAGGGTTTAGTTCCCAAGAAAGATGATATGAAATTATGTTAGTTGAAACTAGCTCTCAGAAGCAGAGAGCAGATGGGTCTGTAATTGGCTTTGTCATATAAAATCAACTTAGACCTTGGAGCTCTTAAGATTATATTTTCTCATGAAGCCGATTTCTCAGCCTTGGGACCACTTTGAACTCTATTGGGATGGTGTAGATATTCCCAGTGAAGGCTTGCCTGAGAAGAGGCAGCTGTTTAAGTAAAACATCAAAGTTTACCTAAGAAAGGACTTCAAAGATGTAACATGTTAAACAATTCTTGTTGGTTTTAAAACTTTTTTTTTGTCACTATGTAGGAGCAAATTTGAAATGCTTCAGTAAGTTCTTGGCTAAGTAATCACACATTAATATTATAACCCAAGAACTGAATCTTTAGGCTCTTTTCATTTTTCTTCCTTCCTTTCTCTTTTTTCTTCCTTCTTTATATCTTACAGTGAGAATGATTAGGAGACAAGTATAATGCTCATGGATCTGATATTACTCAATTTTAAAACTCACAATGTTGACTAGAACATTGTCAAGCTGCAAACTTAAATTCCACAAGCTTCAGGTTGCCCCACTAAGAACCTGTAATGAGAAATGCATATAGCAGTTCAGCCTTTTTGTTCTTTATAATTGTGATAAATCTAACACTTATTTGACAGTTTACTCTGTGACAAGTACCAGGATAAAACTTTGAATGCTTAGTCTTCTCGGTATGGTCTTGAGGTAAGATTTGCTATGGTCCCTGATTTAGCTTTTTATCACAAAATACCAAGGCAATTAACTTACAAAGAGGACAGGGTTATTTTGGCCCACAGTGATGGAGCTTTTAGACCAGCATCTGGTCACCTCATTGCCTCAGTCCTCCATCATAGCATGAACTCAGACAACAGAAAGCACATCCATCACAACCCAAAAAGCAAAGAGAGATCGACTCAGGGAGTGTGGAACTAGAGTCCCCTTAATGGTGCATGCCCAGTGACCATAGGATTTTCTACCATCTTCACCCACACCCTTCTCCAGTCCCCACACCCTAGCAGCAAGGCGATAATACATAGACTTATGAGGGAGATTGTATTTAAACCATATCTGTCTGTCCTGTTTTGCAAAGAAGTGGGGTATGAGCAAGTGGAGCACCTCAGACTTCTCTTAGGATTTGGTCCCGGCAGCCCAGCTCCAGGGGCCTCCTTGCTGCAACATTGAACTCACACACCGTACTCAAAACTCACAGTTCTACAAGCGTGTTTCTGCATTAACCACAACAGTAAAAACAAAACCTTTAATGACAGTTAAACTGTGCAGGAAATGTGACCCACAAGGAGGGAAAGCATTTGTGCAAACATTCCCATGGCTTCGATGTTGTGGGTACACAGAGCCCTCAGGAAGAGTCTTTACAAATGCCAAGGGGGGTACTGTGTTGAGTTTAGTGTAGCTTTAAATTTTTTATTGCCTTAGTGTTATGTGGTATTCTTGGAGATAATGCCATTCTGAAAGTGTCCCCACCCACTCCCCCTTCTCTTTTCATGGCACTGAAAGAAGTAGTAGAAATTATCAGGGAAATTCCTAAGAAATACACCTCATTTCAAACAATGGTGTTACAAAAACAGTTGTAAATGGGCACTTAAAGACAGAGAATAGCCTTAGAGATGATAAAGCCCTGGGGACAGACAGTAGTGGTGGCTGCATAGCAATGTGAATGTGCCACTTAACTTGGTTAACATGAATATGGAACATACTGATACGATTAATGCATACATAATACTATATGCTTAAACTGCCTAGGAAAATGTCACTTATTTTATCACAAGAAGAATTATACATAAGAGCAAAGAATTACAAAAATCTCCTGTGCCCTGAAGATATGTCTGTAATCTATATTTTAATTTATTCAAGTTTTAATTGAGAGAGAGAGAGAGAGAGAGAGAGAGAGAGAGAGAGAGAGTCCTTATAACTCTGGCTGGCCTGGAATTCACTGTGTAGACCACAGTGGCACTGAACTCAGAGATCTGCCTGGTTGTGCCTCTCAAGGGATAGGATTTGAGATGTGAGGCACCTGCCTGCCTTTTTTTTTTTTTTTTTCCTTTCTTTTTCTTCAGCATTTCCAATAGGTTGAAGGTCTACCAGCCAACACGTGGGCTTCCATTTTCAATTATGAGTTAGTGTAGTTTGTGTACGCAGAGCTACACCTCCTAAGGAGCTGAGCAATGACTGTGTCTAACTCTGCTGAATTAACATTTTCTAGGTCATCACTGTTTATCTATAGAATAACGAGTAAATAAGATGTGACGTATAGGCGCACTGTTGGCCAGTCTTGTCATTACAACGCTGAAAAAGCAAAACTATTGTGCAGATGCAATCAATGGCTTGCCAGTCGGTGGCTAATGTGACTGAGAGTCTGGAAGGACAGCCTAAATGTATCTGGCAATACTTAAGACACAGCTGAAATTTCATTGTATCCATTGATTTTACCCTTTTCAAAAGGGGGGGGGGGAGCCAATTTTTTTTTTTAATAGGCCATCTTGTTGTATTAAGGCTCGGTTAGTGACCAAGGCAGGCTGCATGTCTATATTACCCAGTGTGCTGGCTAGTCGGTTAAGAATTGTGAGCCTCAACTAAGAAAATGCCTCCATTAGATAAGGTTGAGGGCAAGCCTGAGGGCCATCTGAATTAGTGATTGATGTGGGAGGGTCCAGTCCATTGTGGGTGGGCTAGTGGTCCTGGGTTCTGTAAGAAAGTAGGCTGAGCAAGCCAGTAGGCAACACCTCATCATGACCTCTGCATCGTCTTCTGACTCTAGGTCCTGCTCTGAGTTCTTATCCTGACTTTTTTCAGTGATGAGCAGTGATGTGGACACCCTTTCCTCCTCCTTTTTTTTTGCTTTTGGGCACCGTGCTTTCTTGCAGCAATAGAAACCCTCACTAAGACTCCCAGAAACCAGACCAACCAACAAAGGTAAGGCAGGTTAATAGAGGAGACTAAAGTAATCGTCGTGGGAGATGGAAGCCAGGTGTCCCAAGGGACTCTAGCAATAGGTGCCTGCAATTGCTGGCTCGCTCAACTACAGCTATTTTTTTATATATCTATATAAAAAATTTATATTTTTCAAGGTCTGCAGAGTTCTTTAAAATATTATCTTTTACAATAACAAAGGAGTAAAGATATAATTTTCAGTTCACATTATAAAAAAACAAAAAAACAAAAAACAAGGGCTGGTGTGGGGCAGTGACCTGTGCACAGACAGCATGGTCCCTGGTTGAGCACAGGTCTTGAACTTCGGTGACCCTAAGACAGGTGTTTGGCCATGCCTCCTGGGCCCCTGTCATAGCTGCAGCCTTCCACAGCCCACCCCACCCCACTCCACTTCCACCCGCAGAGAGGTGTGTGGCCATCAGTCATAGGCAATGCCCCAAGCTCCTGGTATTCTGTCTGGTTTCTACCCCCACAGTTACCTGGCAATAGCCAGGTAGGCCGGGCCCACTAGAAAAGGGGCTGTTTGCCCCCTCCTCCTTCTCTTGCTCTTACTCTCACCTCTTGCCCTCCTGTTCCCCCTTCCTTCTCCCCTCTCTCGACGTGGCCATGGCCAGCCTCTATATCTCTACTCTCTCCCTCTCTCTGCCTTTCTACAATAAAGTCCTTAAACCCATGGACTGCCTCTTCTCGTCCACCAGCCATGCTGGAGCAATAGAGCAGGTCTTCCCCTAACTAGCCATGTGTCTAACCTCCCGCCTGCCCGGAAACCTCTTGGCATTCCCAGCCACAGCTTCCACCAACCCAAGCCAAGGACTCTCTCGTCCCTGCTAGTCCCTGCTCGTCCATCCCCGCAGGAATCTGCTGGAGCTCTCTCCCTGCTCTTTTCCCTTCCGCCCCGGAGCCAGAGTCTGCCTGCCAGGCCCACACTCAGTTCTCAGCTCTACTGTGCCATACAGTGGGCGTCTGGGATGTCTAAGAGTGAGAATCTGTCATCCCGGGCCTCTGTGCAGGCCTGGGGGGTGGGGGTGGGGGGCGCAGGCCATTCTGGCCCGCCTGCAGGGACCCCAGACTGCACTTCCCTACCCCGGAGTGGGGTCCCGTGGCTTCTCACAGCCTGACGCCTGCCAGGCTGCAGCGGTGGCATAAAGGTGCACAGTCAAACTCCCCAAGTCTGCCTGGCCCAGAGACCCAAGCCCTGGGTCAAACTCAGTACCCCACTTTTTACCCCACAGGCTGAAGAGATGACTCCGAGGATAAGAGCACTGACTGCTCTTCCAAAGATCCTGAGTTCAAATCCCAGCAACCACACATGGTGGCTCACAATCATCTGTAATGAGATCAGGTGCCCTCTTCTGGTGTGTCTGAAAATAGCTACAGTGCACTTATATATAATAAATAAATAAATAAATAAATCTTTAAAAAAAATAAGTAAATAAGCCAGGCGTGGTGGCACACGCCTTTAATCCCAGCACTTGGGAGGCAGAGGCAGGCGGATTTCTGAGTTCGAGGCCAGCCTGGTCTACAGAGAGAGTTCCAGGACAGCCAGGACTACACAGAGAAACCCTGCCTCGAAAAAAACAAAAAACAAAAAACAAAAAACAAAAAAAGTAAATAAGAGACAATAATTCAATTACCATTAATGCCATATCTCTGAGCTACGTGCTCCATGAACCACTATATTGAGCCCTCTTTGAATGCTTTGAATTACATATTTGTTTGACAACAGTAAGGGTCTTTGCCAAGTCCATTTACTGCTCCATTCCTCCACGGTCTACCTTCTACCTATCTACACAAACCCTACTTCACATTTCAAGCACCCGCCCCTGACCACGCAGAGTGGGCATGGACCTGATCCAATCTCAGCCTATCAAGACTCTGCACCCATGAGCCAGGCTCGGCAAGTGAAGTTTTGTTTGTCTGTTTTAAAGAAAGAGGCAGCAAATCTGCTGAGAAAAGAATGAGACCACGGGCTCCTTGAGAATGTAGGAAGAGCTAGCTGGTCATGCTTGTGCACAGCCATTGAATGTACTTAAGAAGCAAAGGCAAAAACATCATTCGTTGGAGGCCAGCCTGAGCTACACAGTTTTTACTTTCTTTTATATATATATTATTCTTTAATCTTTTTTTTTTTTTACAGTCCAGTCATTATCCCCCTCCCAGACTGCCCTCTGACTGATCCTCATCCTATACCTCCTCCCCCATCTCCAAGAGGATGTCTACACACCCCCGGCCCCCACCCTACCAGATCTCCCCACTCCCTGGGACCTCAAGTCTCTTAAGGATTAGGTGCATTTTTTTTCTCACTGAGACCAGACCAGGCAGTCCTCTGCTGTAGATGTGTTGGGGCCCTCACATATCAGCTGGTGTATGCTGCCTGGTTGGTAGCTCAGTGTCTGAGAGATCTCTGGGATCCAGGTTAGTGGAGACTGCTGCTTCCTAATTTAACCACAGGGGTTCCTGGCTTCTGTCCATCCATTGGGTGTAAGCATCTGCATCTGACTCATTCAGCTGCTTGTTGGGCCTCTCCGAGAGCAGCCATGCTAGGCTCCTGTCTGTAAGCACACCATAGCATCAGTAATAGTGTAAGGCCTTGGAGCCTGACACTTGAGATGGATTCCAATTTTTGCGTCATTACCTCTTTTTCCCCAGCCTAAGCTGGAGAGATGGCTCAGCATATTTAAGAGCGCTTGTTGCTCTTGCAGAGGACCCCTGGTTGATTCGAAAACATTCTGTCCAGTTCCGGGGGATGCAATATGGTATATTGACCTCCACAGGTACCAGGTCAGCAAGGTAAGTGGTACACTGACATATGTGTGAGTAAAACATTCGTGCATAAAATAAATCTAAAAGGAAAATTTAAAGCCTGTGGAGATAGTTCTGTTCATAAAGTGGTTATTGTACAAGCATAAGCCTCCAAGTTTAGAACCTCAGCACATAGATAAAAGGCTGGGTCCCATGCCTACGATCCCAGTGGAGACAGAAGGATTTTCTGGGACTTGCTGGCCCACTAGTCTAGCCAATCAGTAAGCTCTAGGTTTACCAAGAGACCCTAGCTCAAGCAGTAATGTGGAGTCAGGCAGTGATGGTGCACACCTTTAATCCTAGTCCTCAGCTGGACAGAGGCAGGTGGATAGCTGAGTTTAAGGCCAGAGAGAAATTCTGTCTCACACCATCATCATCATCATCATCATCATCATCATAATAATAATAATAATAATAGTAATAATAATTATTATGAAGTAGAGATGCCATATAGACAGTCAACAGGGAAAGGTGCTTACTGCCAAGGCTGCCAACCCAAATTCAGTCCCTGGTATCTGTATGATAGAAGGAGAGAACTGACTCTAAAAGCCATTCTCTAACTTCCACATGCAAAGAGAAAGAGAGAGAGAGAGACAGAGAGAGAGAGAGAGACAGAGACAGAGACAGAGAGATGTATAGATAGATAGATAGATAGATAGATAGATAGATAGATAGATAGATAGATACTCTTTTTTTGGTTTTTCGAGACAGGATTTCTCTGTGTAGCCCTGGCTGTCCTGGAACTCACTTTGTAGACCAGGCTGGCCTCGAATTAAAAAATCCACCTGCCTCTGCCTCCCGAGTGCTGGGATTAAAGGCATGTGCCACCACTGCCTGGGCCACATGCTCACTTTGACAAGTGTGCACAGTTCCCTCATACCAATCAATGAATAAATTAAAAAAAAAAAGATGAAGAGCCATTTAGGAAGATACTTGAAGCTCTCCAGCATCCTAACGTTCATGTATGCATGTTCACATGAAGAATATAAAAAGATCATGGGGCCGAAGATACAAAAAGGTTCAGAAACAAAGAGGTGAAAAGCAGATGCAAGTGGCTGATCACTTTCCCAGTACCGACTCTGCTTACAGCCCTTAATTTCATGAAAAAGCTGGGTGAATGGATAAGATAAATTCCCTTGTTTTGTTTCTGATACAGGTACGTGGTAGTTTGGATGTAACTGGCCCCCAGCGACACTATTAGGAGGCATGGCCTTGGTGGAGCGGGTGTGGCATTCTTGCTACCTTAGCCCTCCCACTCTAGGGACAGCTCTCCATGTGTTTGAGAAGAGTCGCACCTGATGCACCTCAGATCAAACACTTCATTTAGCATCCTACAGGTGAGGACTCGCTACTGAAACAGGCTCCAGCTGCCATTCTCCGCCACAGTGTGCCCGCTCACCCACACATATAACAGAGCATGCTAGAGAAAGAGCATCACTCGAGGGCTCTGAAGTGAGACATTCTTACCATATCCTAGCCACTTTTTGTTTAAAGCTATTGTTTAAATTGTACCTATTTGGTGTGTGTATACACAAGTGGGTACACGTGCCTTAACATACATGGAGAGGTCAAAGGACAAATGTCAGGGATGTGCCTTCCTCCACAATATGGGACCCAGAGAGTGACCTATGGGGACATCTCACTGGCCTCTCTTATCCTTTCTTCAAAAGCTGATTTTGTTGACTCTTGGTTTTATTATGCTAAAACAACACAAAATCTACCCTGTCAAAAGACTTCAATGTGTACAATATAGCATGAACAATAAGCACAATGGGCAGAAAGCAGCTGTGACTCAACAGAAATAATTCCTTCTTGTACCCCAGAACCCACGGGTGAAACTACTAAAGTTCCTCTGGGATCAAGTAGAATTTTATAAGAACATAATCGACTGAGAGGAAAAAACATACGGTGGCTGTGAAGGCCCTGATGCCAGGTATGTCAAGTTAATATAATATCTTCTGATGGTCATGAATTTATTGTACAGAGGATATGCAATAGCATCAGGAACAATAAAGGCCATATTGAGTGGCCCAGGTCAATTTTAGAGTGATCCCTCCACACGTGCTATGGAAAGTGTGCATGTATTTTACCTACAAGGTCTGCCACCCTCACAGCTCCACTGAGATTCCGAAATTCCAAATTGCACCTGAAACTGCACTGGAACAGCTAATGACTGCAAACTTCCTAAATTGTTAAATAAAATAAATTACAATAAACTTATTTTTTTTCAGTATTAAAAAAACCAGTAAGCACAGTGCTTTTCCACCTATACCTAGGAATTAATCTCTCATGGCTGACATTCTCTGCATCTCCCCTTTCCAGCTGCTCCGTTTTCTGTTTAGTTAAATCTACTTCAGTTAACTCATATAAATAGAATCATGTGTCATCATATGTATATATGGTGAAATATTGCTAAGCTATAGGAAGGAAGGAACTTCTGTCATAGATTACAAAATAAGTGAAACTTGAAGAGATTATGGCTAACAAATAATCCAGCCACTGCAAAGACAAATAGCACAAATTCTGACTTTTTAAAGTTATGGGCTATATCCTACATGTACAAGTGTCTTTGTCAGGATTTCTATTCCTACACAAAGCATCATGACCAGGAAGAAAGTTGGGGAGGAAAGAATTACTCACCTTACACTTCCATATTGCTGTTCAGCACCAAAGGAAGTCAGGCCTGGAACTCACACAGGGCAGGAACCTGGAGTCAGGAGCTGATACAGAAACCATGGAGGGATGCTGCTTACTGGCTTGCTCAGCCTGCTTTCTTATAGAACCCAGGACTACCAGCCCAGGGATGGCACTACCCACAATGGGCCCTTCCACCCTTGATTACTAATTGAGAAAATGCCTTACAGCTGGATTTCATGTAGGATTTCCTCAAGGGAGGCCCCTTTCTCTGTGATTAACTCCAGCTTGTTTTAAGTTGACACACAAAATCTTCCAAAACAACTGACCCCTTGTCAACTTGACACACAAACGCATTAATAGTAAGCCTTAACCCTTATCTTCTCATTCATCCCCAAGATCTAAATAACTTTAAAAGTCCCACAATCTACAAGTTCTTACACATTAAAATTTCAGTCACTTTAAAATATACAACCTTCTTTGAATGTTAAAGTCTTTTTACAATTCAAAAACTGTGGGCTCCACTAAAATACTTTTTTACTTCAAGAAGGAAAAATATCCGGGCATAGACACAATAAAAAGCACAATCAAACTCTAATAGTGCAATGTCTGGGATCCACTCATGATCTTCTGGGCTCCTCCATGGGCTTGGGTCACTTCTCCAGCTCTGCCCTTTGTACCACACACCTTGTCTTCTGGGCTCCAGCTGCCTGTACTCTACTGCTGCTGTTGTTCTTGCTGGTCACCTCATGGTACTGGTATCTCCAAAACACTGCTGTCTTCTGCTGCAACTGGACTGTGCTTTTACAAATAGCCGCCTTCCATAAGCTCTCTTCATGGTGCTAAGCCTCAGCTTCTCTGTATGACCCCTTCAGTCCTGGGCCTTCAACTGCCACTGAGGCTGCACCTTCACCAATGGCCTTCCATGGCCTCTCACAGTGCCAAGCATCAGCTGCTACCCCTTCATGTTTCAAAACCAGTACCACCTGGGTGACTCAAATATTACCAAGTCTGGCTGCCATCAAGAGGTACAACTGTGGCTGCCTCTGGCACACAGCTTCTCTGTGCTCTCAGGAAACACTTCCCAGAAGATTTCGCCTTAGTGACACTGGTTTCTTCTTAATCACTGCTAATTTCTTAGCTCCAGCTAACTGGCATCAAATGTCCCAGTAATGCAAAGTTTTCGCTTTAGTAGTTCTGGTATCTTGTTAATCACAGCATATTCTTCAGCCCCAGATAACCAAAACCACAGAATCTTCACAATCAAAATAGCAACAGCCCTGATAAGAGTCTTTAATCTTCCCTCTGAAATTTCACAAACCAGGCCTCCATTGTTTGCACAGTTCTCAACATTATCTTCCAAGCTACTACAGAATATCCCACAGAGCTCTTAACACCCAATGGCTCTTCTAACCAAAGTCCTTCCACAGTTCTCCCCAAAACATGGTCAGATTGTCACAGGAATACCCCACTATGCTGTTACCAATTTGTCTTAGTCAGGGTTTCTATTCCTGCACAAACATCATGACCAGGAAGCAAATTGGGGAGGAAAGGGTTTATTCAGCTTACATTTTCACATTGCTGTTCATCACCAAAAGAAGTCAGGACTGGAACTCACACAGGGTAGGAACCTGGAGGCAGGAGCTGATACAGAGGCTGTGCAGGGGTGCTGCTTACTGGCTTGCTTCCCCTGGCTTGCTCAGCTTGCTTTCTTATAGAACCCAGGACTACCAGCCCAGTGATGGCACTACCCACAAATGGGCCCTTCCACCCTTGATCACTAATTAAGAAAATGCCTTATAGCTGAACCTCATCTAGGCATTTCCTCAAGGGAGGCCCCTTTCTCTGTGATTAACTCCAGCTTGTTTTAAGTTGACACACAAAACCGCCAGTACAACAAGCAAACTTTTTATTTACTCCTATATAATCTCTGAAACCCATCTACTGAAATGTCTATGGCATGTACTTGTTAAGTTGTGCAATAATCAAAATAAACAATTGTACACTAGACTCCTCATTAACTAGTCTTCTCCTCTTCCTCTTCCTCCTCTTCCTCCTCTTTTTCCTCCTCCTCCCCCTTCTTCTTTTTCTTTTCTGGTATTATATTTCTATATTTCTATATCTCTATATTTATTTATTTATTTATCCATTCATTCATTCATTCATTTTGTATCCTGATCGAAGCCCCTGCCTTTTTCCTCCCAGTACCCACCTCACACTGCCCCTCCCTACATTCCCCCTCCCCTTCTCCTCTGAGAGGGTAGAGGCCCCCACTGGGTATCAACCCACCCTGGCACATCAAGTCTCTATTAGGCTAGGCACATCCTCTTCCTCGGAGGCCAGACAAGACAGCCCAGTTAGGGGAACTGGATCCACAGGCAGGCAACAGGTTTAGGGGCAACCCCTGCTCCAGTTGTTGGGGGACCCTCATGAAGACCAAGCTGCTCATCTGCTATATGTGTGGGGGCCTAAGTCCAGCCTGAGTATGCTCTTTGATTGGTGGCTCGGTGGCTCAGTGTCTGGAAGCTCCCAGACACTGAATGCCTCTGTTGGTCTTACTTGTCCTCTTTGGTGAAACAGAACGTTTCTTTTTCTTTTCTTTTCTTTTCTTAATTTTATTTTTATTTATTTCTTTATTTTGGTTTTTTGAGACAGGGTTTCTCTGTATCGCCCTGGCTGTCCTGGAACTCACTCTGTAGACTAGGCTGGCCTCAACTCAGAAATCTGCCTGCCTCTGCCTCCCGAGTGCTGGGATTAAAGCCGTGCGCCACCACACCCAGCTCGGAAACAGAACGTTTCTAATACCCTTGTTGTCAATTATGTGTCATTTGCTGACAGCACCAACTCTCTCTACTATTAGCAATTTTGTTTTCATCACAGCCTAACATATATGTAACATGTATGTGACATATATTATTGTATCCTAAATCCATATAAATGGAGTCATGCTTCTTATCATTTTCTTGAGGTTATCTTCTTCACTCCACGTTGTTTTAAATGTTGACCCACAATCCCATATATTGCTACAGTATGTGCCTTGTCAGGGCATCATTTATTCCTAGCCTTGACAGCATGGATCATGTGCTGTTTCTAGTGGGGCACCCTTAAAATTTGTCATGAAGACTCTTGCATCTGCTCCTTGCATACAAGTCTAAAAATTTTCTGAGATATGTATGGAAAGAGTCACGCAGCCTGCAGGTGTTCATCTTTACTGAAAAATATCAGTTTGTTTTCCACTGTTATTTTGCCGTTACGTACTTTCAGCAGCAATGGCTAAGAAGCCTGTAGTTCCACTTTCTCACTGTGCTTAATATTGTAAAACTAATTGGTTTTTTCAATCTAATGGGAATAAAATGGTACCTCACTGTGATATTAATTTGTTTTTGTTTCATTACTAATGAGGCTAAGCATCGTTTTGTTTGGTTATTGGTTGTTATTCTATTTTCCCTGTGAGGTGCCTCTAAGCCTTTTCCTATTGAGTTGAAAATTCTTTTTCATATTGATTATGAGATTAATTTACATATTCTACATATTAACGTGTCATGTTAATGCCTTACATATTTCTTGTAGTTTGTAACTTGTGTTTTCCAGTCTCTTTAGGATGCTTTTTGATGATTATGGTTTTCCTTTTAGTGTGGTTCGATCTATAAGGCTTTCTCACAGTAGTTCACAGGGGATTTGTTTTATCTTGTTTGTTTTAGGAAATCTTCCCTTATCTTGAGGGAGTTCCCCTTCCCTCTGTAGTATTCAAGACAGTCTGTTCCCCCTTCATGGTATAAAATTTGATTCACCTGGATTTTTGTGTGTGGTGGAGGTAAGATATAATTCCATGTTGAATTTGATAACCATCTGTTTCATTCACTGAACACTCCTTTCTTCTTTTTGTCTTTTACATTTGTACGTGTGTGTGTGATATGTATGCCTACATGTGTGCACATGCCCAGGGAAACCAGAAGTTACCATTGGCTATCTGGCCTCATCACTCTCATCCCCATTTGTTGAGACAGGGTCTCTCCCTTGAACCTGAGCTCTTCCGCTCAGTGGGTTTAGCAGCCAGTTTGTCACTTTCCTCTGGTCCCACTTCGGTGTGTTAGGATTGTAAGTGTCTGTCATGCTCTCCTCCCATTTGTGTGGCTCCTGGGGATCCAGACTTGAGTCTTCACACTTTCCCAGCTGAGCAATCTCTCCAACCCCGGAACCCCTGACAGACTCTACGTTGCACTCTACAGTCAATGCTGTAGTCAAATGCTGTCATAGTGCCCACTCCAGTCACCTCACTTCCTTCCAACACAGGAACAGTGTATTACTATACCAAGAAGAGGGCTGAGTAATACATAATACTGTTCTGCAGCCAGAGACCACAGTCATCTATCTTCTGTTACAGCATATTACAATCACTCTAGTTTGTTAATAGTTTTTCTGTGTTTTGCAGCAGGATCACATGCAGCCCTGAATATGTCCAGCACTTGCTATATAGCCCAAACTGTTTCTGAACTCATGGCCATCCTCCTACATCAGCATCCTGAGTTACAGGCCTGTGCTACTACTTCTGGCCACATTATTAGTTATCACTGTTGATATATTATTGGAGCTAGTTTACAACTTCAACTTTATCGTAAGTATGAATGAATAGAAGAAAATATGATATGCAAAGGGTTATTATTATCTTGCATTTTGGTTATGAAAGGGGTATGGTGATGCTCTGAGGGTCTTAGGACACATTCCCCAGGGGTTTGAGGAGACCATGACATCATAGTTCCATATTTGAATGGATTCATTTCCATGGTCAATTCTATTCCATTGGACTGACTGCTGGTACCAACACCTTGCGTTTTGTATTGAATAGTTTTACAATAAATGTTTGTATCAAGTACCTCAAACAACCCCTTTCTGTCTCTTCCTAAACCATAGGAACATACACTTTTTCAGCAATGGATTTGAGACTGCAGATTCAGTCCTTTTAAAATTCCTTTTGTTTACTTGGACTACTTTTTTTTTTTAACCACAGTATATTTTTATGCCATAATTGTATCATCTTTTATATTACCAAACTTGTAACTTTTAATGTCTCCATCTCACTTGGTGATAAAGATTTGGAGCAAGACAGAGCCCATTTTTCTAAACGTCTCTAGTGGGGATAGATCATTAAGTTATCTGATGTAAAATCATTTCTGAGAAACAATGATGAAATGACAAGACTCCAAGCCAGGATGCAGGCCTTTTAGGAACCTGTAGGTGACCATTTCCTGCTGGACTTCCCTCAACTGAGTTCCCTGTACACAATAATACTAATATTAATAATAATAATAATTCAAATAAACAGGAAGGACAGGAACAAATCTCTTGGAGAAAAACAGCTTGGGTAATGAATTTCAGGATCATGTCAAAATGATTTATATAGTCTTTTGTGCTTTCATGGTTGATAATAAAAAATGTTAATCTCAAAGAATATAGTATCAAAGAATCTACCACTCACATATAAAAGAGTATTTCTTGGAACTCTTTAAATCCATTGTTATTGATGACCTTCCATTATATATGACAAGAAATTAAAGACCAGCAAATAAGAATGTCATTAAACGTCAGCTCTATCCTCCTAGATTTCCCACTGTTCACTATCTCGCTCACTGTCGCTCCTCCCATCAAAATCGGTACTTGGAGTCCCTCATGTCTTTTCAGTTTGCTACATCATCAGTCCTCATTTGTTCCATAATCATCCCACCCAGCTCTACTGACTATTCCCTCAGCATCTAAATAAGCTCAGATACCCCATCTTAAACAACACCAAACAGAGAAAAGAACATTTCCCTTTGCTCTTACATCAGCCCTTCAAGCCTGCTTCCTCCACAGACAAGTTTGGTGGTGGAAGTCAGTTGCACTCATTTTACAAACTGAGTCCCCATGAGTTGTCCCCTCCAGTCTACACTGACCTTAAGATCCTTCTAGCTTTGTTTGAATTTCCACATTGTTAACATTTTTATTCCATCTGGGTTTTTTTTATTCTTCTCTTTAAAAACAAAAAAAAAATTTTTGTTGATTCTTCGTGAGCCTCACATCATGTAGCTCATGCCCTCCTATCTGCCCTTCACCCTTGTAACCTTCCCCTCTTGCCCCAAAATAAAACACAAACACGGGCTACTCCAGTTGTGGAGGTGGGAGAGGGGAGAGCACATCCTCACACCCACCCACGCCCACATGCCACCTCACTGCAGACATCAGGGCCTGCTCACCTGTGCCTCCTCCACCAGGGCCAGCTCTACTGTGCTGCCTAGGTGAGGTGCAGGCCTGCTGTCCTGTTCTTATGACCCCAGGATTACCTCTCCTGACTGCCTCAGGTGGCAAGGGGCAAGGGAGTGTGTGTAGGGCCTCTCCCTTCACCCCATTGGCCGTCTCACTGCAGAGAAGTGGCAAGACCAGCTTTCCCTCACTCACACCTCCAGGGCTGGCTCACCAGTGCCTAGTCCCAACACCAGGGCTAGCTCTAGAGCACTGCTCATGCAAGGTTCAGGGTTCACTCTCCCAAGGGCTAGTTAGCTGGCAAGGCTGACCACTCTCGTGACTTCGGGAGCCAGCTTTCCCGTCTGCTGCAGCTGATGAGAGGCCAAGGGGGCAAGGCATGCCCCAGCTCACCCACACCACCTGCGCGATCTCAACCTCTGGGCTGGCTTACCTGGGCCCCTGCCAGAAGGGTCACCTTTGCTGTGCTGTCCAGGCAAGGGGAATGGCCCACTCTCCTGAGCTCATGACCTCGTGGATAGTTTTCCCAACTGCTGAAGGCGGTAAGACAGGGTATAGGGAGGGCATTACCTCTGTGCCTATGCCACACCATAATACATGAGTGGTGGGGTCAGCTCTCCCACATTCTCATCTTCAGGGCAGGCTTACCCACACCTCTGCCACTAGCCCCAGCTCCACTGTGCTTGCGTGGGTCATAGGGCCCACTCTCCCAAGTGCTGCTGCTGGTGTGTGTGTGTGTGTGTGTGTGTGTGTGTGTGTGTGTGTGTGTGTGAGAGAGAGAGAGAGAGAGAGAGAGAGAGTTAGTTCTCCAGAGTGCTATATGCAGTGAGGGTGGGTCCTATTATGCACAGCCGCTGAACATCCACGTGGTCCCCACTGGCTGCTAAAAACAGGGTCATCTCCATCTTCCCTAGTGGTAATATGAGCCATGGATGTCGACACCAACCCCTGCCACTGTGTGTAGTCAGGGACCCAGACACGTGTCGCAGCAGCAGCTCAAGCTAGGACCGCACCAGGGCTCCAGGTGGCAGGACTGGCCTCTCCCAACAGGCTACTCCGCTCCACCCTCAAGTCTTCAGTTCCATCTATCATCATAATACTCAAGCTGCTCCACTACTTTTTCTCTCCCATCTGACCACCACATACTCAAACTGCAGGCTGGCCACCCAGCTGGTGGGCCTCTGGGTGATATCTTCCATCCATCCATCCATGGAATGGTGGCAAACTGGTGTTTCCTACGGCCTGCCTGTGCTGTGCACTGTAGGGCAGGTCTGGGGTGGCAGGTCTGGGGTGGCACGGCAGTCCACAAGTCTCTGGCTGTCTTCCTCCTTCCACGATGCATTGCCTGGAATTGATTTAATTTTATTTGATTTTCGGGAGTCCTAGGCATAAGACAGCTTTGGCCACCAAGCCAGGCTAGGACGAACAAAGGACCGCCATCTGCTCTGCCCCTGACTGATACAAGAACACCACCAACAAGGTGTGTGAAACACTGTTTGTGAGTCCTTTGACCTAAAACTACATTTGTCTTGGAACTCCCCCCACAGCCTCTCCTGTTGGCACTCTTCTTACTCTCTTAGGTTCAGTCTTAGTTCTTGTCATGGATAGCGCCTTCTCTACTATCCAGCTGTGGCTCTCAGTGTCACAGTTTACATCTCTGTTGAGCTGTCCCATCCCCACATCTGTATCCCAATCACCATAGGTTTTCTAATGCAAAACCCAGTTTAGGCGGCACATTTCCAGCTTAGGTAAGCACATCAACCACCTTTTCTCTCCCCCTGGGACTTCTTTCTTTCGTTTTTTTTGTTTTGTTTTGGTTTTTTGTTGTTGTTGTTGTTGTTTGTTGTTGGTTTCTCTCCTCTTGGTCATGATAACCACAAATCTGCAAGCTATCTCAGGCTTCACAATTTCCTTCCCCAGTCCCTTTAGCATCTTCCATCTTCATTAGTTTTCACACCCACATGTGTGGGTTGAGTTGAGTCTCACATTATATTATTATTATATTATTGTATATATTATATTATATTTATTATATATTGAGGTCCTAACCCTAGATACTTGTGTGATCCTAGGAAGTAGGTTCTTTGCAGGCCTAAGTCAGGTCAAATGGGCCACATTGTATTAGGGTGGACCATAGTTAGTGGTGGGTATCTTTAGAATAGAAGAGAGGAATTTGATAGAGCCACACAGAGAAGATCCAGATGATGTGAAGGCCTTGCTGCAAGCCAATGGGCTCCAGGAGCTATGCACAGCTAGAAGAGGCAAGGGCAGAATCCTCTCAGGGTCTTTTCCAGAGGGACAGCTCTGCAGGAATTGTGAAAGGATAAACCCTGGCATCTTAAGCCACACAGCTTTGGGGTCCTATGCTGTGCGAGCCATAGGAAGTGACTCTGTCACTCTGTTTATTGCATTAATACGCTAGCCCATATCTTTCCTTCAGTCTCATGTCCTACCATAAAGCTAGCTTCTTAAAATGAAAGTGTTATCTCGAGATAGCTTCCATTTTTAAACTTTCTGAAGCCCCCGTTTCATTATCTACAGATACATGGCTATTTCATAGACCTTTAAGAGGATTAAATGAGAATTACATGTAATAGTAAATGTGTTAAACTAGTAGGGTATTTTCAGTCTTAGCTCAGGATAAGGTCAAAAAAAACCCAACAAGAATACCAGAGGACCACATGTTGCTACATACTGAAGCAATGTCCCTGCACAACAGAATTTTCTGCAGTGGTGAAAATATGCCTGCTTCTCAGTGTGGCAACTCTAGGCACACAGGATTATGGAACACTTGCGATGCTGATGAAACTCAGGACCTACATTTATATTTTATTTGGGTTTGAGAAAGTTGTCTTGCTACGTAGCTCACGCTTGCCTCATACTTTAAAGAAAGGCTTATTTTCAATTAGGTATATGCGTGCGTGGCTCTGTGTTTGGGTGTGTGCAGGAGTTGGAAGTGTCCAGCGGAGGCGCGGGTCCACTGGAGCTAGAGTTACAGATGGTATTGAGTCCTCTGACAGGGGTGCTGAGAATTGCCCTCTGGGTCTCTTCACTCCAGCCTGGAGGACTCATATATTCCATTATCCTGCCTTTGCCCCTGCCTCCATCTCTCCAGGTGTGACCTCTGTTAATTCTCAACCCCCTACAAAGGGTTGCCAAGGTGCCTAATTAACATATCACAGTGGAAGTGGCCCCCAGGCTGCTAGCTTCCCTCAGTCAGTCCCTAGCTGTTCCACACTCTCCAGCCAGGGGCTGGGCTGCCTGATCCCTTCAGCTCTTCCCTACAGAGTCCAGCCATTTGGCTACTGGCTACAGTAATTTTGTACTTTACCCTCCTGGCCTCTTGATCTCCTGGTTTCCCCACCTCCCCTCTCCCTTCTCCTCACACGGCCCAGGTCAGGGTCTTGCTCACTCTAGACTCTCCCAGATGTCAGCCCCTGGCAATGTACTTCCTCATGTCTACAAGACACCTTTCCCGCCACCGCACCTAGGAGCAGTCATGTCTTCCTTTTTAATTTCCTTTCCTCATTCAACCACCACACACACGGCAAAAGCTACATCTTTAATTTAATGCAAGTGTAAACACACATACACATTGATGCTACCATACTGAGCATTTCTGAAACAGGGGTTGGCAACTTTTTCTATAAAAAGCCAGTCTCTGTTGCAACTAGCCACTGTAGCATCAAAGGAGACATGGGATTTCCACATTCAGTACAATTTTATTTATCCAAATCGGTGACAGGTAGCTGAGGGCCGTAGTTTGACAAGTTGCCACCTTTCAGACTACTTGTGTAAGTGAGTCATACTGAGAAAAAATGTGAAACTAGTTTTGTCAGTATTAACCCACCATCTCCCTAGGGGATAAAGAAGAGAAGGATAAAATAGAAAAAGCATAGAGAGAGGGCTCTGGGTGTTCTGTGCTGTGCTGTGCTGTGCTGTGCTGTGCTGGGCTGGGCTGGGCTGGGCTGGGCTGGGCTGGGCTGGGCTGGGCTGGGCTGGGCTGGGCTGTGCTGTGCTGTGCTGATATTTTGTAGGTAAGTTTACAACAGGCTTCTTTCTCACTTCAGGCAGAATAAGAGGAGCTCAAGGGATTTCAAAGGGCTTGGCAAATGTTCTCTGGAATTCAGAGAATGTGGAAATGATCCAGGTTGGTTCCCATCTAAAGAGTTTAAAGATAAGAGGCTGTGTCTTAACCTGCATGAGAGGCAGCAGAGGAATTCCACACTGTGCTTCCATTGCTAGTGGTTAAAGGTATTTGTTTCCAGTGGACTCAAATTAGAACTGAAGACAGATAACTTGGGTTCATCCTAAAAAAGACCTCCAAGAAGACCATGAAATAAGCAATAGAGCACAGTAGAAAACTTGGGCTGTGACTTCCTTTAATGGGAGAAATGAGCAAGCAACTCAAAGGCACTATGTATGGTGAGAGAAAAGTGGACTTTGGGCCTTAGTGTGGGATCTTAGAAGAATGTGCTATGACATCTGTCTGGCTTTGGACTCAGGCTATTTTGAAGGGATCCTAGCTTCACATCATGCCTGCATCCTTCATTAACTCCCTCCATACCTTTGCAAGGGTCCAACACGGTAGCTAGTGACTGAGAAAGAAGTGACTGGAGAGAAATCTCATCCTCCAACCCCCATAGGATATTTCCGCTGGGAAGTGCTAATGGGTTTTTAGATCTGGAGTTCTAGGGTTTAATGACAAACCAAAGTGTGACCAGGAAAGCTGTAAACCCACTGAAACATTCAGAGCAGAAGCAGGTTCTCACGAGATCAGGGTGTCTGAGGGGAACGGGAAGCCCACAGAGATCTCTCCTGGTACACCTAGAGACCACATACACATGTAAGGGTCTTGGGAAATGCTCAGAAATAGATACTCTGTTCCTTTTTGACAGAAGTGTGTCACTGGCCTTTCCAAAGCTCTCTGCATGGTATTGGTATCCATTCCTGGGGATTATATGGTATACAATGGAGACCTGCACCTGAATTCTTCCTCATTTCCAACTGTCTAGAATCTTGGGGTCCTGACACACATACACACACACACACACACACACACACACACGCACACACGCACGCACCAGTCTCCAAGAAGTCTTAAGTGCTGTTCTTTCTTTTAGGCCTATGACTCCGTGGATGAGGCCGCACACTCCTCCCCGTCTTCTGTTCTTCTCTTGTTTATTGCAGAGACCCCTCCCCCAGTCTTCCAGATGTTCTTTCCACTCTTTGTAGCTGGTTTACTTGATGATTCTCAGTTCCCCAGGAACCTTGTAGAAACCACCAGGAGCATTTGTCACAGGTGTGCAATCATTGTCTATACAAGCATGAAGCCCGTCAGTCTGGTGCCTAAAGTCATGATCATCTCTTATTTATCACGGTAGCTGTCTTGGTAGACGCTCTCCAAGTGTTTGATGAATAAATGAAAACCATTTGTCCTTCACTTTCGCAAGCCAAACCGGAACATATATGCAGGGGTCCTGGCACTCCCCTTAGCTTTGTTTCAGAACCATGATGTAGCCATTGATGTTTGCACTGCTGTGACATTCTAGAGGAAAAGGTTCTAAGTATGCAATGGGTAGAAGTCAGCTTTTTTTTTTTTTAAATAATCAAGGCAGAATGTGGTCTCAAATAATTTTTCCATTTTATTCTGAGATACTTTCAATCTGTATAGGAAATGTATGAGATAAAACAATAAATCATACACACTGACTAAAAGCTTTTTCAGACCCTAGTTCCCCTCCCTGGCACGTAATCCTCTGAATGCCACTACCATACTGAAATCTGTACATGTCACTGGGATGTCAAAGCTTTTAAGTTCAGACTCCATTTTAGAGAACCTGACCGAAGTTTGAGCTCAGGTAAACTAATAGGGTGGTACCTAGCATTAGTTTCTAAGTTGCCCCCAACAAAACCCGAGCCTAACTCCAGTCTCTAGGCTAATCCCCAACAAGACCAGCATCTCCAGATTATTCCCCCAACAAACCTGCATCCCCAGGTTACAAGCCCACCTATTGCCTAACGACCACCAATGTGGAAGGGAACAGAAGTTACGTTTATGATATGACTCCCAGCATCAGCCAATTGTGTTAAAGGCCACAGTAGTTTTCTAATTAGATGCCTGCACATGTATTCCCTGATTGCTGTTTACTATAAAGCCTTGTCCCGATAGACATTCAGGGCTCCCCCACCACCAAAATTGTCCTGCATGATGGTGGTGTGTTGAAGGTGCCTGAGCTAGCTTGATTAGAATAAAGACCTGCTGTGACCTGCATCACGTCGGCTCCTGTCTGTTTTGGGGGAATCACTAACATTTCCCCAGGCTCAACATTACATCCTTGATTTTTTTTTTTTACTGGTTACAACATCTGAGTATGTCTGCAAATAAAATATAGCAGTTTTGGCTTGAAAAGTTTAAAGAAATGATATCACCTTGTAGCTACAACTCGTTCATTTGCTCAGCCTCTTGCGTTGGAGGGTGTACTGGCTAGCTTTGTGTCAACTTGACACAGCTGGAGTTATCACAGAGAAAGGAGCTTCAGTTGGGAAAATGCCTCCATGAGATCCAGCTGTAAGGCATTTTCTCAATTAGTGATCAAGGGGGGAGGT
>NC_034596.1:38910490-38926599 GCF_900095145.1 Mus pahari
CCCCCGCTTTGTCCTGGTCCAGAAGCTGACAGACCAGGCTTCTCCAGCCATGATAGAGAACATCAATGACAAATAAGTCCACCCGTGTGTCATGAAGAGTAACCAGGTTTCCTTGCATCTCTTTCTTTCAGATCAGTGAAGCAGCGCCCAGACACTATGCCCAGGGGCAAGATGCACATGCAATGAGGCAGGACCCCATGCAGATGTCTGGCTCATGAACCAGCCCCAGGGTCTGTCTCCTCTTGCCTCCTGCCTGGAGAGCCCTGTTTATTTCCAGGCACTCCCCCCCCCCCCACCTCCCCAACTCTCCATGCAGTAGCTGAGGTAGAACCTGGACTGAAGGAAAAGGGCAGGCACATGCTACTGACAGCCATGGAGAACAAAGCTGAGAGCAAAAGCAACATACCTTCCAGCTCAGGAGCCGCCTTTCATGAGGAGTAGGGTCTGGCCACTGAGGATGCTGGTGGGGACAGCAAGGACTTCAGCCAGGTGAGTAAGACAACAGAGAGCACAGATGTCAAAGACAGCTCAGGAGCCACGGACTCTGCCTGTACAGAGCCTGCCCCACCTGGCCCCAGCCTCACCTGATGTGCTTTTATAATAAATGTCACCATGCAGCCTTGAGGGATATGTGTGTGTGTGTGTGTGTGTGTGTGTGTGTGTTTATGTATATGTGTGTGTATGTGTGTGTGTGTTTATGTATATGTGGGTGTATATATGTATGTGCATGTATGTATGGAGGCTTAGTATGAAGCTTGAGTAAGTGGAAACAGTTACTATGTGACTTCATCGGGCTTGTCTATCAAAACTACAGAGTGAGTGACTGCACCAGCACACTTTTTTGTTTTTTTTTACAGCTCTAAAGGTGAGAAGCCCAAGATATCCAGGTTCCAGGGAGTTGGTGTCCTCTGAGGCTTTTTCTCTTGGCTTTTGGGTTCCTGCTCTTCCCTGTGATGTGGTCATCTAATCTGTGTGCTCAGGGAGTTTTGCTCTCTGCTCTTTTTCCTATAAGGGCAGCAATCACCTTCAAAGGGCATCACTCTGAATGCCATCATACTGGAGATGAGGTTTGGACACCTGAAGTATCTGGGGTGGGAAACCGCAACTATTCCATCCACATTCCACCTCTTAATGAGAAAACAATCAAGGACTCTGTGGCCAGATTTCAGACTACCAGTTACCTGGCATTGCAAGAGGCATGTGTGGTCCTCCCCTGTGGGAAATGGCAGGGCACTGACCGCAAAAGAACCTACAAACGCCCTATCCCTTTACAACATCGACCTCACACTGAGCTCTAGGATCTTCAGGGCATCGCTCCATCACGTTTTGTTGGAGACCTACACTGTTCCCCGTGGAGAGCTTCTCTAAACCCTGAGTCAGGAGCGTGTTCAGCGGGCCAATGTCAACCTCCAGCCCCAGAAACGACGCAGGGGAAATACCTCCCACAATAGAATAGAAAAGGAAGACATCTCTCTCTCTCTCTCTAGATTAGTGACTCATTAGGGCCGCTCTCTTTTCTACACTCTCACAAGTGAAAGTGTTACCTTTCTATGGAGACCAGCAAGGGGCCTTCCTCCTCCAACTCCTTCTCATGTTTCTTTGAACTTCCTTTAACACTTTCCTTCAAAATCGATGAGGCTTCTACAAGTGCCTGGCCCTAAAAGCAATGAAACATATTTATCTTGCATCTAATAAATATTATAAAATTACTCTCTTTCCAGGCACAAGTTAATGTTCCAGTTAATAGGGTATATAATATGGAGCAACTTTAGTCCCAGGACTCAGGAGGAAGAGCCAGGCAGATCTCTGGGAGTTCAAGGCAAGCTTGATACACAAAAGTGAGTTTCAGATCAGCCAGGACTATAGAATCATATTCTGTCTCAAATACACACACACACACACACACACACACACACACACACACACACCACTTAGAAGATAAACCAACCATGATTAATTGTGCTTTATGGATTCTCTGGGGGGAGAAATTCAAATAGGGCACTCATAGTAATATATCTGACCTCCTTCATTCTTGGACCTCAACTAAGCTTTGAACAGGGACTGGAGAGATGGCTAAGCAGTTACGATCACTAAATAGCCCTCCAGAGAATCTGGGTTTAATTCCCAGTACCCATATGGCAACTTACAAACATTTGTAACTCTAGTTCCAAAGTATCTGACGCCATCCTCTGGCTTCTTTGGGCACCATGCACACAAGTGTTACACAGGCGTACATGCAAGTGACACACCCATACACATACAATAGAACTTAAAAAAGAAAGGAAGCTTTGAACAGAGGAGCTGAGGATATAACTCAAAGACTAAGTCGCCTGATGTTTCATCAATCATACCTGGTGCATTTGTTAGGTATTTGGGAGCTGGTCTTGACCAGGAGTGTCTGCAGGCAAACTTGTGTGAGTCTTTCCAGCCTGGAGACTTCTTGAAAGCTGAGTTTCTACTTAGTAACTCCAGCTGCCAAGCACAAGTATCCCAGCTAGCAAGCTGCATGGTTTTTCATGTCCTAACATTACAGGTGTTTCTTTATTAAATTATTTATTTATTCACTTAACATTCCAGTATCAGCCCCCTTCCCAGTACACACACACACACACACACACACACACACACACCCCTGCTTATCAAGTCACTGCAGGACTAGGAGTATCCTCTCTCACTGAAGCCAGACAAGGTGGCCCAGTTAGGGGAATGGGATCCATAAGCAGATAACAGATTCAGGGTCAGCCCCTGTTCCAGTTGTTGGGGGACTTGCACGGAGACCAAGCTGCACTTCTGCTAAGTATGCAGAAGGGGCCTGGGTCCAACCTATGGTCTCTTTGGTTGGTGGTTCAGTCTCTGGGAGCCACCAAAGGTTCAGGTTAGTTGACTGTGTTGGTCTTCCTGTGGAGTCCTGTAGTGGCTATTCCTGGTTGTCAACTTGACTATATTTGGAATGAACTACAATCCAGAATTGGAAGGCTCACCAGTGACCCTAATCTGGAGGCTGGGAGATAGAAGTTTCTGATCTGGATCTTGGTATGGAGATCTTGAGACACAGTGGTGATTAATTCCAGAAGATTAAGACAGGGAGCTCTCCAAGTTCAAGGTCATCTGGGATTAAAGGTGTGGTGGCACACACCTTTAATCTGGGCTACACCTTCTGCTGGGGACCATATAAGGACATTGGAAGAAGGGAGTCTGGCTCTTGCTCTTTCACCTGCTTGCCGTGTGGGACTAAGCAACTACTAGATCCTTGGACTTCCATTCACAGCTACTACTGAACCATTGTTGGGAATTGGACTGCAGACTGTAAGTCATCAATAAATTCCTTTACTATATAGAGACTATCCGTAAGTTCTGTGACACTAGAGAACCCTGACTAATACAAGTCCCTATCGTCAAGTCCCTCAATTTTCCCTCCAACTCTTCCACAAGACTCCCAGAGCTCCATGTAATATTTGGCCGTGAGTCTCTGCATCTTTTTCCATTGGCTGCTGGGAGGAAGGAGTCTTGTCTGCAAGGATAACAGTATCATCAAGAGTGTTAGGGATTGGTTCTTGCCCATGGGCTGGGTCTTAGTTTAGAGCAGTCATTGGTTGGCCACTATCTTCGTCTCTGCTCTATCTTTGTCCCTGCACATCCTGAAGATAGGCAGGACACATTGTGGATCAAAGGCATAGGCCATTTTATGTCACTTCTGCTGAGCTCTAGTGTCCCAAACTTTCAAAAACTTTCAAAAACTGACAAAAACTCTCAGTGAGAACAGTATCAGACACTTTGAGGTCAACAATCACTGTCACCAAGTTTGCCATATTGAAAGGTGGACGCCTTCTGAAGTTTCTTTACTTAAATAACACATAATTCTATCTTGAATCACAGTATTTATTTAAAGTATATTCAACTCTAATGAGTAGAGTAAGACCAGTTTGGAATTCCAAGTGAACAATAAGTATCAGCCTGTGGCTGGGGAGACAGATCAAACACCTTTAAGAAGCTGCTGAAATTACATCTTGACTCAACATTAACCTCAATAAAAATGATATATTACTTGGGGAACAATTGTATTTAACCTCATGAAGTAAGATCAATGCAATTAAAATGAGGATTCTCTTGAGGCCGCCATGTGACTTGTGCTCTCTCTTTTCATGTGCTTATAGTTGGGATACTTGAGCAGAGAAAAACTCTCAAAGCACTGTCTGTAATTTAGACCAAATAAATTTGATTGCCAGAATCCATTTTTTTTTTCAAACCAAGAATCCGTATGCAAATGCTAAGCATAGAATATTCTAGGTCTGTGTTACTCCTGTGGATGCAAAAGGTCACAGAACTTCCTTCTGTTAAATTATGTTTAAGAGTTTGGGGCTGGGGGAAAAAAAAACAGCTGCAGAGAATTTTAATTATAATTTTACTATGTACATATTTTTACTTTTTGAAGAAAGTGTATCTAGCACTTATCTGTTTAAAATTTTCTTTCAGGGAGAATTTTCAGTGTTTTTTCCTTTGTAGAACATTAGAAAGCATGGCCTTCTCAAAGCAGTTTATGTCTTCTGTAAACTTCTATCTGGAGCATGCTTTATTCTCTATAAAGGTAGAAGTTCAGTGAGAAAAATTTAAAAGCTATAGGTACATTTAAAAATCACTCTTATTGAATTCTAACCAATGAGCTAAACAATGAGATTCTTAAGACAATCTACTTTGGTTTTCATTGTTGCTTTTATTTTCATTTTGTTTTGTTTTTATTTCTTAATGAGTCTTCAAACTTGGGAATTTTATCAGTGAAACTGAGAATGGGTTGTGTGGTCAATAGCAGCTGTTTGGTAAGAGGCAAACAATTTTAAAATTAGCAAGCATAAGCACAAAAGTTGATGAAATACTATACGTTCTATGAAAATTGTTTTTTAATAGATTATAAAATCTAATAATTTAACTCATATAGTCCATCCTTGCATTAGTTTATCTGATTTCACCTCAGATATATAGTAATTCTGGATTTTGTAAACAAGGGAAATTATGTTTTTCAGCATCTTCACACAATTGGATTCAAAATTTAAAACTTGGCTAGTAAAAAAAATGAATGATCTTTCTCTCCACCACCACCCCCCCAAAAACAAACCCCAACCAAACCCCAAAGCCACGAATAAAAAGAGGAAATCCAGGGCAGGTCTGTGCTAGCTGGAAAATGACTGAGCTCATGTGTGGTTCCAGAAAGCTCGCTCCAGGGCCCAGGGGAGCCATTTCTAATTAATCACCTTCTCTTGCCAAGTCCCTGAGCATCCTCCAGGGCTGAGCCCCATGCAGCTTTTGCTTACTGTTTGGCACTGGCATGCAGATGAAAGCTGTCTGCCATCTCCAGTGAAATGGCCCTCGCGAGCCAACACTGAAGAGGAAGCCTTGGCATACCCAACGTGACTTTATTATTTTTTTTTAAAACAAGGTGTGCAGCAAATAAGACTTTCGAAGCAAAGCTGCCCTGATACTGAGCCATGATGCAAACTACTGAGAACATTCCAGCAGGCTTCCAGTGGCAGTGCTGAGTAGGGGTGAGCAGCCAGGCTGTGGAGTCTCCACTTGCTGCCGTAAACATTCAAGATCTTTACACCCATCGAATAGAGAGTGTGGTAATGGTTTCTCAAGGTTGGTATGAAGATTAATGGAGATAAAGCATGAAAAGCAGGTGACTGCTCACTGTCCCATCCAGATCCCAGTCATGGTGACTTTTAGAGTCCACTTAAGAGAAGATCCTTGAGCAGAGGATGACAAGAAGGGATAGAAAGCTTTTTTTTTTTTTTTTTTTTTTTTTTTTTAATGTTAGTCAAAGTCACTTGCTACAGGTAAATGAAAATTTGTGTACTCTTGTTTGACAGTGATCAACATGATCAACACGGTAGCAAACCAGTCATCCAAGGGGAATGTAGGCCAAAATAACACCAAAGAGGCCTGGCGTGGTGACACATATGCCTGGAATCCAAGCACTTAAAATGCAGAGGAAGGAGAGTTGCTGAAAGTTGAAGACTGGTGTGATACACAATGAGCACCAGGTGAGCCTGGGCTACAGTAGAAGATCTGTCTCAAAAATAAAAAAATTGTAAAAGGATAACACAACGTGCAGTTCCAGTCAGTGATAATTCCTAGCATTCACCCTGGTACTTATTAGCTGCCTCCTTCAATTAAACAGAGCCTTTAAACTTACACAAAGGTGGTCATCAAGAAGAAGTGAGATAGACGAATGAGTCAGGTTGGTTCAAGAAAGGAACAGAGACCTTCAGAAATAGAAGGAAAGTGCCTTGAGGTGGGAAGGCATTGTAAAAACAACATAAGACCTTAAAAGAGAGAAATGCTTCCTTTGGGTGGTGGTTTGGCCATAAGAATGGCCCTCATAGGGTCATATATTTGAATGTTTAGTCATAAGGGAGTGGAGCTCTTTGATAGGAGATGTGACTTTGTTGCAGGAACTGTGTCACTGGAGGTAACCTTTGAGGTGTCAAGCCCATGCCATGCTCTCTCTCACTCTCCCTCTTCTTCTCCCTGCCCCCTCTCCTCTCCCCTCTCATCCCCTCTACTCTCTGCCTACAGATTAGGATGTAGCTCTTAGCTACTGCTCTAGAGCCATGCCTGCCTGCTTGCTGTCATGCCCCCCACCGTGACAGTCATGGAGTCACCCTTTGAAACTGTAAGCAAACTTTAAACACTTTTGTTCATAAGTTACCTTGGTTGTGGTGTCTCTTCATAGCAGTAGAACAGTAAATAATACACCATGTGATTTAGTCTGAGATAGTCTAGTGGTAAGGAAAATGGAGGAGCCAGGTACTGGGTAGTATCATAAATTAGGATCTGGAAAAAACCCACAGCACAGAACAGCTTTTAAAGTCTCTATCCCAAGGAGAGCACTATAAGGAATGGGGGTGGGGTAGGAGTAGGTATATGGCTTAATTTCTTTAGGCTGTGAGATTTGGCCTTTTAGAGTGACCAGTGCCTTGAAGGGACAGATTTGTGATCTACCAGAGAGGGAGGATTGTTCGAGGCAGCCAGAGACCAAGCTCTGCACAGGTAAAACTGCTTTCCTCACAGTCTAGAGAGCTCAGTCATGCCTCCTTATTTTTAAGATGAACTTTGGATCATGGCAGATATTGAATATTGTTTTAGGTAGTTAAAAAGTTAATGCCCGGGCCGGGCGTGGTGGCGCATGCCTTTAATCCCAGCACTCGGGAGGCAGAGGCAGGCGGATTTCTGAGTTCGAGGCCAGCCTGGTCTACAGAGTGAGTTCCAGGTCAGCCAGGGCTATACAGAGAAACCCTGTCTCGAAAAACCAAAAAAAAAAAAAAAAAAAAAAAAAAAAAAAAAAAGTTAATGCCCTAAGAACCTCAGATGAAGTAAGAAAGCTCAGACAGGAAGGTTGACTTGACTGGTAAGGCCTGTGGTGTGGACTGTTAGGATCCAGGATGCTCCTGAAGGCAGCAAACCGACAGAGGTTGATATCTACCACTGTGACACTGCAAGAGAAAGGAGCTGCAGATGGGATCTTCCATCCCAGCATTCTTCTGCCCTCTTAAGTTCCCTGCACCCTGTCCGCACAGTCCCTGTTCTCCCAAAGAGACGACTATCCTTCATTGCTCTGATTAAAGGATTATTTATTTCTGAAGAGGCTGGTTTATTTTTTTTTTCTTTTATTTCCACGTGGGTTTAATCAATCCCAAACTAAGCATAGTAATATAAAATTTGTGTTTTGTATACATTAGTGAAATAAAATACAATGCATATGGGACATTAGTGCTGCATACATAATGGCAGAAAGTGTGGGAAAAAATATTGTGTGCAGTAAAGACTGAAAGCTGGAAAAGAACTACAGTGTAAAGTAAAAACAGGAAGGAGAATGGTAAATAATGAAGAACAAGAATCAAGCTAGGTGTCTTCTCATTCCAGAGCCTGCCAGGAGCAAGAAGAGTAAACAAGGGTGTAAGGATTCAGACGGCTCATCTCAGTCATTCTCAACCATTACCAGACCGCTTAATTCAATTGCTCAATCCCTTTAATTAAGAAACAATTCACTCTTCACAATTTAGTCCCTTTGACATTCAATTAGTGCTTCCAATCTGTAAAGGGTGAGTGCTATCAATCAGATTGGAATAGCAGCTATGGTCATTTCCATGGAAACAGCACACAGGTAGGTCCTCCTGTAGATATCCACTCTAACTCTATCATCAGTGGTCAAGCCAGATTTTCTTTTCAGCTAATATTTGCTAACTACTTGCACTCCAGGCATCATGTTGCTCAGAGTCCAGCATGGCTTCCCTGTTTTAAGGTAAATATATGGGAAGGAGGTGATAAAACAGAGTGGGGTGGGAGGGTCATATATTATCCTTCACTCATTTCAATGATCCTACTGAAATACTCCTAGAACATAAGGTAGGTTAGTATAGAAAAAAACAGCACATTTTCTAGTGCAAAGTTTTATGTGGCATGGAAACTTTTAGATATGACACAAAGACTCAAAAACTTCATAGTCTTTACCCACTAATACTATTGGTCAATGATGTGCCAATAGATGAAACTTAACAGAATGGAAAGATTCCTGCCACCTAGTGATATAGATGCTACCATCTATGGCAGTGTGAGTCCTTAGTTAAGGTTTCTAATGCTGTGAAGAGACACCATGACCACAGCAATTCTTATCAAGGAAAGTATTTGTTTGAGCTGGCTTACAGGCTTACAAATTTAGTGGTTTAGTCCATTATGATCATGGTGGGAAACACTGAAGCTTGCAGGCAAACATGATGCTGGAGACTGAGAGGTCTACATCTGGATTAGCAGGCAGCAGTAAGGCACTGACTGGGCTTGGCTTGAGCATTTGAAAACTCACCCTCGGTGGCACACTTCCTATAGAAAGGCCACAACTACTCCTACAAGGCCACAAGTCCTAATCCTTTTCAATAATGCCACACCCTATGAGCCTATGGGGGCTATTTTTATTCAATCTACTATGGGAATATATCCACTGTGTCTGTAGCAGTCATATAGAAGTGTAGAACATGCATATAGTATAGTACATGACCCTTCATAATAAAGGACTGTGCTCATGATTTACGTATGTAACACACAGTACTCGCCTAAAGTATGTTATAGAAACTAGAATTTAACTTCTTACAGGTAGGTGATGGAAGCTAGAATTCCTTTCTGCAAAACAAGCCATAAAACTAAGAGAGGTCTGTCTTTCCCTTCTCTCTGGAAGACCCCCATCTGGCCCACAGCTCCCCAGAGAGGCCAACTGTTGGGGTCTCCCAGCTCCTTGTTGCCGCCAAGCCTACCTTGCTGTTACACTAATCACTCTCCTTCAAAGCGCCAGCCCCCTACAGGCGCTGAAACCCACTAGAGAGTTGCTGTGTCTCCACCGCCTACCAAGAGGACCCCCCCGGATCTCCCAGAATGCAGCATCCTTGGACCGCCTACACCAACAGACATTCGTCACTGCCTCGATCTTTGGACCCGCCAAAGATCGGACCGCCGCCTGCAACTTCAAAGACTGAGGAGGGTGGCTGGGAATTTTTCCATGTTATTTAAACGGAGTTCGGTTATTAAGCTTTGAGCCTTGACCAGTAAAAAATTGCCTTGGCTCCATTTTCCTCTCGCACATTCCATTTCAGCCAGCCCGCCTCTCAGGATGAACCCAGACCGGATTAAAGTGAGTTTTGTCAGAAACTCACAGCCAACAGTGCATACATGTATGCATGAGCGTGTGTGTGTGTGTGTGTGTGTGTGTGTGTGTGTGTGTGTGTGTGTGGTGGTGGTGTTTTTATATGTTTGTATATGAGTGCATGTGTTTGTAAGTCATGTCTGGTATCATCTTCAATAGTGCTCTACGTAATTTTTCCCTAGTTATTTATTTGTTTGTTTGAGGTTGAAAGGCTGTGCTGTGGCTTTTACATAGAGGTCAGAGGACAGTTTTTTGGAAGTTAGTTCTCTTCTACCTTGTGGGCTTTGGGAATCAAACTCAAATTGTAAGGATTACAGAAATTGCCTTGGCCTATTGAACCCTCTCACCTCCTCTCCACACTAATTTTCTGAGACAAGGTCACTCACTGAACCTAGAGCTCACTAACTGACTCTGCTGGCTAACCAGTGTGCTCCAGGGATCTGCTTCCTCATCCCCCAGTACTAGGATTACAGTCACATACCTCCATGCCCACTGTTCACGTGGGGGCTAAGAATTTGTACTTGGACACCATATGGACTGAGTCACCTCCCCAGCTTTAGATCATATACTTTTGTCGGACCACATTTCTACACAGCTGCCCAAACTTGAGTATGAAAACTGTTTTCTCTGGACCTGAAAGCCCTCATGGGTCAAAACTTTCTCTAAATAAGTTTTGTATGCTTTTTCTTGTTCACCCTCTGCTATAGCAATGTTGGCTATATATGCTGATGTTTTGGTATATGGAGAAAGATATCGCCTCTTTCTGCCCCTTGGTATCTGTGGTGTATTAGTCAGGGTTCTCTAGAGTCACAGAACCTATGGGTAGTCTCTATATAGTAAAGGGATCCGTTGATGACTTACAGTCTGAAGTCCAGCTCCCAACAATGGTCAGCAGCAGCTGTGAATGGAAGTCCAAGGATCTAGCAGTTGCTCAGTCCCGCAAGGCAAGCAGGTGAAGGAGAGAGAGGGTCAATCTTCCTTCTTCCAGTGTCCTTATGTAGGTCTCCAGCAGAAGGTGTAGCCCAGATTAAAGGTGTGTGCCATCAGGCCTTTAATCCCAGATGACTTTGAACTCAGAGGTCTCCCACTCTTAATCTTCTGGAATTCATAACCACTATACCTCAAGATCTCCTTGCCAAAATCCAAGTCAAAAACTTGTATCTCCCAGCCAACAGATTAGGATCACTGGTGAACCTCCAATTCTGGATTGTAGTCCATTCCAGATATAGTCAAGTTGACAACCAGGAGTAACCACTACATGTGGTAAATTGTAAGCAAACCCTGAGACTGGAGTGTAGCCTTTGCTGGGGTGGGAATCAAAGTGAGGCCCTGGGAGTTGGAATATGAAGAGCAAGCCTTTATGAAATGTTGAGGAGTTTGGAATTGTGGAAGACAGAATGCATAAAGGAAATTTAAGAGATAGTTTTTTATTGTGGTTATTACAATAGAGAGAGCATTTCCCAAAGGAGATTGTCTCAAAGAGATTCAAAATGTCTCATTAAACAAATGAATGACTAAGAAATAGTCAAGATGGCCCTGCCTGCCAACGGGCTGAAGGATGACATGGTTCCTCTACCATGCTGTCTGCCATAGCGTTCCAAGTTCAGAATTTTGAGACTTCATACCAGTGATGCTATTTAAGCCGCTCCAGTGTTTTAAACAGGAAGGAGACAAAACACTGAGGACCTGTGATACCATTGAACCAACTGCTACCATTCGTTCTCATCCTAAGGTTTGACTTGGCTTCTCACGTGTTCTTCCCCCTGCTTTTGTCTTTCCTTCTACTGGATTCTCTGGACCCCAGTCTAACCATCCTGACCTAGTTGGATAACTTGGGTTCTCTAGATCTTACCTTCTGCTGCAGCTATACTTACTCCAAAAGGGTCAGCACAAGAATTTTACCCATGTTATAGGAAAATATTATGTCTCCTCCAGCTAACACCGTAGATCTCACACCTGGTCACAGCCCAATACCATATAGGGGGAGTCTGGAATGGGCAATCTTTCCTGGCTAAAGGATGTCAGTAACCTCTGTACCAACTTAGCCATCTCCCCACAGATAGGTTGCTCTATTACATGGGCAAGGGCTTGTGACGTTGATCAAGACTCAGACCCCTGCAGGCTAGGCCTGTAAAAGAAGTGGGGTGTAATCTTGGGGGTTTCCTACCCATACCCCAATTCCCAAATAACAACTTGGAGGTTTATTTATTCATGAATAAATGTGTAGGCCATAAACTTTGGCTTGTTCCATGACTAGCTCATAATTTATATAACCCATTTAAACTGTTCTAAATCTGCCAGAAGTTTAGTTACCTCTCCTTAGTTTCATGCATCTGACTTCCTCAGAGTCCAGGGTGAATCTCCCTAACATCTGACTAACTCCCAGAGTTCCTATCTCTCTTCCAGATGTCCTGCCTTCTAATCCTGCCTCAGCTCCTTGGTCATGAACTCCTTATTGACAGGTGATGCTTCCATACAGTACACAAGATATTTTCACTGCAGTGGCAAGGTTAGGGATTGAACTGTTCAACTCCTGGGCACTGAAGTCTTGAGCCCCATAATAACTGCTAAGGTAAACTGTAGTCAGAATTCACAAGCAATGGCTTCAATGAATTACTTAGAATAATAACTCAAATCCATTAGCCCTGAAATGAGATGAATAAATTTAACACTGTCCCAGAAGATGTACTAGGGAGAAATATGACGACAAATTACATGGTTATGAAATTATGCTTTCAGATGGATAAGCTCAGTTCTGGGTTCTGCTTCAGAAAAACATAAAAAAACTAATAAAATGCAAAACATAACGTATATTGCTGAAGTTTCCTGAGCAGTCATCTAACAAAGGAAATACGTATCTCTATGAAGGCACTGAAAAGCTCTGTGGAGAGAGAAAGACTTCAAGTAAATTCAATTATGAGTCTGTGGCTTGGATGTGTTCTGGCTGAACCTCATAGAAAAGCAAGGCGTCTTATCCACTCAGGCTTTCTTAGGGAGACAGATATCAAATAATAGATTTTAATTTCTGTAACAAATGACTTTAGTGCACTCGGCCAAGTCAGTACCATTATTATGAATTTAAAGAAAATTAAGCTGAACCACGAAACTTAATAATGCCTTGAACTTATCGATCATTCCGCTTAAGGTAACTCCTTTCTATTTCAGTACTGTGAAAGCCTGTGATTAAAGTAAATCATAAGGTTTACCAACTGCATTCCACCTTTTCCTCCCAGTTTCATTCACAGTAATCTTTTGTAATTACATACTGATTTCCATATAAGGTCCTTCAAGAGTTTTTTGCAAACATTAATTAAGCTTTTCAATACCCCAGCAAGGGAAAAGGCTGGCTTTAGAGCTAGGAGACATCTGTGTGGTGTGATGGTGGCTGCAATGACATTTGTTCCTGTCACTCAGAGTCAGCACACAGAGCTTTAACCTGTGGGAAGAGAGGAGATGTGCTGATTCTGCCAGAATTACAAGTGACAGCACAATGCCTCTGCTTGCTTTAAGGAAGATGGCGTGACTTTTCCTGTGAATTAATTGCTCTCTTACAGAGGATGCAAAGATATTTTTAAGTTTAACTCTGAATAACTGATGCGAGTTTTACATTATAATGACATTTTTGAAATCCATTTGAATCCAATGTTCTGTCTAGCCTCTACATAAATATTGTTTTAGAAACAGCTTTAGGTTCTGTGTAGCTAAGGCAGTTGAAAATGAGAAATTATCATACAGGGCAAAATTAGAGAGCAGCTCACTTCTGCATACACGCAGACCATATCCTTCCTTTTAAATGTAGAAACAACAATGTCAGCTTTAAGACCACAGGGAAACAGCGGAATGGATAAGACAGGGTACCAGCCACTCCTTTTAGTCCTGAAGGGATGAGCCAGGGAGATCAAGATGATTACCAAACACTTGTTCTGTTAAGCCTGCTAAAAATTTGTAAGGAAAATTTTAAGTGATCTTCTTTCACGTCTTAGCCTATAAATGATTGCATTACAGTCTAGCAGCATGGGCTGCCCACACAGTATTCTGATGGGAAGGCTGGTGTTCCCAAGCCACCAGAAAAGTTTTGGCAGTTGATGCTGGCAAATTAGTATTATACCCAGATCTCTAGCCCTGCCCATAAAACTCGAGTGAGACACTCTCTACTATTTCTTGGTTCTTGACTCTGACTATACCCCATAATGATGTGAGGAATGTTGACGCAGCTGTGAATAGAACTTTGGTGAAAATTCTTCAGAAGGTTCACAGGAAGGGAGTTCACTTGAACTCAAGAGTTCAAAGCTATCCTAGGAATCAGAGAGAGACTGACACCAGGAAATAAGTAAGCAAACATATACCTTTGAGGATGAGGGGCTTGTGGGAATTTCCAGAGTGATTTTCACCCATAGCCTTAGGGGGCAACTACGGCCAAATAATGTCTATGAGGCCACCAGTCCAATGACAAGGCCTCAGCCCAAACCCAGAAAGTGCTTCCACTGCCCCCATTCCTGTCTGTGACTCTCATCTTTACCATGGTAAGTAACTGTTTGCTGGCTTGAAACATTAGCCAGAGACGGGGAGGGACCAGCTAAGCCTGTTCTCATACTCAAGACCAATGGATTTTCTGCAGGAATATTGTCCCTGGCACTACTATCTAGCTCCCTCTAGATGCCACATTCTATGACACTGCAGGCCAGGTCCTGAGAGGCCAGGTCGAATGAAAAAAAAAAAAATATTCCTGAGGGGAATCAATGCATCTGGCTTCAAGGAGCAGAGGCCCAATACTGTGCAGATATATAGGCCTAGTGGATCAAGAAATCTACCCTATAAAAAGAGCTTACAGAAATATTGTAAAACAGGCCAGCCGGGAGTTCCCCAAAGATGAAACCCGGGTTAGTGTTTAACAGAGGAAGATATTTCATTTTTTTGTTCCTATCCTCTAGCCAAACCTTACGAAGAGACAAGTTTTCAACATGGATTTATGAGAAGAGCACATTAATTGTGTGGAAGGGGTAGGGTTGTGACTCCACCAGGTTTGATACCCTGATCTCTTTAGGTAATTCCACAGAAACTGCATGAAGGACCTATTGAATCACAATGAAAAAAAAAAAGTTCTTTTCCTGTCCCTTTCGAATCCTTCTGATTATACCAGGATAGACATCTCAGTTAGTTGTAGGTCTTGGGCATCTTTCCGGAACTTGACAATATCTCTTTTTAATAAAGAATGAGGAGAGCAACGGAAAGCAGCTGGCGAGAAAGCTTAGTTTTCATCTGTATCTATTTATGCGAAATCTCTTATTCATTGCAAACGTTCTTCCATTTGTATTAGTGATTTAAGGCTTCCTCACAAACTACATTTGCCTGTGAAAATATGACGTGATATAAGAAGATAATACAGCAGGAAGTACACATATATATAACAAATATTTTTTTTAACAAAGCCTCAGTTTTATTCTTCATGGGCATCATTTTCCCAATCAGGGACTTAATGAAGTTGTGACATGTGAAAAAATTAACTGTTCTTTCTTTAGGTTAGTCTTTAACTGTTTTTATTTGTGTAACTCTTAATTACTGATGATTGCATGAAACAATACTTCAAAGGATCCAATCCCATTCCATAACTGCATCACACCCACTCTCCCCAGCTTCTGTAGTAGTTGCCTCTCTCATACAGCTTATCTTGGTGACCTCAAATCTATGCTTTCTTTTTCTTTTTCTTCTTTCCACGTTGGGTTTTTTTGTTCCAGATGAGGCTGAAATCCTGGGCACTGCTTCAACTACCACCTGCCTGAATCCACAGCTCCCCCAGTCTCCCACTCAGTTTTCCTTCAACCTCAGTCCCAGAGCAAACCAATCCTATGCTTTCTCTTCTGATCCATGCAGCTGAGCACAGATGGGCAAGTCCCAGCCCCATGCAGATGGTATCCTTCAAACTTGAAACATACAGACTCAGCATGGCCCTCCCTCAAGCATGCCTGTGACCTTTTGGCTGAGTTCTCTCTACATTTCTACACCATCTGATATTTCAAATATTTATTCGTTTCTTTTTTTTAATTTTCTTTATTTACATTTCAAATGCTATCCTGAAAGTTTCCTATACCCCTTCCCCCCCCACCTCTGCTCCTCTACCCACCCACTCCCACTACTTGGCCCAGGCCTTGCCTTGTGCTGCGTCATATAAAGTTTGCAAGACCAAGGGGCCTCTATTCCGAGTGATGGCCGATAAGGCCATCTTCTGCTACATATGCAGCTAGAGACACAAATTCAGGGGGTATTGGTTAGTTCATATTGTCGTTCCACCTACAGGGTTGCAGCCCCCTTCAGGTCCTTGGGTACTTTCTCTAGCTCCTCCATTGGGGACCCTGTGTTCCATCCAATAGCTGGCTGTGAGCATCCACTTCAGTGTTTGCCAGGCACTGGCATAGCCTCACAAGAG
>NC_034596.1:38927303-38928604 GCF_900095145.1 Mus pahari
TCTGAGGAACCGCCAGACTGATTTCCAGAGTGGTTGTACAAGCTTGCAATCCCACCAGCAATGGAGGAGTATAACAAATATTTTAAGGGGGAGTAAAAACATTTTACTACTTTATTTCAAAATGTGGCCATCTTTTTTAAAAGTTAGCATTTTTTTTTTTTTTAGAAAGACCTCGTTGCCATCTTACTACACTTAGGGCATATATTAGAGAAACTATGGCTAATTTTTAGGATTGTTAAGTAGTGAACAATATGTTTTAAGAGACAAAAACTGGCCTTCAACCCCTAGGCTTCAGGCAATCTTCCTACTTCAGCCTCCTGAGTAGCAGGAGAGGCAGGTTTTAACATTGTGGCACCGGTGAGTAATTCATTTCAGTGCTGGGACCACACCCAGAAGCTCATGCTTGGCAACTAAGGTCTCTGCCAAAAAGCCACACCCCAACCACAAATACTGCGTATTTCAAATATAAATGAACTTTGATTTATCACCTACATGTATCCCTAATTCCGTTTTCAGACGGAAGCCCTTAAGAAATGTCCAGTTTAACCATCTGGGTAATCTAGAAAAACTTCCGCTTGCTTTTATTATTCACACCGGAACTAGGAGTTTTTAAAAACCAACTTCAAAATAGGCTTACTAAAGATAAATGGCCAACCAGTCTATGGCTAGCTAAGCTGGATGGCCTTTATCGGTTTTGTTCCTGTGTGGCCAACTGATAGGGTGAGTCATTTTGTGGCGGAGGGGAAAGGAGAAGGAAACGGGCTTGTTAAGGAACATGAGGAGGAATATGCTTGCCTTAGTGAGGTTTCTACTGTTGCGATAAACACCCTGGCCAGAAGAAACTTGTGAGGAACGGGTTTATTTCAGTTGATTTGTTCTAGTCCATCTTCCAGAGAAGTCGGGGAAGGAGCTCAGTGAAGGAATATGGAGGCAGGAGAGCTAAAGCAGAGGCCAGGGAGGAGTGCTCTCTACTGGTTTGCTCCTTTCTCGGGGCTTGTTTAGCTTACTTTCTTATCACAACTAAAACCACCACCCTAGGGCGAGCTTCACTCGCTATAGCCTGGGACCTCCCCCATCAATCACTAATTAAGAAAATTCTCTATAAATTTCATAAATTCATTGTTATTAATAACTGAGCCCATTGTGTGATGTACCACAGTTTCTTTATCCATTCCTCTGTTGAGGGATATCTGGGTTCTTTCCGGCTTCTGGCTATTATAAATAAGGCTGCTATGAACATAGTGGAGCATGTGTCCTTATTACCAGTTGGAACATCTTCTGGATATATGCCCAGGAGAGGT
>NC_034596.1:38929448-38931269 GCF_900095145.1 Mus pahari
AGGGGAGCAGGGTGGGGGTGTGGGGAGAGGTATAGGGGACTTTTGGGATAGTGTTTGAAATGTAAATGAAGAAAATATCTAATAAAAATATGAAAATCAAATTTGTGTTAAGAATTAAAAAAAAAAGAAAAGAAAAGAAAAGAAAAGAAAAGAAAAGAAAAGAAAAGAAAATTCACTATAGATTTGCTTGCAGGCCAATTGAAGTTCTCTCTTCCCAAATGAAAATGGCTCGAGCTTGTGTCAAGATAACAAGATAAGTAAATAAATAAATAAATAAATAAATAAACAAGCAAACTAGCCGGCACAGTGTTTGTTCACCATGCAATACATACATGTATGAAAACTTTAAAAATTAAAAAGAAATACTTTAGACAATCATACCCTCCCACTCCCAGAAGCCTTAAGTTTATTAAATGAAAATCCCAGTGCCTGAGATCAGCTATGTTCCTGTGAACTGGTGTTCCATGAGACCCCTAAGGCCCCTGAGACCGGATAGGAAACTGTCTCTATGGTTGCCCACCAGAACTGCATGGGTAAGACCCTCTCTCTGAAGAAACCATACAGTTTGGTTGCAAGAAATATAGAGAAATCAAATTTGGACTGGACTGGAAGCTTCCTTTTAGCTAGATTTTATAGTGCCACGGCGTGCTATGCAAGATGACAAAGGACAATTGTCATCCTCCGCAGTCCCATTCAGCATGGTCTATTACTAGTCTGCCAGGCAAGCTATGCCCCCCTAGTGCAGTAGTGGCAGCGCGGTTTGGGAGTAACCAGCTGCTCTATGATTGCATTTGAGGCCTGCCACACAGCAGGGAATTTATATCTAGCACTGGAAATCTGGTCAAAAGTCCATGATGAGATCCCATGATGGGATCCTGGGAAACGACTGCTGCTGTTCTGCGGAGTGGCCTTGATATTCTTAGTGCCTCTGCTCTGTCAGAGATGCTTCTCTTAACCGCAGGTGTCAGCCAGTACAGACTCATAACTGGTCAGAGGGTAGAAAATAAGTGGCCATTGACTATTCAGGCCTAAACTGGGCATCTATATCACCCCCTCCAATGCTCAAGGAACATCATGGAAGATGGGTCAGAGATAATGTAAGAGCCTGATGAGAGCCTCTTGTGGAACTCCTGCCTTCTGGGGGTGACATGGCCAATTCACTCTTGAACTCTCAACAGCCGTGATTACCTGAACAAAACTTTCCCAAGAAAGACAAAACAAAATTCATCCCATATACAGTCGCTGAACCCCAAAATATTGTGGAGGCCAAGAAATGCTTGCTGACAGGAGCTTGATATGGCTGGCTCCGGAGAGTTTCTGCCAGAGCTTTACAAAATACAGAGGCGGATGCTCACAGCCAACCATTGGACTGAGCACAGAGTCAATGGAGGAGTTAGAGAAAGGACTGAGGGAGCTGAAGGGGTTTTCAACCCCATAGAAAGAACAACAATATCAACCAACCAGACTCCCCACTCCCCAGAACTCCCAGGGACTAAGACACCAACCCAGGAGTACACATAGCTCCAGCTGCATATGTAGCAGAGGATGGCCTTGTCAGGCATCTGTGGGAAGAGAGGTCCTTGGTCCTATGAAGGCTCGATAGATGCCCCAGTGTAGAGGAACTGAGGGTGGGGAGGTGGGAGTAGGTGGGTGGGTGGGTAGAGGAACACCCTCATAGAAGTAGAGGGGGAGGAGAATGGGACAGGAGGTTTCTGGGAGTGGGAGGAAACCAGGAAAGGGGATAACATTTGAAATGTAAATAAAGTAAATATCCAATGAAAGAAAGAGAGAGAGAGAGAGAGAGAGAGAGAGAGAGAGAGA
>NC_034596.1:38931352-38953273 GCF_900095145.1 Mus pahari
GAGGAGGAGGAGGGAGGGAGGGAGAGAAAGAAAGAGAGAAAGAGAGAAAGAGAGAAAAACAAAACCATCTCAAAATAGGTTTTCTAGGGCTGGTGAGATGGCTCAGTGAGTAAATGCTTAGCAGGAGGGCCTGACAATCAGAGTTCAACCCCAGATTCTGAGGTAGAAGGAAAAATACGAATTCCTGAAAAATAATCCTGGGACTTCACACATACGTTGTAGCATATACATGCCTGCACCCACATACATATCATACCCACAAACACTAAATATTAATAAATACATTTACAAATAGGTTTCTAGAGGTAAACAGTTATATGGTTAGATAAGCCAGATGAATTTACTTCATTCCTATGTTGTCAATTTATAGTTTGAGGTATTCTGTCAGGACATTGTGGAGGACATTGATCAGGACATTCTTGTCTATGCTCTGGTGGCTCTGGGTAGCAAGATTTGGCCTGGTTGATTTGCACTGAAGAGAGGTTGAGGATTCATGGTTGTTTATGTACATTGGTACCATCTCCTCTCCTGTGTCTCTGAAACAGAGCCCAAGTAAGCAATGGGCAGCTCATAGATTATGCTTCTGTGCAAAGCAATGTCTAATAACAATAATGTAAAACATCAAAATAAATAATGAATACAACTACTGTCAGGAAATTGGGCAAAGTGGAGGAGAGAAAATTGCTGTGAATTCCATACCACAACTCCCTCATTGCTTTGGTGTGATTGTACTTAATTCTGTCATTGTGCGTGTGCAGGTGTCTGTGACGGTGCAAGATGAGTATATACACCTCATCGTTTCCATTCTTTCTTCATCTTACTGAACAACTTTTTTTTTTTCTGAGAGTGTTTCATTGTGTTTCCTTATCACTAAATGCTTTGTGTATTTCCTATTAACAAGGACATTCTTTTCTACAAACACAGCAAGAAGTTGGTCATTGATACAAATCTGTTATCTAATCTATAGTCTACACCAGTTTCCTTAATTATCTCAACAGTGCCCTTTATATCTTCTCTTTTCCAATTAGGAATATAATCAATGATCACACACCAAAGCTAATGGTGATGTCACTTCAATGTGACCACATCCTTTGGGTTTCTTAACTTTGATACTTTGAAGATTCCATCTAGTTGAGTTGAAAATATCCAGCAACTTGAATTTGCCTGATGTCCCCCATGACTAGTGGATCTTTACATGGTTGCAAATACTATAAGCATCATAAATATTTCCTTATGATAGTTGGAATTCTTAGCTCTCTGTTTAATTAGTTCATAATATAACATAAATATATTAATATTGCAGTGAGTACTTTAGACATATAGTCTTTCATGTTTTTTATTATTCCCTTAAAATGTGAATACCAGAAATAAATCAGTAAATGTGAACATCTTTGAAACTATGTGATATAAATTCCCTAACTGCTTTCCAAAGGGCCTATGCAGTTGACCAGTGACAGCTGACAACCAGGTTCATACTGATCCCACAAGTATCAGGACTGATGACTATATTTCTCTCCATTCATTTAATGAGCACTTAAAAAAATTCCACTTGGAGAGAATTTTAATTTGTCTGTATAGTATTTTCAGGTAAGAGTAAAAATTTTCCTCTGTGGAATTTTCCAGCAGTGACCGCTGTTTTGACTGTTTTGGTTTCTGTCTGTTGATATGGACTACATTCTGATGTGCTGTTCTTAGAGTAAGTCCGGCCTGTTATATGACAAGTGCTTTCTCTCCAGGTTGATCCCTAACCCGGTTTTTCCTCGTGCCTTATTCTCCACTGACAACCTGTTTTTCTTGCCTCCGGGACTTTGGTACTTCAAGGGAGGAAAAATACTTTTCTCTTTATTTTTCATGTGTATATCTAGGAAAGATCCCTATAACTAAGACAGAGTTATACAAGTGTATAGGACAAGTGTTTTTCCTCACATACAGAAGGAAATTCTCAGGCTACATAACTCTGAAAGAAGTCGCTTTAGACCCAGGCTCATACTGAATCTCCACAGAGGACAGCACAGCTTTAGAGAACAGATGAGAGAAAGAAAAGAATTTCACATCTTTAAGGGTGGCGACTTGTGGAAAGGCAGCTGAGCAGGACTTTGCAATGGATGTTCCTTGGGGGCTCTTTCTGTGTAAATAAAGGCTTGAAAGTTTGGTGACAAACTTTCATATATCCTGCCCACAAGGAGAGAGGAAAGACCTCTGCCTTTGGAAAACTATATTCTGCTTTTAGAAAAATGAGGAGGGGGCAGGAAACCTTTCTGGTATTTGCTTCTCGGTTGCCTAATTTAGCTCGAAATAATCTGCCAAAACGAGATGCTTTCAAGTGGCAACCTCAAGTCCTCTTAGCACAAACTCATCTTCCCTCCTCAGTTCTCTTTCTCACCCAGACTTTGAGGTGCCAGTTTAGATGTCATCCATTGTTTCCAAGATACTCCTCCTGTTCAAAAGATTAAGAGTCTCACCCTCCCTACCCACCCCATATTACAAGGATCAATTTGTCCCTCTCTGTGTCCCACCACTACTTGGCACAAGGTTCAATAGATTTGCTTTCTTAATACGCACAGAACATCTTAAATCAGTGGGGGAACAAATCAAGGAGGCTCCCCCTTTGTTTTCTCTTGCAGACAAAATTCATATGGAGACTACAGACTTTCTGTCTATCTCTGTCTGTCCCTGTGTCACTCTTTCTGTTTCTGTCTCTGTCTCTCTATCTCTCTGTCTCTGTCTCTGGCTCTGACTCTGTCTCTGGCTCTGTCTCTGTCTCTCTGTCTCCCTTCTTTCCTCCCTCCCTCTTTCCCTCCCTCCCTCCCTCCCTCCCTCCCTCAGTCCCTCCCTCCCTCTGTTTGTAATGTTCTCACTATCTATACAAGGCTATTTTTTCATCACTGCAGCAGTAAAGGTTTGGAGCCAGGAGCTAACCAGTTCACTGACTGTGGAATAATAGTGAAAGGCAGAAATTGGAGTCAAAAGAATAAGAGATGGTAGGAGAATTAATTTTTTAAAATACAAAGCACTTGTATACTTTGTCTACCTGCTTAAAAAAAAAAAAACTCTGTAGATGAGACTTATCTAACATGCTAGTCATTAAGCACACATGGCTCCTTATCTAAGTTAAATTAAGTTATAACTTAGTTTTTGAGTCACCCTAGCCACATTTTGAGTGCCCATTTGCCCTATGTGTTTAGTGACTATCAATAGTAAGCAGAATATAGTCCATCATTGTGGAAAGGTATTGGGTAGCACTAGTTTAGAGCTCAAAGTTTCAACACATTAAACTCCTTCCAGAAGAAATTCACATGAAAACATCTGAGCCCACTTCTACTAATCATTCTAAAGGTGCAGTTTCCATTTGGGAATTAAGTTACAATCTCATATCAACTACTGTCAAGTAGTTCTGGCTAACCTTAACAACCATATTTTGTTTCCAAAGTCATACTTTAAATTAGCAAGTTATCAGTGGGCAAGATTATCTTGTTATACAGTGGCTTTTAGTCTTCCCTGGTCACATTGACTCTGATTTTGACACATCAAACTATTTGATAAAAGCAGTCACGTTTTGACATATTTTATTATAATTAATTTAGTTGTATATAGAAATTAAAAAATATCTACAAGTTTCTATAAATGTCTTGCTTAGAAACCTTAAAAACACATGCCATACATGTAAGTGTAGGGCTAAGGCTGTAACTCAGTTGGAAAGTGTTTGCCTAGCATTTATGAAGCCTGGATTCAGTTAACAACCACCATCACCACCACCACCACCACCACCACCACCACCACCACCCACACACACACACACACACACACACACACACACACACACTATGCGGGTTATTGTTTTTGTTCAACTGGACTCAGTCTAGAATCACCTAAGAAAAGGGATCCTAAGTTGAGGAACTGCCTCCATCAGAGTGCCCAGTGAGCAAGCCTGTGGTGGCATTTTCTTGATTGATGATTGATATGGAAAGGCCTGGCCCTTTGTGGGTGGTGCCATCCCTAGGCTCCTGGATTTAGGCTGTATAAGAAAACATTCCTCCATAGTCTTTGTCTCTATTCCTGCATTGAGCTCCTACCCTGACTTCCCTCAAGAAAGGATTATGTCCCTGGAGTTAAAAGGTTAAATAAACCCTTTCCTCTTCTAAGTTGTTTTTGGTCAATACATTATCTTACATCAGAGAAGCAAACTAGGATACAAACATGATACATTTTTACCTTTATAATACTGGTTTGGAATGTAGCTTAGTGGTACATTATGTTCTTAGCATATACAAATACCCAGATTTAGCTCTCAGCAACACACCACACACACACATACACACACACACACACACACACATACCACACTTCATCTCCCCACCCTAGAAAACTAGTTATTTAAATAAAGAGGTTTTCCCCAAAGTGGACACCAGGCAATAGCGCCTTGATTCACAGAGCTCTTACTCTTTGAGAGAGACTGAGAAGAAATAAGGAGACACATCATCATTTCACACTCTTTCTCTCTTGGTACCAATACAGAGATATAAGTATGGAACAGGAAACAGTCATGCAAAGATCTGATGTTGAAGGGGTCAAAAGATCATCTGGCTATATTTGTCCATGTTCTGGTCATTACAGGCTAGGAGATCAATCTAGGGTCATTAATATGCTAAGGATCTCCTATGCCTCATCTTATTCCTCTCTACCTACCTTTGATGCAAGCATTATTCTGATTGTCTTATTTTCTATATTGTACCTAATGAGACTGGCTCATTTAAGGAGTTCAGACTTACATGTCTACTAAATAAGGGATACTGGATCCCAGATTAGAAATAAAATCTAAAGCCATAGGTGGGACCCCAGAACACTAGGTAAATGCCTGCCTGGCCTTTGTAAGGAATTATAAGTACATTTGAACATGACTCTGATGATTCCATTTAGGCAGTCTTCCTCAGGTTTGCTTAAGAATAATTATTTATGCTGATGGGGACCGAAGGGCTGCGGCTGAAGGGTGGAGGAGCCTGGAGCAACCTGGAGCAGCTTAATCACTGAAGCCTGTGACTGTGGAGACACCCTTCCGATTTGCTCCACATCCCATGAGCTTTCCGCAGGATCACAAATTCTTTGAGGATGGGGATGTGTAGCGGCGCTTGTACTTACAGCCCGTGCTCACTTAAGTGTCCGAGATGCTGGAAAAGTCCACGGTGCCAGAGTTCACCTGTCAGGTAGCTGGCTGTTGCCAAGTTTTTGCCGCCATAGAGGAATACCAGCACCACTACCACGTGATTGCAGAGAAACACCTGCTCTTTCTGCAGCCGTGCCTTCCCCTCTGGGCATTCCCTGGTGTGCGCTTCCTGGAATGGTATGACTCTTTATTTTAGATCCTGGCCCAGAGGCAAGACATGTACGGGTGCTGGGGTGAAAGCTGCCCAGAGAAATGCAAGACCAGCCAAGACCGGATCACATGGTGAGGCTACACCTGTACCCTGTGGATATCCGATTTGATAAGCTCAAGACAAAGAGAGGCCCAGCCATGCCAGCTGCAGCAGATGCAGCAGCCAGAGCCTTGAAAGACGATGGTGATGCCATGAAGATCTGCTCCGAACCGCTGCCCCTGAAGGAGGACCTACAGCCACAGAATACCTTCTACTATCTGTTTTTGCTAGGGTGCAGCCAGAGGATTTAAAAGCACCAAGAAAAACAAAACAAAACAAAAACAAACACCACCGATGGATCCTAGCTAGGAAAGTCAGACAGACTTTCAGGGAGTGGTATGCCAGAGCCTTTCTCTTGCTTCTGGATCGATGCCCTTAGCTGGACACTTACCACCTCCTTATTTCCATCTTTGGTCACTTGAAGCAACCAGTGTGTAAAAATCCAGAATCTGCAGATTCCAGAAATAACCAGAACACACTGAGTGAGAGAGAGACCACCTACTTGGCTACTCTAAGAATGTCACTATTAAGCATAGTAATACATTCATTTTCACTGAAAAAAAAGAGAATATTTATTTACTAACAGTAGATATACATGTGCTCATCAGCAGTAATATCGACTTAGTTATAGTGATATGTGGGCTGGAGAAGTGGCTCAGGGGTTAAGAGCTCTGGCTGCTTTTCCAAAGGACACAAGTTCAATTCCTAGCACCCACGTGGCAGCTTATAACTCCAGTTCCAGGAGATCTAATGTCCTCTTCTGCCCTCAGTGGTCACCAATTACATTGTGCTATATATATGTACATGCAGGCAAAGCATCCATATATCTAAAACAATAAAATAATTTCTAAAACTGTGTGTGTGTGTGTGTGTGTCTGTGTATGTCTGTGTGTGTTAGGGATTTCACATAAGACCTTGTACATGCTCAGCCAGTACTACACTATTAAGCTATATACTGATGATTATTAATAGTCTGCCAGAAGAATTTAAAAGTTATTTTTCTTAGAAATAGTTACTGCCATTTCCTTCTTGTGGTGTCTCAACCAGAGGTTGGTCAATCAATCATATCTTATTTATTCTGGGAGCTGTGAAAACATCCACTTCTGGGCTCAGTACTGCAGCTCTCACACAGGGCCCTGGCACTGAAAGGAGGGAAGCTGAATGGGGAAGAAAACGGAGGAAGACCGTAGGCCACTAAGCCCCATCTCGAATCAGGGTCATTGACTTCTGCAATCCATTCTCATTACCACCACCCTATGTTTGTCTAATGCATAAGGAATATCTAACCCTATTTCCACAATAGTCTTTCTCTGTGTGGTCCTGAGTGGCTCCCTGATTCTGTGGCTTTGGGGGTAACAATGAGATGGTCTAGACAACTGGAACCAAGCTTAGAGCAGTCAACCAAACAAGGTCATCCCAGCTTCTTTCCCTGGGGTTATCTCAGGAATAGGTTTCTTGGCAAAAGATTTAGAAAGCAGCATCTCTGCTGGGACCATCTGGGAGGTAGTTTCCTTTGCCCTAAGCAGGGGAAGTCATACAGAGGGGACTTGGTTGTGTGAGGAAGTGACAACAGAACTCTTGGAAAGCTAATGTGTAAAGGAGGTGGAGCAGAAGGTAGAGCGGAGTCTGGAGGCCCAAACCAACCCCCACCCACCAGGAGTCAGCTCCCTCCAGCTTTCCTGGAAGAACAGGGCACAGGGGTGCCTTCTCTACCCACCTGGAGTACCCTGAAGCTTGCAGCCTAATTGCTATAACTGAGTTTAAACAAAATACGGCTCCGGTCATAACTACAGTCTTTAAATGTCAAGGTTTTGTGGCATTCGACATTGGATTAAATTTAAAAGTCTCGACGACAAGAGTGTGAAAAAATTAACAGGGGCTGACCTGCCTGTCTGTCTGGGTGGATAATAACAGATGCTATTCTTAGGAGGTAGATCTAAAACACTTCCCTTAAGCTTTCGCTTGGAGTCTTCCGTTTTCTTGTTAGGGGTACACAGTTTTCGAAAAAGAAAAATGACATAAATCTTCCAGCCTTCAGAGAAAATTAGCAGTCACCTACAGGTTTTCTTGCTCTGTTCCTCTAGCAGGATGACACACTTCCCTTCCTTCCCTGGGGAAAGTGGCTACAAATAACAAATAAATAGGTGTCAACCATGGCAAAACCCAAATCCCCTACCCAAGGCAGCTGGCTCTCTGGTCCTCTTCCTGTGGCCTTTGCCTAATCACCTGCCCCAGCATGTGAGTGCTCGGTAAGATTGGAAACAGGCATTCTCACATGGTCACCCCTTAACTAACTCAAAGATTCTTTTCATCTGAAATCGTGAAACTCACAAACCATTTCTGGAGAGAAATAACAAAGGCAGCTAAAAATCCAAGCAGATTCCCATCCTCCTTCATTGGCACTACTTGCAAAACAGGGGAGGATCTAGAAATGAGCTTTCTTCAGTGGAGTAAATTGTGCTTTGAAGATTCTGCAGTTGTCACAGCACCAAAAATGCCCTTCTGTAGCTGTTACTCTTCAACAGCCTCAAGGGACCAAGGACTGCTTTACATATGTACAATAAAAGGGAGAATTTACTCAAATACCTGGATGACTTGTGCCTCCCTACATTCCCTTCATGATAATTATTTGCCTTCTTAGGGCACAGGTGGCTCGGGCTTGAATAATCAGCTCAGGTTATATAATACCTGTTGCTACAAGAATCTTTATCTGGTGTTTAAGCAACGTTTTATAGCCTATTGGTGAATCCTAATTAATCTAAAAATCCCATACACCTAAAGTTTGCAATGAGAACAATCGTTTGGGTGTTGAAACGTATACTAAAGCTGGAAATGGCTCGTGCTTAGAATCTCAGCACCCAGGACACTGAGACAGGAGGGTCATAGTAAGATCAAAATCATCCTGGGATAACAGAATAAGATCCCATCTCAAAAGAGGGAGAAAATGGCTTGGGATGTTACTCTATTGCTAGCAGGCTTCCTTAGCATGCAAGAAGTCCTAGGTTCACTCTCTAGTACTGCACAAACTGGGCAGGGTGGTGAATGCCACTAATCCCAACACTCAGGAGGTAGAGGCAGAAGAAACACAAGTTCAGGGTCATTCTTGGATGCAAAGGTCATCCTTGGATACAAAGCAAGTTCAGTAACAATATTGACTTGGCTCCACTATATCTAATAGGAACAGCAAAAGTCATAAAGCTGGCAAAGCTGCTTGATAAAGATCCAGCAAAGCTGAGCCTAGTGACACAATCACTGCCATGCCGTCTTCCACTTTTTGGTCTTGATCTCAACTACTGAATGCTGGGGGGGCTATTAATATTTGTACAACTTGGGATATTGGATTGATGGACATTTCTTATGAATCATTTATGCCTTCTCCCAGGAGTACTGCTTCTAAACTTCCCCAGGAAAGTCCTGAGCATACTACCCCTCTCCCTTTTAGAGAGAGAGAGAGAGAGAGAGAGAGAGAGAGAGAGAGAGAGAGAGATCCTTTTTGTTTTTGTTTTTTTTAACTATTTGTTATTTTTATACATTTGTTTATTATACATATATATAACAATAAGAATTAAATAAAAAGAGACTTAAAATTGAAGACTGAGGAAAGTACATGATAATGAATTCAAGTAGATGAAAGAAGGCCGTAATAATGTAATTATATTTCAATTAAAAACAATTTATATATTTTTAAAGTATTTAAAAAGAATTGTCTAACAATCTAAATAAAATGAAGAAATACATTTTCATAGTGCAAGAACTTTTTAAAAAAAATTTTATTAGATATTTTCTTCATTTACATTTCAAATGCTATCCCAAAAGTCCCCTATACCCTCCCTCTGTCCTGCTCCCCTACCCACTCACTCCCACTTCTTGGCCCTGGCATTCTCCTGTACTGGGGCATATAAAGTTTGCAAGACCAAGGGGCCTTAGAGAGAGATCCTTATCTGGCCCTTCTTGAATGTCTTCCTTATGCCCTGGAGGTTGTGACTCAAATAAAGACACCAGAGATGTCCTTATGAGGCTCTGACTCACTCTTGGAACACATATACATCCCTATACTTGCTCAGGAACAAGATAATCAGAACAAAGTAAACTTAAAAAATGTAAACAAGATTTGGCAAGCAAGAGGAGTTGGCATCAGATCAGATTAAAAGCCTCATCTTACCATATACTCAAGAAATTATATGGCATATAAGATTGAGGGCTGTATATGGTATGCACCTTGAAGAAAAGATACAACAAAAAAGTTAGGTGGGCTGGAGTCATCTCTGCCCTACATATGGGCTTATACTGATGGACAAAGAATGGTATAGATGATAAATGATAAAAGAATGATCTCCTTTTCTTAGAAAAGTTAGCTCATGAGGGCCACTGTGGTGTCATATGACCAAGGGACAAAAGAATATCAAGATTAGACATATAAATAAATTCCACAAAGATACAAACATTGTATTATGGCAGAAATGAAATAATAAACTGCAGCTGCTTTAACCTGAAGATTTTTCTTGGACTTGATGACAATTAACAGTCTGACCATTAAAAGTTGCTAATACACAGCTTGAACAAGACAATCTGCCCAGGCTGGCTTAGAGATTTTCTTTCCAATGTCTTGAAATGGCAAGAGTTACCAGCCTGAGAATGGGCTGTCATGCTTTGGCAAAATATGCCTCTAGGTTAGTAAAAGTTGGGTTGTAGGGTTGATGAGGGAAAGTGATTGTAAAAGATAACTCTGTTCTGTCACTGCTTATCAATGACAATTAAACTTATGACCAAGAGGAAGTTAAAACACATCCAGAGACAAAAATGATATGATCTATGTTCTGGAACAACATGAATCTATCTTTGCCTACTGAGTTCAGGTGGATTCTGTTGAACCACCTTGCCTCCATCTTGGGTTTGAAAGCCATCTTATAATAATGACAAAGTAGGCTCATTTTCATTCCTATTTATGATTAAATCTGTTTCTTAAGGATTAGGCTATGCCATACCTGTAACCTTAACTATAAATGATTCTGTACTGCCTGTTCCAGAAAATGGTAACCATGCCTTTGTTTCAAAAGGTTATCATGATCACCTGTCTGTTTTAGTTAGGGTATTACTGCTGTGAATAGACACAGTGACTAAGCCAACTCTAATAAGGACAACATTTAATTGGAACTGGCTTACAGGTTCAGAGGTTCAGTCCATTACCATCAAGGCAGGAGCATGGCAGAATTCAGGCAGGCATGGTACAGGAGGAGCTGAGAGTTCTACATCTTAATCTGAAGACCAGTAGGAGAAGACTAGCTCCCACCTGGTTAGGAGGAGGGTCTCCTACTAGTTACAGTGATGCATTTTTTTCAATAAGGCCAAACCTTATAGGAGTGCCACTCCCTGGACCAAGTATATTTAAACTACCACAATGTCTTTGTTTCAAAGGTTGTTATGATAAACCTATTATGGTTATGTTCTGCTTCTGTAACCCCTCCCATTTGCCTGTCAATTCCCCATTTAAAAACAAACAAACAAACAAAACAAAACCCAAACAAACAAAAGGGGGTGGCTAGATGGCTCAGTGGGTAAGAGTACTGACTGCTCTAATGAAGGTCCTGAGTTCAAATCCCAGCAACCACATGGTGGCTCACAACCACCCATAACGAGATCTGACACCCTCTTCTGGTGCATGTAAAGACAGCTACAATGTACTTAATTATAATAATAAATAAATCTTTGGGCCAGAGCAAGCAGGGACCGAGCAAGCAGAGTTGACCGAAGTGAACAGGGTTGACCAGGGAGAGCAGAGGTTCTAAAAATTCAATTCCCAACAACTACATGAAGGCTTACAACCATCTGTACAGCTACAGTGTACTCATATACATAAAATAAAATAAATAAATCTTTTTTTAAAAAAAAATACAAAGCTACCCCTAAACTATAAAGACTTTATCTTCCTCACATCATATGCTGACCTCTTGAAGCCTGCCATGGGAGGCAGCTCATATACAAGAATAGAAGAGCTTGCTTCAGTTAACTTGGCCATGATGATTTGGATTGATTTTCTTTCTCCTAGAATTTGTAGGATGACAGATGCCGGGGCTCACTGGCCAGCCAGTCTTGCCTACTGGTAGTTTCTATGTCAATGATAGATCTTATCTTAAAACAAACAAATAAATTAGTATAAATGAAATCTCAGTTGTATCAGCAGTCTTTGCAGCCATTCAAGGGAGCATCTCCATGGACCCCATTAGGTAAGATCTAAGTGTTTTCAGGGGTTATTAATAAATAGCCTCTCATAAGCAAGGACCCTAAAAGACCATTCATGATGCCAGACTCCACAAATATACTGTAAACTCCTAGTGTTTCTGTTTTATCAAAGACAAATAATGGGTTGCTGGGTTGCTGACACTTGTCTTATTATCTGTACTCAGATAGTACCGTTCTAAATATCACACAATCTAACGGGAAGCCTGTGGTACTCAATCTGAAGGGCAGGGGTCTTATACCCTGTGTCAGCCACTTAACATAATTCCCAAGGTGTGGCTTTGATAACTTCTGCTCTCCTGCTCCTTCCAGTCTATCATATTTATACAGAGGAACCAGTCTTCTGGGAACCATCAATTTACCTGCAAGGCACGATGTGGGTCAAGGACTCAGGTTCTGCAGAGAAACCTGGAATCCTGAACCACCCTGCTGTCTCCTCTAGACCCTCTTTCCACTTTGCCCAAGGAGATTTATATTTATGGACTGTCAGCTAGGGGTTTTTTGTTTTTGTTTTTTTTGTTGTTTTTTTGTTTTTTTCTGTCCACTGCCTTCAGGTTGTGTCAATGGGAGGTATTTGTAAGAAATCTGATAACAATGACAAATTGTTCAAACAACTTAGTCTGTCATTCTCTGGTCCCTTGGGCAGTAGTTTGGCAGTGTCTTCTCTCCTCTACCTAAAACTCCAGCTCTGTAACATATGGTTCCTCCCATGACTGCAGGTCCCTCCCTGATCTAGTGAGTGTCCTTCCGTTTGTCCCTGAGGTCTCTGGGGGATATGGCTCCACTGTTCCTAGCCCTGTGGGCTTCCCTGCCCCTTGCTGATATTACTTACTCTAGCCCACATCGTAACAAAGAAACACCTCCTTCAGGAAGCTCTCACAGCTGCTACGTTTTAATGTGCCAAACAGTCCTGGCCAGGGGCCTATCTGACAGACTTGAGTGTGCCAACCAGCCTTTGATCACGGGTGAGTGAATCAACTTCTTTAAGCCTTGGCAGTCTCCTAAGTGAAATAAAGACAAGGATGGCTACCTCAGAGAGTGGGAAGGAAGACTAACGAATTGAATCAACGCACACTTTAACAGTGGTATGCAATAAACTCTTAAAGGTAGTGTCTCCCTGCTTAAAATAAAGGAAACTAAATGTTTGAAAACCAATTGCTCCATCTGGGTAAAATGCTCCATCAAGTCCTTTCCTAAAATGTACTTTTTGTTCCAAAGAAAACGAGAGTTATTTTGAGATACTTACTAAACTAAGGTTTTGGGATGTACCCACAAATAATTGTTAGTGGTTGCAGATGAGGATATCCAATGGTCCTCACCTATTGAGAGATGTTCCCTTTCAAGCATCTTTCACCTATAATGTCTCTGCAATTTTCTAATGTGACATAGACTCTGCTTTCCAGTTTCCTAGATATAGAATATTTTACATAACACAAGTAGAGAACTTTTCACCACAGAACCAGTAATATTTTTGGAAATAAAAGTCTATCTATAAATCTACATAGACATTTTAATTGCTTCTTATTATACAAAGTTTACACAGTGATCTCCTTGATGGAATAAAAATTTCAAGGCAAGATATTAAAGAAGACATGTACTCTTTAGAAGAGAATGTTTATAGAGTCCAGAAAAGGATGAAATGGCAAAGCACTGTGGGAAATCCTTCCATAGTTTGGGCCATAGAGATCTGCTTTAAGAGGGAAACAGAAGCACCGAGCAAGTAGGAAACACAACTTCCAATGTCACCTTTTCAGATACCAGATGAAGAATCTATTTTAACAGCTGGCAGTATTGCCACTGACTTAGACAAGCTGTGAAGGATCCCTTTCAGAGTGAAGATGAGGCCCTGAGGGTGTTATCTGCAATAAGCCTGAACTGCTCCCAAAGAGAAATAACAGAAATGTGGCAATGAGGTGGAGAAGGTTGGGGGAGGAAAGGTGCAGATGGAGTATACAAAAAGAAAGGAAGCCATGACAAGTTACTAGAGCCAGATAGAGACAGACAGACAGACAGACAGACACACAGACACACAGACACACAGAGACTCACAGGGACACACACACACACACACACACACACACACAGAGAGAGAGAGAGAGAGAGAGAGAGAGAGAGAGAGAGAGAGAGAGAGAGAGAGAGAAGCTCGTAGCTCATACACATGATTATAGATTGTCCATTTGCTATGATTTAGATTTGTGCTTTTCTTGGTCTTCAATAGAAAAGAAAAAACATACCCTTCCCCAATTCCTTATCTATATTATTTCCTCAAGGAGAAGAAGAGACAGTAGACAGTAGTCAACATCTGGGGCAGTGCACAGCTAAGTACAGGAGGGATGATGGTTCATTTTAGATGTCACTTTGGCTGGACTGAGAGACACCCAGATTAGCAGAGAAAGCAAGCATTCTGGGTATATTTCTGAGAGTGTTTCTGGAAGAGGTTAAAATTTAAATGAGAGAAGTGGCCCAGTTCTGGCCCTGTGAAGTGGAGTGGGGCACAGTTCATTGGCTGAGAGATGACAGAAATGCAGCGATCTGGGCTCTCCAACCTTTGACCTGTGCTGCATCAGGACCTGTGTTCCTAAAACCATCAGACTTGACTGAAGCATCTTTTTTTGGTTTTTGTTTTTTTGAGACAGGGTTTCTCTGTGCAGTCCTGGCTGTCCTGGAACACACACTCTGTAGACCAGGCCGGCCTCAAACTCAGAAATCCGCCTGCCTCTGCCTCCTGAGTGCTGGGATTAAAGGTGTGCGCCACCACGCGCAGCCTGAAGCAACTCTTAACAATGTTCCTAATACTGCAGTGTGCATGTGGTGTACAGGGAGCATGTCAGCCTCCACAACTGTGATTCAGCAATCCATCTATTTGGTGGTGTTTCTCTAGGAAACCCTGATGATTACAGAGGGTCAGATGCTATGAATCAGGACAGTAGAAGGAGGAACTCTGGACGCATGTCTACAGGAACATGAGCTCTCAAAACTCTGTGAAAATACCAGGGAAAGCATGATACTTCCCACAGGACAGATGACAGGGATGGATTCCAACTTTATTTTAATCCAAAAGGGCAGGATGACCTCAGTTCATATGCGAATTACAATGCATCAGGGATCTGAGGAAAAAAAGATAGAGATGTAAAATTAGAGCTGCTAGTGTCAATCTGAGGGGCTAGCTGTTGTCCTCGCTGGCATTTTCCTGATCTCCTACTTTGATAATTCTTTCTGAAGCTATGCTGGAAAGAGAATGCTCGGTATCAAATCTATAAAAGTTTATTTGGTTTTTTTTCCCTTGATAAAAGAGAAGCTTTGTTGAACATGGGCCCAAGCACTGGGAAAATGCAGGCCATGACACTAGGTGTACTCAAATGGCTACTGTTTGTTTTAGCCATTATTGTCAGGCCTTCATGGACTTCTAAATCTATGTCAACACATTGAATGGCGATACACCTTACCCACAATACCACATCTTTTAGGTATGAGCTACAAAATCCTATGTGGCATTAGGGCTTACTACTCAAAAGCAGTGTCTTCAAAAAGATAGAAAGGCAAATGTCCACCAGGTACATGTACCACATATATCAATTTCTGCCCATCAGACACATACATATAAGCACACATCCCACATGTATTGTGTGTTTCGTCCTGTGGGAATAAACATAGAATATAAAAATGGCTTCAGTGGCTGGGCAGTGGTGGCACACACCTTTAATCCCAGCACTTGGGAGGAAGAGACAGGTGGATTTCTGAGTTCGAGGCCAGCCTGGTCTACAGAGTGAGTTCCAAGACAGCCAGGGCTACACAGAGAAACCCTGTCTCTAACAAACAAACAAACAAACAAACAAACAAACAAAAAAGGCTTCAGTGATATACTAGTCTAGAGGAATATAACTAGTAGCAAGTGTATACATGGAGATTTACTTTATGAAATCGATTGTCGTGATTATAGGGGCATGGTTGAGCAAATGTTGCAGTATAGTTTGACAGATCATGAGCTCAGAGAAGAGATATAGTCTATTTTCCTGGAATCTTCAACTGTTTAAAGGAGGCTCTGCCATATCATATATAGTAGACAAGCTACCCAAAGTTCACTAGTTAAAATCTCCCAGAGAATATACCTTTACAGAAATATCAAGAATACTGTTTGACCAAATATCTGCCTTTAAGGCTCAGAGAAGTTGACAGATAAAATTAGCTGTCACATGACATTAGCTGAAATACCCAACAAAGAGGAGAGAGAACCAGTAGAGATCATATCGAGAGTTAGGCAAGGCCCCTGGTAGAGGGATGGGGCCACCCACCCATCTCAAAAACTTTAACCCAGAATTGTTCCTGTCTAAAGGTAATACAGGGACAAAGAGTGGAGCTGAGACTGAAGGAAAGGCCATCCAGAGACTGCCCCACCTGAGGATCCATCCCATATACAGACACTAAACCCAGTCACTATTGCTGATGCCAAGAATTGCTTGCTGACATAAGCCTGATATAGCTGTCTTCTGAGAGGCTCTGCCAGAGCCTTACGATACAGATGTGGATGCTTGCAGCCAACCATTGGACTGTGCACAGGAACCCCAGTGGAAGGACTGAAGGGGTTTGCAACCCCATAGGAAGAACAACAATATCAACCAACCAGAACCCCCTCTCCACCTCAGCACTCCCAGGAACTAAACTACCAACCAAAGAGTGCACATGGAGTGTGACCCATGGCTCCAGCTGCGTATGTTGCAGAGGATGGCCTAGTCAGGCATCAATGGGAGGAGAGGCCCTTGGTCCTGTGAAGACTTGATGCCCCAGTGTAGGGGGATGCTAGGGCAGTGAGGAGGGAGTGGGTGGGTGGGTGGGAAGCACCCTCATAGAAGCGGGGGGGGGGGAGAGAGGGGATGGGGAATAGGAGGTTGGGGGGGGGGGGGAGAGAGGGGATGGGGAATAGGAGGTTTTCGGAGAAGAAACTGGGAAGGGGGATAACATTTGAAATGTAAATAAATAAAAGAACCAATAAAAAATTAAGAAAAGAATTTAACAAATTAAAAAAAAATAGCTATTACACGAAGGTTCCACCAAATAATTATTTGATAATTTTCATGTTTTATCTCTTCATTCATTTTAGGAACCCTGAGATAAGGGGTTGTAGAAAAAGTTATGACTGACAAACGGGTGACTTGTTTTGTACATAATAAGGCCAAAGGGACATGATAAATAACAGTCAAAATTACTTTCACCATTAAAGGCTTTTGTTATATTAGAGAAACATTGCTAAATTTGTCAGTCAGCTAAATAAAATAATTTGTATCTAATTGTTTTCATGCTTTCTTTTAAAAAAAATCTAGCTTGATTATAGAAGGCCTTGTAATATCAACATTTCTTTTTTCTATCTCTCTTTAATATTCATTCATTTTGTTTTATGTGTATGTGTGTTTTCCCTGAATGTGTGCATGTGTACCACTTGTGTGCCGGGGCTGTTGGGGGACAAGAGAGGGTACTGGATCCCCAGAAACTGGGGTAACAGATACAGGAATATGGGGCTGCCATGTGGGCTCTCTAAATCAAACCTAGAATCTTGGCAAGTGCTCTCAACCAGAGCCATCTCTCTAGCTAACATCAACATTTCTGATAGAGTTGGTCTAACAGAATATGGGCTTTGGTTGGGAAGTGCACAGAACGTCAATGCTGTACATGGCTTTCCTGAACTTAGAGGAATATATAAAACTACAAGCCGTAGGCAAAAATCTCAGGTATCATAGTAAAGTCCACAAAGAGGTTTGTAATCTCAGAACTGGTCAATACGAGTTACGTAGAAAAATGTAATCATGTAAATACCTATATATTTATAAATACATTTTTGTAAATATATATCCAAATTTGTAATTATGTAAACATTCATATCCATAATGTAACTGAATACTCACAAATGTGGATATTACAGGTACATTTTATATAAATATGTGTGTGTTTTGGGGGGTGTCTGTTTGGAGGAAACTTTATGTGACAGCTAATTTTACCTGTCAACTTCTCTGAGCCTTAGTGGCCAGACATTTGGTTAAACAGTATTCTTGATAGTTCTGTGAAGGTGCATTTTGTGGGGGATTTAAATTAATGAACTTTGAGTGACTTGTCTACTATACATGATGTGCCAAAGTCTCATTTAATCAGTTAAAGATGCTAGGAACATTGACTATACCTCTTCTCTAGGCCCCTTGTCTGTCGAAATATGCTGTAACATTTGTCCCGCCATGCCTCAGTAATTATGACAATCCATTCCTAAAGTAAACCTCCACGTATACAATTGTTCTTCGTTATGTTCTTCTAAACTAATAAATCACTACAGCCATTTTTTACATTCTAGAAATAACATCCAACACAAAAACCCACAAAGAAGAAGGTAGGCATATGGTCCAGTGGTAGACCATATGCTAAAAACCCACGAGACTCCCAGGTCCAGAGGGAAGGGCAAGACTTATCACCAATAATTCCCATTTACTGGCACTTTTCCCCCAGACTGTTCTCATGTATGTATCTTGTACCATGTACATGACTGGTGCAATGGAGGCCAGAAGAGGGCATCAGATTTCCCCAAATTAGAATTACAGACCATTGTGAGCCTCCGTGCTGGTGCCTTGGGTTCTCTGGAAGAGCAGCCAGGGTTCTTAACTGCCCAGCCATCTCTCAAGCCCCCTGTAGGTTGATTTTTAAAAAAATACTTGAAGTAATTTGATTTTCAGCTCCATCTAGTGAAGCGAAAGCTGTAGCTTCTAGCACATGCAACGGAGCCCACTCACATGCAAACACTTCTTTGAAAGGTGAGGAGGTGACTCAGTTGTTAGAGTGGTTGCCTAACATGCAGAAGGCCTGTGTTGCAGTACTGAATAAAGTAGGTGTGGTTGTACAGGCCTGGCCTGTATTCCTAGCACTTGGTTGGGGAATGGCGGTAAAGAGATAAGAAGTTCAAGGTGATCTTTGGTTATAGCTACATAATGAATATAAGACCAGCTTGGGATACACTTCAGACCCTATCTCAAAAACTAAAATAAATGAAGCTACCCTGCTTTGGAAAAATTCCCAAATCTACTTTTCTGCTCAGCTCCCATTATCTTAAAAAAAAAAAAAAAAAGTTTAAGTTCCTTTGTTCAAGTCACTGAGGATAAAGCAGAAAATAAAAGAGCTAATTCCACCAAAATGGTCCTTCGCTTTTACTGAGTGTGTATGCTCGTGGAAAGAAGCAGAAAACAAACAAATAAAACGAATCTAGTCAGATGGGGAATTGTGCTAAGCATCACCTCAAAGCTGTTGCCTTCCTTTGGATGCAGAGGGATGAGGAGGTAGGTTTGTGCAGTGTCGTGTAGGGCGCTTACAGTGCCACTTGTGGAGAGACTTACTATGACCTGACAGGAGCGGGAAGGGCTCTGAGAGTAAGTGTTGGAGTTCAGAGGAAAGCAGGGCATAGGTGGATGGAGTCGGAGAGGCTCCCAGGACTAGACCACATAAAGCCTGGAGAATTGGGGCAAAGGTAAGATTTTGATCTGGACATGAAGGGAAAAAAAATAGCATTTTGAGTAGAAAATTTATATAATTTATCTTGAGCATCCGTAGGCCCTCTTAATCATCTATTCTGGAGAGAGAGAGAGAGAGAGAGAGAGAGAGAGAGAGAGAGAGAGAGAGAGTTAGTTTAGTCTGTTTCTTCCGTCTTGTTTTATTCTTTTTGGATGATGCTAGGGATCAAACTCAAGGTCCCATGTGTGCTAGGTAAGCCCCCAATCCAAGGCACTTATTGGGATGAAGTAAAAGCAATGAGCTATAGCTAGACACAATAGAGTAAGCCTTTGGAGGCAGAGGCAGGCAGGTCTCTGTGAGTTCGAGACCAACCTGGCCTACATAGTGAGTTCCAGGCCAGTGAGACCTGGCTCAAAATGACAAAAACTAAGCAATGGGTTGAGTGTGACTGAGGGAAGAGGGGTTCACAGCTGTGGGTCCTTGTTTCCTTCGGTTGTATTTAAGAAATTTGGAGAAGGAACGATTTCACCTCATCCTCATCCACCAGAGCGTCTGCCTTTAAGGACGTGTTGTCAGGTGCTTTTGAAAGAGATTAAGTGAAGATAGCCCCTGGGTTTCTCATCACTCAGCCCAACAGCCCACTGCCTCAGGCATCAGCATCTGTTGGCTTCTATTACAAAGAGTATCCAACTTTAGGACCAACCTACCCTGACGTGCCCTGTCTAGGCTCAGCTGGGGGCTTGAGGGCCCGTCTGTAGTCCAGGTATTGCACCTGCCCTGTTACTCCTATCTAGTTCCCAGAGGAATGGCTAACCCTCAGAACACTTGCTCCTGCTTTATTATTCTGTACTGAACTTAACCTTCATTCCTTCTGAAAACTCACAAGGCAAATAAAATAGGCAGCTGCTGAGACCCACGACGGGAGGCTCATCCTTTGCAGAATAAACAAATGAAGGCAGAAGTGATTTTTTTTTTTTTTTTTTTTTTGCTGTCTATAATTGCTAAGGTGGATTTCTTTAACATCCTTATAGCTACTAGTATAATTTGGAAGCATCCTTTAAGCAATATCCTAATTGATGGCTAACATATCAAGAACTAATATGTGACATATCAGAGGGTGGTTTAAGGCTTAAGGACAATATGTTTGCTTTTTAGGGGATTTTTGTTTGTTTGTTTTTCTTCCCTTTTGCGTTTCTGCATGGTTATGAGGACTTCTCTTTCTTGGTTGCTGGTCCTACAAGGGCAGGCAAACAGCAAGGAGGGGGGGGGGTAGTAGCACTCGACATTTATATCTGTTAAATACTTTCCAAGGTTATCTGAACTTTAAACTTTAAACAGGTCTTTGAGTCTCCGTTTTGCAAATTTAGAAACTCGCATAATAAAGAAGCTTCAAACCACTGGGCATCATGGAGGGCCGTTAATTAATTACAGTGCTTCAGAAAATGTTGAAAATAAAACACCACCAAATCTGACTGCAATATACGATAAGCCTCCCTTCATAGAAAATCTGCCCACTGTGTCTTGGCCTGGCATCCTGGCTCTAAGAGTGTCTCTTGCTACCAGCCCAACTTAATCAAGGTCATTGATAGCTATTCCTGTCCTGCCAGGTGTACGCAGCTGCTCCGATTGGTGTTATCAACAAATTCATTGAGCTTGCTCTCACTTCCGTCACCCTGTGGATAACTCCAGTCTATAGCCAGTGCTTCTGGACAGCACCACTTGATAAATGTCCAAAGGGTGACAAGAAGTCACTGATAGCGACTCTTGATGGCCACCCTTCAGCCACTTGACAGCACTGTGATCCAAGCTGTGTGTAACTATACTGTTGGAAAAAAAAAAATGTCATGAGAAATGCTATCAGACGTGTCCTGAAGTCTGGATGTATTGCATTTATTGCTTCTCCTTCATCAGTGTGCCAATGAAAGAAACCAAACTTTCTTGACTGGCTTCTTCCTTGAGGCGTCTTGGGGACCAGTCTAATACTAGCAGACCTTATTTTGTTCATTTGCTCACCAGGGACCATTTGTATCTTCTCATAATTTCAGATTTGTACATTTTTAACCAACGGGTATCTCTAATGCCATAGTCTCAAATCTTGAGACACTTTGAGGCTGCCCCCTTTTTAAGGTCTTATTCTGAGTCTGTAAGGTATAGAAATATGCTCTTAGCAGCCAGGGGATAGTGAAAATATTCTCGTCACCTACTTTCAAGTGCAGCATTTAATCTCACTTGAAAGACATTACTGCTGACTACTAGATAAAAATGGTCTGACTCTAGGATCTGCATCTAGAAGAGTGCCATTCTTCCCCGAAGGGTGGGGGGAGCCTTTCATGAAGGGAGGATTTAGATGAGTGAGTGGAAGATGCAGGCAAGAAGCTTTTCCTCTGGGGAGGTGACTTCTTTCCAACAATGCCTTGCTTCCTGAGTGTTAATGAATTCATAAAGAAGAATCCTTCGGAACTTTCTATATTCCCAATGTATAGAAATCAGTTGACACAATAGGAAAAGAAATTTATTGAGTTTGTCTTAGATTCAAAAGGCTTTTAAAAATCATACCTCGTTATATTTCATTCCTTTCAAAATTATAATGCATTTATTACTTTAAAAGATTTATGCTGGGGGCTGGTGAGATGGATCAGTGGGGTAAGAGCACCCGACTGCTCTTCCGAAGGTCTGGAGTTCAAATCCCAGCAACCACATGGTGGCTCATAACCATCCTTAACAAGATCTGACGCCCTCTTCTGGAGTATCTGAAGACAGCTACTGTGTACTTACACTTAATAAATAAATAAAT
>NC_034596.1:38953925-38981817 GCF_900095145.1 Mus pahari
AATAATTTTATGGTTGGAGTTCACCACAACATGAAGAGCTGTATTAAAGGGTTGCAGCATTGGGAAGATTGAGAACTGATGGTTTGGAAGGATTAGGAGGTGTGGCCTTGCTGGAGTGGGTGTGGCCTTGTTGGAGGAGCTGTATCACTGGGAGAGAGCTTTGAGGTCTCAGAGCCTATGCCAGGCCCAGAGTCTCCTTTCTCACCTGCTGCCAGGGGGTGGGTCAAAATGTAAAGCTCTCAGCCTGTCTCTTTCTTGCCATTATGATAATGGGCTGAGTCTCTGAAACTACAAGCTAGCCCCCAGCCCCCCAACTAAATGCTTTCTAAGAGTTGCTTTGGTCATGATATCTCCTCACAGCAATAGAACAATAACTAAGGCAATGGGTATGTGCGTGAGTGGTAGGGGTCTGGGGGGTGGAGATCCAGGAAGACCTGAGGCTTTAGATGCCCCTGTATCTGGAGTTGTAGAAAGTTGTAAGCTGCCAGTCATAGGTACTAGGAACCAAACTCCTTGAGTCCTCAGCAAGAGCAATACTGAGCCATCTCTCCTGCCTCATTAATTTATTATTTGTTTAGGGTGTGTGTGTGTGTGTGTGTGTGTGTGTGTGTGTGTGTGTGTGTGATATGTGTATGTGAATACCCATATGTTCCTGCCACAATACACATTTGTTCAAGGTCAGAGAGAAACCTTTGGGACTCAGTTCTTTTCATATACTTTGGGTTCAAGAGAGTAAGCTCATCAGGTCTGTGCAGGAAGCAGTTTTACCCACTGAGTTGTCTTGCCAGCCTGAATTCATCTCTTTTCTCGGACATCATTTCCTTCATCCTTGGTACCAGCTCTCCAGAGCGATGACCCACCCAGGGCTTGTAGAGAGTGTTTAGGTAACCATTTTCATGCTGAATCTTCAGTTTTACATTTTTTTCCCCATCATGCTGCTCTTAATTCAGAGAAGCAGATAAAGCAGGACTGACAAACGTGTAACGTCCTTCTCCACGTGTAGGACAGACATAAGCTCAGGGATTTAGTCTTCTCTTTTGAGACTAGCTGGAGCTTCCCAACATAATAGTTTAGAACAAGGCTGAGTGACTATTTACTATAAAAGACCAGGGAGAATTTTGGCTTTGTTCACAATCGCTGCTGCAACTTCTCAACTTAGTATAGGGTGAAAACATTTATAATATGTAGATGTAATAATATAGAATGATGAGCAACTCTGTTCCAATAAAACGTATTTACAGAACATAACTAGGTGGACATGGGCTCTGGCTTGTAGTCTATTGTTCACCTAAAATCTGTAGGTTTCAGATCTATGTTCTAGATACCCATAAACAGTTGATAGTTTAGCAAGATGGAGCTTTGGGGATTTTCTTAGGCTGGAGCACACAATACTATGTTTCTGTGTTGATTCTTACTTTACCTGCAGTAGATGACTACCAGTTGAGCTGCTTTCCTGCAGTGCCCTTGCCTCTCTGAGTGTCTTGAAGTTGAGTCACGTTGGGACCAAAGACAGCAGCTTCCAGGCCCTATTCATTTTCATCCTTTTTAACTTTGTCAGTGGTGTGGCTGCCCCGGGAATCCTATTCATGCTTTTGTTTGAAGATATGAAAAGAACTGGCATGAAATATCATAAAGTTCATTGCCTGGGAACAGGTACTGTTAAACACCATAGTTCAATTATCAAAAGTGTTTCCCCTGAGATTACAAAGAAGGAAAAAAAAATGCCAACCACCAAACAAGCCTATAATATAATGGGATAGGATGAGAGGGGATTCAGCTGTAGCCTAGCAACCATCAACGACATCTCAGATATTTATGAGATTCTAAACGTGTGGAAGTAGCGTATGCTCTCCTGGGAGCTGGATCTTTAGCCAAATGGACAATTGAAGAGTTGGTAGATACAGCTTTGAAAACCTAATGGGACACTTTAGATTAAAATAAAATAGAGCGTGAGAGACTGTAGGAGAGGGAATTTTTATCTGAAAAATATTACTTAGATGCATCATTTCAGCGATGACAATTAGCAAACCTCTGACTGCTAAATATTATTAGATAATATTTTTGCAATTTAAAAAGAAAACATCTGTGATTTAAATGATGAATTTGGTCCTTTCAATCCCAGCATTACATGAAAAGAAGCATATTTTTATAAAAGGCTATATTTATATCTACTTATTACCTTAAAATTCTCTCCAATGCAACTCTAAAAAAATCTCATTAAGTTTTTGACGTTGCTTTGGTGTTTGAGATAATTTGGACAGGGCCAGTTTAAAGGTGATCTATTCAATGTTTATGCGAAAACAAGGCTGTTCATAATGATTGATGTGAACAGAATCCAAGGGAAGCTAGATGTTTCTCTGGGATGATTACTGTCCATAATCTTTGGTAAAGTCTCAAAATGATCTGCAGGACAGGCAAAGCACTCCAGCCTCTGACGCCAGCTTGAGTCAGCCACAGCCAAAAACCAAGGTCACTCTGGCTGTCTCTCCCTTTTCTGTGTCCTGTTTCTGCTCTCCTTTCTTTTGTGAGTAGCTAGTCTGTCTTTCAAAACTCTGATCCTGCACTGAAAGGTCAAGCTAAGAATCAGTAAGATGGCACCGCATAGAAAGGTGCTTGCCCCAGTCCTGATGACCTGTTTGATCATTGGAACCTGGTGGAGAAAGAAGTTCTACTGAACCCTGTAAAGCCACTCTGACCTCCACACAAGCACTGTGATATATATATGTGCATGTGCACACATACACAGAGAACTAAATAAATATGATATTTTTTCCTCTTCCTAAATGTGGCATTATCTTCTGGCAGAGTGCTGACTGCATTTGTTGTTGAGACACTAGAAGAGACTTCCATTTAAGCAGAAACACTGCTTCATTATGTAGTCATACAAGAACATTTGGATATAGATATTTTATCTTTATTTTTCCTATTTATTTATTTATTTATCTATTTATTTATTTACTAACCTTGAATTTAAGGTTGAACTTAAATTTCTGACCTTCATGACTCCACTATCAGAGTTCTGGCATGCACCTCCACACTCAACTTAAATTCTTTCCTTTTATTTATATTTTATTACTGAGCCATTGCCTTTTAATTTTAAATTGTACATGGAAAGATGTTTCTTACACTTATATTTTTTCAAAATAGTCAAGAGAATGCTATAATTTATATTCTTTCCCCCTTCCCTTCTCACTCTGTCTGTCTGTCTGTCTGTCTGTCTGTCTGTCTGTCTGTCTGTCTGTCTCTTCTGTGTGTGTGTATGTGTGTGTGTGCAAGCACATGCATTGTGTGTGAATGTGTTGGGGGACAACTGAGGACCCAGCTTAGTGGTAGAGTGTGGACTTTATGCAACGTCCTAGATTCTTCATCATTGCACCACCTCAAAATTATTTATTGATGTGGTGGTGGAGAATATTTGAAACAAAGTCTGGAAATATCAATTCCTTAGTTACCGCAGTCAGTAATTCTGCTAACAGCATCAGTTTTCCCTTCTGCCTTTCTTCTTTGTGAATCAATGGCTAGAACCTATCGCTTGTGCCTCTAGAGAATCCTCCATCTCCAGTTTACAACCACAGTTGTTGTGGCCCACCAGGATCTTGCCAACTATAACAGCGCTACTTCACCTTCACAAGGTGTGGGGGAAACAGGGCCCTGCACAGGCAAAGCAGGCACTCTACCCACTGAGTTACACCCCTAGGCCTCCAGAAGATATTTTTTTTAAAAAAACTAAATTGAGGAAAAATAATATTTATGGGGCACAATTTGATATTGCAATACATGTATACATTGTGTAACGATCAAATGGAGGTAATGAAGATAACTTTCATGTTAAAGATTATCATTTGCTTGTTCTGAGAATATTCAAAATATCATCTTTTCTAGCTATCTGAAGCATATGGTGTGCATGGCTATCTGTGGTCACCCTACTGTGCACAAGGTCATATGACTTGGAGGATATACTCCAACTTTAATTGTGAAGTGCTTATATTCCCATTCCAAACTGTGGGCTTCTCCGGACTGCTCACAGGACAACATCTCAGGATGTGGCCCTGTATCCCTACATCCCAGTGTCTGCATCATCTCCTATGAAATCCTATCTCCTCTGTTCCCATGACTCCCACTTTGTACTTTTTTACAGAAGTAATTTGGTCAAACATTGGTTTCTTTCTTTTAAAATGAACAAGAAAGGCCTCATTAGTTAGGCCTCACTAGTTATATCCAAATTCTATATAACTTATTATGGATATCAGAATTAAATCAAGTATTCTCACATTGCCTTCTAACACTAGTACTCCTCAATTCCTTAGCAATTTAGTATCTGTCCTTCTGCATTAGGTATGTGTTCTTAAAAACACCCTAGAGTTTTTTTAGGAATATAATTTTCCTATTTTTTACATTTTTTAATTATATTTTTATTAGATATTTTCTTTATTTACATTTCAAATGTTATCCCCTTTCCTAGTTTCCCCTCTGAAAATCCCCTATCCCTCCACCCTCCCCCTGTTCCCCAACCCACCCACTCCCATTCCTGGCCCTGACCTTCCCCTATACTGGGCATAGAACCTTCACAGAACCTAGGGACTCTCCTCCCATTGATGACCGACTCGGCCATTCTCTGCTACATATATAGCTAGAGCCACAAGTTCTGCCATGTGTTTTCTTTGATTGGTGGTTTAGTTCCAAGGAGCTCTGGGGGTACTGGTTAGTTTATATTGATGTTCCTCCTATGGGGCTTCAAACCTCTTCAGCTCCTTTGTTACTTTCTCTTGCTCTTTCATTGGGGACCTTGTGCCCCGTCCAATGGATGATTATGAGCATCCACTTCTGTATTTGCAAGGCACTGGCAGAGGCCCTCAGGAGACAGCTATATCAGGCTCCTGTCAGCACGCTCTTGTTGTCATCTGCCATAATATCTGGGTTTGGTGATTGTTTGTGGGATGGAACCCCAAGTGGGGCAGTCTCTGGATGATCATTCCTTCATTCTCTACTCCAAACTTTGTCTCTGTAACTCTTTCCATGGGTATTTTGTTCCCCCTTCTAAGACAGATTCTGAGTTTCTGGGATAATATCTACTTATCAGTGAATGCATATCATGTGTGTTCTTTTGTGACTGGGTTACCTCACTCAGGATAATATCCTCCAGATACATCCATTTGTCTAAGAATTTCATAAATTCATTGTTTTAAATAGCTGTGTAGTACTCCATTGTGTAAATGTACCACATTTTCTGTATCCATTCCTCTGTTGAGAGACATCTGGGTTCTTTCCAGCTTCTGGCTACTATAAATAAGGCTGCTATGAACATAGTGGCACATGTTTCCTTATTACATGTTGGAACATCTTCTGGGTATATGCCCAGGAGAGGTATTGCTGGATCTTCCGGTAGAACTATGTCCAATTTTCTGAGGAACTGCCAAGCTGATTTCCAGAGTGGTTGTACCAGCTAGCAGTCCCACCAGCAATGGAGGAGTGTTCCTCTTTCTCCACATCCTCACCAGCATCTGCTGTCACCTGAATTTTTGATCCTAGCCATTCTGACTGGAGTGAGGTAGAATCTCAGGGTTGTTTTGATTTGCATTTCCCTGACAATTAAGGATGTTGAACATTTTTTTAGGTGCTTCTTAGCCATTCAGTATTCCTCAGTTGAGAATTCTTTGTCTAGCTCTGTACCCCATTTTTTAATAGGGTTGTTCAGTTTTCTGGAGTACAACTTCTTGAGTTCTTTAAATATATATTAGATATTAGCCCCCTATCTAATTTAGGATTGGTAAAGATCTTTTCCCAGTCTGTTGGTTGCCTTTTGTTCTTATTAACAGTGTCCTTTGCCTTACAGAAGTTTTGCAATTTTATGAGGTCCCATTTGTCGATNCTCAATCTTACAGCACAAGACATTGCTGTTCTCTTCAGGAATTTTTTCCCTGTGCCCATATCTTCGAGGCTTTCCCTACTTTCTCCTCTCTAAGTTTCAGTGTCTCTGGTTTTATATGAAGTTCTTTGATCCATTTAGACTTGAGCTTTGTACAAGGAGATAAGAGTGGATCAATTCACATTCTTCTACATGATAACTACCAGTTGTGCCAGCACCATTTGTTGAAAATGTGTCCTTTTTCCACTGGATGGTTTTAGCCCCTTTGTCAAAGATCAAGTGATCATAAGTGTGTGGGTTCACTTCTGGGTCTTCAATTCTATTCCATTGATCTGTCTGTCTGTCGCTGTACCAGTACCATGCAGTTTTGTTTTGTTTTGTTTTGTTTTTTATCACAATTGCTCTGTAGTACAGATCAAGGTCAGGCATGGTGATTCCACCAGAGGTTCTTTTATTGTTGAGAATAGTTTTTGCTATCCTAGAATTTTTGTTATTCCAGATGAATTTTCAGATTGTCCTTTCTAACTCTGTGAAGAAATGAGTTGGAATTTTGATGGGGATTACATTGAATCTGTAGATTGCTTTTGGCAAGATAGCCATTTTGACTATATTAATTCTGCCAATCCATGAGCATGGGAGATCTTTCCACCTTCTGAGTTCTTCAGTTTCTTTCTTCAGAGACTTGAAGTTCTTATCATATAGATCTTTCACTTCCTTAGTTAGAGTCACACCAAGGTATTTTATATTCAAGGCCCATACCTAAACATAATAAAAGCAATATGCAGCAAACCAATAGCCAACATCAAACTAAATGGTGAGAAACTGGGGCTAGACAAGGCTGCCCACCTTCTCCCTACCTATGCAATATAGTACTTGAAGTCCTAGCCAGAGCAATTAGACAACAAAGGGAGATAAAAGGAATACAAATTGCAAAGGATGAAGTCAAAATATTACTATTTGCAGATGATATAATAGTATACATAAGTGATCCCAAAAATTCCACCAGAGAACTCCTAAACCTGATAAACAGCTTCAGTGCAGTAGCTGGATATAAAATTAACTCAAACAAATCAGTGGCCTTNCTCTACACAAAGGATAAACAGGATAAGAAAGAAATTAGGGAGACAACAACCTTCAAAATAGTCACAAATAATGTAATTTTTTACATTTTTAAGGAAATTGATTATTTTATTCCTATAGGTCCATGGACAGTAAGCTCAAAGAAGTTAGAGCAATGTCTTCCTTAGATCCTCACATCTGACTCAGTACCTAGCAACAGTTAATAAATGAGTACATGAACTAACTCTACACCAAGAAACTCCATGTGTGAACTATTCACTCTACTCCATTCACATCTTCTCCAGTCCTTTCTTCTGCTGAGATGTTACCCAGAGATGTTTTGGGTTTGGGATCTTTTCTAATTCTGCTTTCCTAGAATTTTACTAAATCTGTTCTGCTTTGCTTTTGCTTGTTTGTCTTGTTTTTTGGACAGTATTTCTCTGTGTATAGTCCTGGCTGTCCTGGAACTCAATTTGTAGACCATGCGGGCCTCCAACTCACAGATATCCACCCACCTCTGACTCCTGACTGCTGGTGTGAGCCCCACCCCTCAGCTCTTCTGCTCTGTTTTGTTTACCTTATTCTTTCTTAGTTCTCTCTTCATCTGAGGTTCTAGGTTCATGACGTTTTGTATGTTTCTACAGTTAATTTAAAGAACATAGTAATGAGCCTCTCAAATACAAACCATCCATGATGCAAATTTCTCCTTCTGTTGTTGTAGAAATCCATTTAAAAAGAGACTCAGACTGAAAGAAAATGTACATATCTCTACCCAAATAATTTTAACACTTAGCTTGAACTTTGAAAGGAAACACAGCCAGGAGAGACACACAAGAATATCTATGGCAATACTGTTTATGACAGAAAATAGTTGAAGGTAGTAAATAAACTATAGTGTTTACCTTTAATGAATTATTGCTTATCAGTATAAAAGAATAAACCTTATATTTTCCAAGTATATCGGGAGTTATATTTCATTTAAAAAGAAGAGCATAGAAGTAAACGTAGTATTATGTGCTTTCTGTGAGAAGGACAAGTATAGGCGTATAAATGATGAAGATCTTTGAGAGACAACAAGGAACTAAATAGCAGCCATTCAGGATCTAGGAAGGTTTTATGCGCATGTGTGCACAGGTGTGTGCTGGTAATGGGGTGTGTGGCCAGGCAGTTAGCTTTTACTTCTTTCTGCCTTGCTTGAATCACCTATTGCACATTTCCATTTCTATGCCAAGAGTGGATTCATGGGCCGTTTTATTTCTACTTAAAAGCATGAATAAAATCGATGTTAAAAATGAACACTCATAAATGATTCTCAGACTTTCTTGTACACCGGGATCACCAAAGCGCTTTGTATGCACAGGAGAGGGGCATGCCTTTTTATTAATTGTTTTCAGTTAGTGTGCGTTGAGGTTTATCTTGACATTTGATACACATATTGTGGGACCCAAAAGCCGTGTGACTGGAGGAACCTGTACAGAACAACAGTGAGGTTGAGATGTGTCCAAACCCCAAAAATCTTGTCCTGCGACCTGCAGGAGTAGAACTGCTTCGGTGGCCAGATTACAGGTTAAACCTCTCTCCTTATGAGGGCATGCCCAGCAAGCACCTGGAATTACTTTTCATGCAAATGAAGCTTTCCCAGCACCTCAGCCTCAACCTGTAACATACACTCACCTTTAAGACGCTCCCCAAGGTTTATATAGCCCTTGTTTCCTTCAATAGAGAGAGCTGTTTCACTGAAAACCATCTCCAGAGAAGGCTGCTTTTCCTGCCTTCCACCATCCGAAATCGTCTTAACCCACCATGGCAGCTAAGCTTCGCTCCCTCCAGCCCAGCCCAGTGCACAATGCGCTTGGATACCCCAAGGGGAGAAGCAGGCTAGGAGTGGTGCAAATATAATCATATTTGGTTTATACTTATGGTTTTTAGAAGTAAATCCCAGAACCTCTGCATTAGCTTCTGCATTAGAATATCTAACTGTGGAGGGACTAGAACAAGCATTTTCAACTAGGATCTCAGACGACTCTTGGTATAGGTGATCTGAACAGACCTTACTCAAGAAGAAGCCCTCATATCTACATGTCTGGTGCTCTTCGACAGCTAGGGTAATGGGTTGAGATGACAGCACGTCAGCATAGGATTAAGTTAGATAATCTGTTTGGATGTCAGCAGAGAGCAGAAAATACAGTCAGCAGAGGGTGGAGGCTGCGTTGACTTTTCATCGAAATGCCTGGGAGAAGTAGTTTAAAGAGAAGACAGAGCCAGAGTTTCAGAGGCTGCAGGCTATAATCGACTAGCTCCATTGTTTCTGGACTTGTGAAAGGAAGCACAACTTGAGAGAGCTTCCCTGGGGAAGCCTGGAAACAGTCCACAGTGCTTGTGGGCTGCCCCTTTGTTTTACGCCTCCTGGACTCACAGCCTGTGGGATGATGGTGCTGTCACATCCAGATGGCTCTTCTTTGTTAATCACCTCTAGAAAAGACCTCACAGACCACTTTAGAAGTAAGCTTTGATATTCAGCGCTCTCTCGAAATTAGGACCAAGTATCATGATGTTTGCTTTTACCATGATATTTTTATTAATTTTTGAGACTTTCATATACATCTACAATGTATTTTAATCACCCTCATTCCCCTATGTCCTCTCACAGCCACTACACACAGATCACAGTTTCTATTTTCTGTTGGGATGGTTAGTCATTCTGAGTTTTGGCTGAAAATATTCCTTGAAAGAAACCAATCACTTCAAAAAAAAAAAAAAAAAATTCAGCAAGAAAACAACACTAACAAAATTGTTTACTTAGGTCTCCTGAAAAACTCCATGCCTTTTTCGATTTCTCCCGATAGTTGTTTTTTCATTCTGTGCAACAATTACATTTCAAAACATTTAATTTTTTGATGCTGGTATTTTATCATAAGGTTTTATTTTTCTGGTGGCTATGTGGATTTTCAATATTTTGAAGTCAGGATATCCCAGGATATAGTGTTGCATGGCATAGATTACCTTAAAAACTAAATCAATGACAGAACATTACTTGGTTTAAAATTGTGTGGTTTTCTTTAAACCCTTCAAAATGTGTTATTTTGCATGTATGTAAAGTAGGACATGAAAGGGTTATGACAATCTGTAGTTGGTTTTTAACTTTATGTAGATAGATTTCCTTTACCAGTCTCTGTCTGAGAGGGTTTAAAAATATTTTTACATTTAAATTTTAATTGTTTTAATATTTTATTTATTAATAATTGTGCGGGGCGTGGTGGTGCGCGCCTTTAATCCCAGCACTCAGGAGGCAGAGGCTGGCAGACTTCTGAGTTCGAGGCCAGCCTGGTCTACAGAGTGAGTTCCAGGACAGCCAGGGCTACACAGAGAAACCCTGTCTCGAAAAACCAAAAAAAAAAAAAAAAAATTGTATGGGGGTGGGTTGCATGCACGGAGGTCACAGGACAACTCATGCATTCAGGAGATCAAACTAGGTCCTTAGTCTTACTGGCAAGGATCTTTACCTGATAAACCATCTCACAGTTAAGATTTTCTATTACTCTGTAAGTCCTGTGGTCCAAAGCAAAACAAAAACACAGTAGCAGAGAGGGTGGCCCCTATCAGGTTGCACATCTGCTGGAAAGCTGACAGTGAAGTCCATGCAGGTACACAAACGGGTTATTGTGACTTTGTAGCCCAGATCAGCTTGTGGAACCTCCAGGGACAAATGCAAAAGTTTGTCACATTTAACCTCATTCGTTCTTCATGGCATTCTACAGCCAGCACAGAGGAAAGGGAACCTGAATCTTTTGGGGGTCTCTCTAGCTTCCTCCCACAGATACCTGCCATCCACTGCAATGGTACCTTCCCTAAAGCCACCCTCTCCAGGCAGCTACCAGGACTTGGTTCCTTCAGGAAACATTAACCCTTCCAGGGATTTGAACCAAGCTGATAGACTGTCTCTGAAAGCTCTGGAAGTTGAAATATATTGGTACAGGACCCTTCTTGCCTTAATCTAAAATTTAGCTACTATAGAAATGTCAGGCTTGAAAGACAGAAAAGTGCTTATCTTCAGTCTTTTTTATTGTAGCAGCAAAGAAGAGATTTTGGGGGAAAAAAAGCAAATTGTACAGTCAATAGTATTACTTTATATTTAAAGCACAATCTCCACCTAAAGAGAAAAAAAGGTTTTTTAAGTTTAAAATATAGAAATAAGAGCATAATAAAATCTTCTTGCCTGGGAAGGATTTTTTTTTTTTAAGCCTTTTCTTCTTCGTGGAGAGACTCTTACTGAAGGCAGTAAACACTTCTCCCAAGTGACAGAACATTTCTGGAGGTGGAAGGGTTGAGGGTCAGCTTCATGTTTCTCAAAGGAAGCACTTGACAGGTTGGCTGTTCTTCTGTCCTTTGGTTCTCTTATTGAGCTAGGTGGCTAGTCCCAAAAACAGCCGCGTCATTCTAAATACGTGCATTATCACAGATCTCCTCAACTCCCTACCTAAAAGTTTAATTTTGGCTGTGAGTATACCTCACAGTTGTTCAAGTCTGTTGTGGCACCCAGCCACTTAATTAACTGGAAGTGACAACTGCTTTTCTGACCTGGGGTCCCTTAATTGAACCTCCTTAATCCCACTAAACCTAAAACTGCAATATTTCCATCACTCTTTCATATGTCTGCAGCCTGACACAAAACTTCCCTTTGCTGCTGGAGTACTGTTCAGGGGAATAGTAACTGAGACCTTTCTTTATTTTTTTTACCAGAGTAATTTGATGGAGCACATCAGATTGTCCTAGGAGAAAGCCACACCCTTAAAAAAAAACAAAAACAAACAAACAAACAAACAAACAAAAAAAAACAGTCTATTGGCTTCTTACAGGCAGGTTTTGGCTGAACTCAGATAGGATGGTCTGATAAGTGATTTCTTGAATGAGTTTTACATTTCTAGCCTCATATGTCAGTGTTACCATGTATTATCAGAAATGTTGCAATGTCACTAACCTCTGATCTAGGGTCCTGGGAAAGCCTATTTAAATAGATGATGTAACTGTCTGTGTGTAGTGGTGCATGCCTTTGAACTCAGGAGACAGGAGCAAGAGGATCTCTGAGTTTGAGGCCAACCTAATCTACATAATAATCTCTCTTTCTCTCATCCCCCCCCCCACAATACATACACACTCACACCCCCAACACACACACACACACATACACATTGGAGAATCAAATCTAAGGTCTCACATGCTAGGCAAGCATTCGACCACTGAGCTATGTCCTGAACTTACTTGTTTAAACATTTTAAACTTGAAGATGGAGAGATGGCTTAGTGGTTAAGAGCACTGGCTTGGGGGTTTGGTTCCCCGCACCTACACTGTACTTCCCAACCATCTATACCTTCAGTTCTAGGAAGTCTAACCTCCTCTCCTGGCTTCCATGGGAATCAGGCATGCACAGGCATACATGCAGGCATAGCACTCACTCATACATATAAAATAAAGCTTAAAAAGTAAAAATTGAAAAGGGGAGGTGTCAGAGAGATGACTCTAATTAAGAGCACTTGCTCTCTAGCTGATGACCCAAGTTCGTTCTTAGCATTCATATGGGACAACTTACAACCATCTAACTCCAGTTCCAGGATATCTGACATTCTCTCTTGGCCACCTCAGGCAGTAGGTATTCATGTGGCACACAAACACGCATTCAGGAAAATATCCATACATGCAAATAAGAACAAACAGATAGCGGTGGGTGGTGGTGACACACACCTTTAATCCCAGCACTCAGGCAGCAGAGGCAGGCAGATCTCTGTGAGTTCAAGGCCAACCTGGTCGACAGAAGGAGTTCCAGAACAGCCAAGGCTATAGGAAGAAAAAACGAAAACAGTAAATAAGTAAATTTGCCCACTCCAGTGAAGTCTACTTGACAGGCCGAGAGCATAACCCTATCCCCACGTTAGTATGGTGTATGCTCTCTTTCAGTATTATAAGTGCCTTTAAAGATCGAATTTTATCATAGGTGAGCCTCCACCAGTGTTCCAATGTCCGAGAAAATCCTCGAAGCCAACGCGCTTGGAATTCAGTAGGAATTCAGTGAGGTTACCTATTCATTAACATTCAAATTCACTTCTAGTGGAGACTAGTAGAGACTACTTTTAGTAGAGTTTCTAGTGAAACTAATTAGGCATTACAAAGAACAGAGCCAGATAGCTCAGGACTAGTCTGCAGAGTGATTACTGAGGACAGGGAATACACATTGTCCTGGCAAAAAGGTGGGTTTTAAATGAAAGAGTTAGGGAATCCCCCTGAAACAGGTTTTTTTTCACTAGGCCCAAAGGAATAGCATAATCAAGCATTTACTGGGAACCCCTGGTGGTGGGGTTTAACAACTGACAAGCTTTACACCTGGCTTCCTTCTTAAACTGCCTGGTCCCACTGCCATCTTTTGATGTATTCAATCCTTTGTTTTGTGTCACTGTAACTCTTCCGATGTGCTCCGCCTGGCTTTTCTTGTTTTTTCTTCTGTATAAAAGTTTGATGCTCGATTTAGAAAAATACACGCAGATTCTACATGCTCTCTCGTGTCGTCTCTGTCATTTCGCCGAATCCTTGCCCATCTGCAACCAAGATCCGTTCCACCAGATAGGAGACCCCAAAAGGGGGTAGTCTGTGGCAATAACTAAAATAATAAACCTAATAATAAAATGAGCAAAACTTTGAAAATCTTAAACTTTCAGTATCTGCCTACAAATAAAGTAAAAATAACAATAGAATAAAGAATGTGAACAGTGAAGATCTTCTAAATTCTCAAGATTTTATGCCTTAGCAGTTATCATTAGGGGCTGGTGAGATGGCTCAGTGGGTAAGAGCACCCGACTGCTCTTCCGAAGGTCCGGAGTTCAAATCCCAGCAACCACATGGTGGCTCACAACCATCCGTAACAAGATCTGACTCCCTCTTCTGGAGTGTCTGAAGACAGCTACAGTGTACTTACATATAATAAATAAATAAATCTTAAAAAAAAAAAAAAAAGAAGTTATCATTAATTAAATATGGAACTATAAGTAATGATAGAATTGAAAACATTTTACATTGATATTTTTGACCTGGTTTACACATTTTTCATATTGCACAGCAAAATAAGTGAAAACTCATCTGTTTGTTTAAAAATTAATGTAAACTGTTCTTCTCGAGTAGTTGTGGCCGGGTGTGAAGGGTCTTGCAGAGAATTCATATTTGTTTATGGCTTTCCCAAACTATATAAGGGGATAAAATTTAAATTTGGTCTGAAATCATTAAAATACTATGACTATGCTTCCTTTAAAATCTGAACATGTACATATAACTGGGATAATAGAGCATTCTGTAGTTTGAAGACACCGTTAGCAGACACTTTTAGTAAAAATTTTTTATACAGCGTATTTTGAAACTTCTATCTGCTCCCCTGACTCCTCCCAGATCCTCCCCACCTCCCTACCCAGACAAATTTATGTTCTTTCTCTCTCAAAACAAAAGAAGAAACAACAACGAAAACAAAACAAAACAAAAAAATCCCCAAGAAACATACGAAAACAAAACAAAACAAAAAAATCCCCAAGAAACATAAATCCACAAAAACAAAATCACCAAGGAGCAGAAGCTGACCAAACACTAGGAGGAGCTCTTGGTGACAAAGGCACAACCCTTACTCCTAATTAATCATCTCCCTTTACAAAATCCTTCATTCGATGGGAGATGTGGTCACATCTTGCTGGCAGCCCAGGTTTCTAGTCATTCCGCCTTTTGCTGACATATTAAATGATAGGAAAGCAACATGACATTACAAATGAGAGTTGTGCGAGCTGCTGCTGGCAGTCCAGGGAAACCAGCCTTTCTGATAGTCCAGAATCATTTTGATGCAATTTACAAACACTCCTTCCTGGGAGAAGATGAATTGAAGTTGGTATTCAGCTGCCTGAGATAAATGACAAGAGCCGAGCACACCATCATATTTCTAATGCCTTCATCTTTCTTTTTTCATTCTTCTCTGGCATTTGGGCAAAAGCAGGTGGCTGGCTTGATAAAATATTTTGCAGACTTTAAACACACCATAAATGCTCTCAGCATATCTACCACAACACTCCATGCGCTGAGTTGAAATGAGTTCCTGTCCTTTGCTGTGCCTTGGTCCACGCATTTGTTATCCTGGTGGTCTAGTCTTTGAAAATCCACTCAGACCGGGACAGAGTTTTTAAGAATACATGTAAGGACAGTATCAGAAAGCCACAGGGGCATAAAAGTTTTGCTGAAAGAGTGGAATCAGTAAAGAAAACTTTGTTGAAAGAAAGAAAGAATAACATGGCATTAAAAATACAATGAATAAATGACTAAGACTCACAGATTCTTTAGTGTGTGTGCGTGCTCACTCGGATGTGGAGGTCAAAGGTCAGTTTTGCATATCTTCCTCTACCATTCTCCACACTAGTTTGATCTTTTTATTTTTGAAACAAAATCTTCCAGTGAATCAGAAGCTTGCTGTTTTGGCTAGACAAACACAGTATGAAAAGTTTTGTTTGTTTGTTTTTTGTTTAACCTGTGTTCACTGAATCTCTCTCCTAGGTTCGGAATATACTTGGCTCTAGTGAAAAGAGAAAAATGAACTAAGCTTATCTTAAGTGCTCTGGGATTCTTTTCTCCAGCTGCCTCTTTTTCTCCAGATTCCAGTGCCCATCAAACCCTTTGATGAACTATCCTACTTAATGCCTCTGACCAGTATCTATGTTTCAGCCCTGTCCATCTCTTCTTGTCAAACCCCCACCCTCCAATTTAATATTACCAGCTCTGAGGTTTTATTCTCATAGACTGGAAGTTTGGTGTGTGTGTGTGAGAGAGAGAGAAAAAGAAAGAAAGAGTGAAAGACAGAGAGAGAGAGAGAGAGAGAGAGAGAGAGAGAGAGAGAGAGAGAGAGTCTGTGTGTGTCTGTGCACATGCATACAAGTTTATGTGGTTTTAAGTATATGTGTGTGGCTCTATATGTGCCTGTGTGGCTGTGAAATGCATATATATGTCCAAACATGTTGAGAACAGAGGACAACTTCCTTGAGTGTTCCTCAAAAGCCACCTTGTTTTTGACACAGAATTTCTACTGGACAGCAGCTTGGGCTGTCTGGACTTCAAGCCCAAGGAGCTGCCTGTCTTTGTCTCCACAGCACTGACATCACACGCATACATCACCACACCCAACTTTTCAAATGAGTTCTCAGGCCCTCATGCTTGTGTGCCAGCCATTGTAGTAGCGGAGATACCTTTGCAGCATTAGAGATTAAAAGACTCTTAAAAGTGGAATTCCTTTCCTGGTAAAGTGTATTATATTGAAGGGATATGAGTTTTAATAATCACCACCAACACCATCACCCACCCCCACCCCACACTGGGATTCTGTCCCTTATTCCTCTTGAAAATTAATGAGCAAAATGAACACAGTAACGGTTCTATGTACCTAAGGACTAACGTGGCAGTGGAAACTAAGCCTTATACCTTCATGAAATCAATGGGGGCAATTTTGTTAATTAATTAATTAATTAATTGTCTTGTGTACAGAGTGATTCCAGATTGCTTAAACCCAGACCACCTTTTGAAAATAAGATCGATTTCAGAGGTAGGAATAAGGCTACCTCTCTCCTAAGCTTCTGAAATGTTCTTTCCGTTTAGTAAGTGGTAAGGTGGAGCAGCAGTGGTGGAGTGCATGTTTAGTAATCTGCAGCGCAGAGGTGGGGTTGGAGAGGAGGGGAGGAAAAAAACCACCTCAGATACCCACTTTCTCATGTAAACCCAGATATGTGAATTCCCCCACTGGCTATAGATTTAAATAATTGTCTAGACTTCCTTAGAGAAAAAAATAATAATTTTGTTAACTCCTATCTGAGATGCCACAGAAACGGTGCTGACATAAGGGTAGAGATTATTTGTCCCTAATTCTACTGCAGAGGTGTGCTTTGGGAAGTTCTAGCCAGCAGCTCTTCCTCCCCCACCCCCACCCCCATCTCTTACATGCTGATGCTGAGCAAGAACTTAACTTGCAAGACCCAATACACGAGTGCTCTCTCTCTCTCTCTCTCTCTCTCTCTCTCTCTCTCTCTCTCTCTCTCTCTCTCTCTCTCTCTCTCTCTCTCTCTCTCTCTCTCTCTCTCCCCCCTTTGCCTCCTTGCCTTGCGGGACTGAGCAACAGCTAGATCCTTGGACTTCCATTCACAGCTGCTGCTGACCATTGTTAGGAGTTGGACTGCAGACTGTAAGTCATCAACAAATTCCTTTACTATATACAGACCCATCTGTGACTCTAGAGAACCTTGACTATTACAGAAGTTGGTACTGGGAGTAGTTCTAGAGGAGCAGAAGTATAAGGATGAATCTTTTAAAAATCTGGAGCACCTTCAACTACTGAAACCTCTCCAGATTCTCTCCCTCCTGGGAACTCAGAGAATATTGAAGACCCGTGGCTGAAACTATATTTCAAGCTTAAAGAAGCTAATGCCCTTAATTATCTTGATGAATTAGGTAATTTGGTGTGCAAAGCTTTCTACAAGATGGGGAAAAAAAAATCAGAAAATGATTTTACTGACTGGTTGCTTTTAGCATTTTGGGGGGAAAAATGATGAAGGAAAAGAAGGAGTTGTGTGATAAAATCAAATGGGTCCAGATACAAGTAAACAATCTAAAAGTTGCTAAGTGTGTCTGTCCTTGAAGGGAATCTTCTCTCCTGCAGCCATAGAGCTCAAGTTGCAGAAAATCAAACTGAAGCCCTCTTTATAAGGTTGGCTGAATTACAGTGAAAATTCAAGTCTCATCTTCAGAGGGTATCAGCAGTTAAAGTGAGGGCACTAAATGGTAAAGAATGGGATCCTATAACTTGGGATGGGGATGTGTGGGAAGACTGTGTTGAAGCTGAGAATTTTGAATCTTCATATTCTCAGGGGTTTGCCCCACCTGGGTTGCCTCCGAGGGCTTTGTCTGGGTTTGTGATCCTACTGCAGCTGGGGGTGGGGGTGGGGGACATGGAGGTGGATGGGGAGTGAGGAAGTCGGGTGTTTCTGATCTGTGCTGTTGCCAGAAACAGGGTGGATGCCTATGATCCCCATTCCTGCGGACTGTGAGCAAGGAGGTTACTTTTTGTTGTTGTAATACCAATGACTCCAGATGCAGGGTTGAGAGTGAGGGACATGGAAGGCTTCTATGACAACCCCTACCTCCCCATCTCCTGAAAAGGTAGCAGCCTAGACAGGAAGCCACCGAAGAGAACCCTTCAAAAGTGGTGACCGGGATGCTGAGGTGCAATTCTCCACAATTCATGGCTTCTGGCAGGGGCACTGGAGGGGAAAGACTCAGTTCTATTTAAGGGTCAGACCGCTGAGAGTTTGGCATGCTCCAATGAATATATAGATAATACAAATTGGATGTTTTTTTTCAGTTCTTATTTTCGTGTTTACTTTCTGGGAGGGGGCCACAAGGGTGGGATGGGCATGGAAGGACTGGGGAAGTGAGTTCATCAGGGTAAATTCTGTGACATTTCCAGAGAAATCAATAAAAATGTTATGTTGAAAGAAGAAAAAAAAAAAAAAAAGAAGAGTGTGTGCCGTCACACCCAGCTGTGCTAAGCCAATTTCAGTGCTATCTTAGGAGGAGATAGGGAGTAGGCCAGTGGGGCGATGCCGTTTCTGGTGCTTGGTCTGTTGCTCTCCTCCTGGTGTGTCATCTCAAATAATGAGCCAGGCCAATGGGTTAAAAATGAAACCCTAAAGGTAGACTAATTCAATTAAAAATGCCTTCACATATAGAGCATGACAAGAAATGGTGTGAAGGACTTTAAACTGAGTGGTTATATTACATTTAGTATTGGAGGGGAGGGAAAATTGTTATTTTTTTCGAAGGGCTGGGGAATCAAACCCATTATTCTGCATATCTTAGGTAAGCATTCTATCAGTGACCTACATCCCCAAACTGTGAATACAGATCAGTTTAACTAATAAAGTATTTAACATTCCAATCTCTGCTATCAAAGTTAAAACTTTGCTGCTGAAGTTGAGCACTGCTAATTAATCGAATATTTAAAAATATTTACTCATTGTTTTTCTATGTTAGTCCTACAACGTTTGTTCATTATTCATCAAAGGTAGTTGACAGTTGCTGTGAATTTAATGCTTGTCCCCTCCTCCTCAACACCATTGCCTGCAAGGTGAAGGAATCAGGAGATGACAGGGACTTTGAAAGATGAGTTCCCAAGGACAAACCCTAAAGGATGAGGTTTACTACCTTTATAAAAGACGCCCAAGAGGATTCCTTATCCCTTCTACCATGTGAGGCCTCAGTGGAAAGACAAAGCTTTCTGTGAGCTGTAAGAAGTAACTTTTTGTTGTTTATGATAAGGTCAGTATTTATATAAAAGTGACTCCAGTGACTCAAAGGCATCCCAAGGGAAGTCTATTGAGGAGTTTCAGGCCCTTCGATCCATGTTCTTGGTCAATAAAAGAATTTATAGATGGATATACGAGCAAATTTTATTTGGAAGAGAAAGAACTTGAGAAAGCCATAGCATTCATAATGTGGAATAGCACAGAGAACATGGAGAGCGAGGGCTACATTAGGGATAGTTGGTTCATTGCTTCTGTGAACTCACAGATGCTGAGGAAGAGGAAGACAGATCATTTGATTAGCCACATATTTTGTGATAATTACAGTATTATGACAAGTTACATAACTATGGATTGGGTGCATTTGTATTACTGACTTCAAGCATATGCAATGGGACAGATTTTCACTGAAATATACCTTTACCAGTAGAAGAAAAGATCACTGGTGGAAGGAAGGTCCTATGCCAGTCACATGGTGGGAAGATTAGGAAGTGGAACATGCTTGGGGGAGGGGTTTGCAACTGGTAATGAGTTTAAAGATGTAGGTGGAAGACCAATTCCCTTTTTTTCTGATAAGACAAGAAGGATGGTTAATTTGAGTCATTTAAAAAATAAGGAGATATAGGATCAGAGTTTCCATTGTCCCTGGTCACTGACTCCCACCTTTTAGTCCCTCCAGAAACTAAAATAATTACATATTTTATCTTACTTTGTCCCTTCCATTTCTGAACATCATTGTGATTCAAGTGAAGTGTTACAATATTTTATAACAGCCAAACATCCAAATGTTCTCTAGAAAAGAACACAATTTACCAGGCTACATTAACCAACAAATGGAGACTACTTTGCTTTCAAATATCAGTGGATCAGAAGTGGTTGAGTAGGGCTGGCCTATCTGTATTCTTTCAGATTGTGTCTTAAAGGCAGTGTGACCCACAAAAGGCAGTTAGAATAGCAGAATGAGGTAGGTAGAGAGAAGGTCACACAATCAAGGGTTGTCTTAGGGTTATACTGCTGTGAACAGACACCATGACCAAGGCAACTCTTATAAGGACAACATTTAATTGGGGCTTGCTTACAGATTCAGTGGTTCAGTCCATTATCATTAAGGCTGGAGAATGGCAATATTCAGGCAGGCATGGTGCAGGAGGAGTGGAGAGTTCTATATTTTCATCTGAAGGCTGCTAGCAGAATACTGACTTCCAGGCAGCTAGGATAAGGGTATTAAAGCCCACACCCACAGTAACACACCTACACCAACAAGGCTATGCCTCCTAATAGTGCCACTTCCTGGGCCAAACGTACAAACCATCACAGTGGGGGAGCACCCTTGTTCTTACCTGTGAGTAAGAACTAGGGGGAAGAAGTAGGGGCCGTGAGTGAGAAGAAGTAATATTTTCTCAAAGCTGCCTAAAATTTGATTTGGATGTATGTAAATCTAAAAACCCTTTCTCTGTGCTTACTTTATGGGTTTTTAAGTACAGTTTATTGTTTCATTTTTATTTCTTTCCTTTAAACCTTGTTAAATTTGAAATTTCTCTAAGATTAAAATAAGTTTAAGAAAAATTCATTGAGTCATATGTTTAGAGTGAGAACTTGAAGGACTAAATAATTACTTGATGTGACAACTATATTCCAGAGGATAATGCAAACATGCTCACAGGTATGCTCTATATTATTGTCAGAGCAGGCAAGTCCTTACCTGAATAGTTGATGTCACAGTTTACAGCACACTTCCTAAACTAGGGTTTCCAAAAATGTCCTGTGACTTAACGCAATGACTTTACCTCTCGATGAGTGCAAAACCAGGGAATGAATGGGGAGAGGTTTATTATTTTGAGCAAGTAAAGAAAACACATAGTCCTCAAAGTAGAGTTTCTAGCAAGAAAGGAAGAAGTTTTCAGTGGGGACTTCATAAATATGCATTTCAGGAAAGAGGCGTAACTCACACGTAGCAGTAGATAGACTCTTGAGCATGCTCAGTTTGAGTTCATGGTCACACGTCAAAGGAAGTAGTGGAGGCTGATGTTGCTAGCAGTCTTCAGCATGATAGTGAGCCAAGTGTACCCATGAAGCCTAAGAAGGGGGTCAGGGTGGCTAGACTTAGCTTGTTTCTCACAAGACCCCCTGAAGCTAAAACAAGCATAACCAATAACAAAGCAATTGGGCCACATATTAATGCCTCTCAAAGGAGGTGGCTTTTTTCTTAAGTGTAGAAGTCTGTCCCTATAGATGCTTTGTAGGGATAATCTCTTGTGCACTGTGTAAAACCATTCACCTGTCAATAAAGAGCTGAATGGCCAACGAGCTGGGACATCAAGCAGAAAGATTGGAATGCTGGGAGTTAGAGAGAGGTAGAAAGATCTGTCACTCTGACTCTGAGGTGATGAACCTAAGAAACTGAGGAGAGATAACTAGCCATGTGGCACATATGCAATAGAATAAATGGGTTAAGTAAGTTACAAGCTAGTCAGGAAACAAGCCCAGGCCTATGGCGTAGGAATTTTAAAATAAGTAACTATATCTCAGGGTCATTATCTGGAAACTGGGGTGCTGGTAAAAAGTCCACAGTTACAGTCTCTAGATAGTGGCTAAAAAGGTCTATTTGTGACTTTTGGCAAATATAAAATGAAACGTGTAAATTACTCTCTCTAATTCATTCATTAATTATGAAGGGACAAATAAGACGTTAAAACAAGTTGAAAGAAAAAATGAAAAGCATAAATATTACTAGAAATGGTGGGGAAAACTTAATAGTTGTACATCAGTTAATATTCTATAAACAAACTATCTAATATTTTAGAACCATCTTTCTAAAAGGTAGAAATCAATTTTTATTCTATCAGATAAAATGTATTTGCATTTTTATTGAAAAGAATCATCTGTGTTAAAGGACCACAAATGTTTGCATTGTTCTCAGTTTTCTCAGCTGTCGCTTTAGATTCTAAACACCTAGTTCAAGAACCACTAACTATATTAAAGTTGTACATGTGCCAGTCAAAAGTCATCACTTCAACTGTCAGATTAAGCTTTCAAAAATGTGATGTGCATACTTTTTTTAATGTCACTGTTCCTATAACTTTATAAATGGTGTGTGTATGTGTGGGTTTGTGTGTGTGTTTGTATATGTGTTTTTGTGTGTATATCAGATGTATATATATGCCTATGGCTGAAAATAAACTGTTTCCTTAATTTCTCCAAGCATAGTTGGTATTTTTTAACTAACAAAATTAACAAAACCAAGGAAAGAGCTTGAGTGTCTAGTGGTAAAGCACCTGGTTAGCATAGCATTTGACCCCACTGTTCAACCCAGAACACCAACTTAAAAAAAAAAAAAAAAAAGGAAGTAAGTTAGAAAAAAATATCTAATCTTCTCTGTTAAGAGATTTCCCTCCAGGCCTTTTCCTTACAAAACTTTTTTTTGTTTTGTTTTGTTTTTTTGTTTTTGGTTTTTCGAGACAGGGTTTCTCTGTATAGCCCTGGCTGTCCTGGAACTCACTTTGTAGACCAGGCTGGCCTCGAACTCAGAAATCCGCCTGCCTCTGCCTCCCAAGTGCTGGGATTAAAGGCGTGCGCCACCACGCCCGGCAGAAAACTTTTTTGATAAGTGGTTCCTCCTTTCTTTGAAGTGTGTATAAACCCTTTAGGAAACAGATAAACTTTTGTTAGCTTCAAGGCCCACACATGCTGGTCTCTAGGTACCTGAGAGAGCCATCTCTCAGAAATAGGAGGACTACCTGGAAGATTATGTGGAAAGATCTGGACACAGCTTTGGTCAGCATCTTGCACCAAGATCCAAAACTACCTTTAATAAAGATGAGAAGCTTCGCATCCCTGAATAAAGCCAGTAAGCTAATACTGTATTACCACATGAATTTAGGATGAACCCTATATGGGACACATATTACTATTAAGTCCTTGCACTTGAAGACTAAAATTATTCATCCTGAAAACATGCATGTAATATGCTTTATTTGCTTGGTTATATAAAAGGATGAGAGTTCTTTATGTCTTTGCAAATGCTGGGTAGGTTGCTTACAATGGGTCACATTCTGGTTTAGCAGTTATTCAATAATAAATCTATTTTCTTTCCCTCCTAGCTGGTTGAGAGGTTTTATAGCTAGCAGGCAATTTTGCTTTTAGCTTCCCCAGCAGAGGGTAACTTTGAGCAAGTTAGTTTAACTGTGAAACTAAGCATTACTGGTTTTGTCTATAAAATAAGAAGCCTAATAATACTATTCATAAAGTCAGTGAAAATTCCCCAAGTTAACAAAATAAAGCACCTAAAACAATTCATGATTTGTGTAAAGAACTCAATAAGCACTAGTATTGTTATCAAACAAAAATGACCACAATTTCTGCTCTGCTGGGTAGCAATTTCCTTTGAGTTAAAATGTTCCATCTCGGAGGAAATCTCATTAAGACTCAAGATGTTTTAAATATAGACGAAGTATTCAGTCCTTCAAGGAAGGTCCTTAAGACTCAGGATATAATAAAGAGAGACTCCTAAGACTCTGGAAGTAAGCAACTGAAAAGTTTCAGGAACTCCCTAAAACTGACCAAATGTACTAGGCCTCCCCTCCCTAATATAAGCAATAAGGACTGCTAAGAGATATTCTCAAACAAGATGAGCTGCCTAGAAGAAGTCCAGATCAAGGGAGTTGCCTAGAAAATGTTCAAACCTATTGAGCTGCCTGCAAGTCATGCAGTGAAGTCCAGGATACCAGATTTTATAAGCTATCACTCATGCTGACATGAATTCTTAGTGATTCAGGTGCTGGAGACATCTCTACTCCTGTGAATAGCACCTTACCCACATTCCCATAAATAATCTTAATAAATCTATGGGTTCACTAAGATGGACTTTGATAGTATCATTACTTTGGACTGTCATTGGTTCCCTGTCTGGGGTGAATAAATGTTCATGTTCCCAGAAATAGCGTCACACAAAATGCTCATAGAGAAAAATGTATCTACATCCAAAAATGGTATCATTGGAGGTGGAGATATGGCTCTGCAGTTACAGGGACTCACTGCTCTTGCAGAGGACCCAGGTTCAATTTCCAGTTCTATGGAAGCTCACAACCACCTGTAACTTCAGTTCCAGGGCATCTAATGCCCTCTTTTGATTTCTGAGAGTACCAGACACACACCTGGTTCATATGTATATAGACTAAGGCAAAGCCCACAGACACATAAAATTAAAAAGAAAAGTATCCTAGTCCCTACATTGTTGTAGGTAGATGTTCTGATGTGGGCTTTGACAAGTTAGAAATCAAATGTGACCAATATTGAGCTTCAATGCGTGGTAGTTATCTATAGTAGGATTGTGGTGTGTTCTATATACACCATTTTTATGCATTCTGTAGCTTAACTTGTAGTTATAGGTTTTTAAAATGTGGGGATAGTTCCTATTTTCATTCGTCATTTCGAATTCATCCAATAACTCAATATGCTCCCTGGTTCCCAAATTCCCCTCCTGGTTGTATATGGAATCTACATTTAGCTATTTATGCTTCAGCTACATCAACAGAATTCTAGCCTTGTTGGTTTGGGAGCTTTGGGGGATGAAGGGACAGTGTTAGCAATTCTCATTCCATTATGACTGTTTTAATTTTTTTTTCTCAAAATGACTTTTTAAAATTTATTAAAAAGAAGGCAAGGCACACAATTTTATTGACAATGCAATCGTAATAATTTTATAAAAAATTATACCTTTGGGTTATGTGATAAATTCTAAAGCAGTAAAGTATATTAGCTGCAAACATTTGTAACAAAACTGGCTCCAGCAAGGACGTTATTTCAGAAGTTGTAGGTCAGTGTTGGGGCTGAGTTCAATTAACTGTAGGCAAAACCCAGAACAAACAGCTGAAATGGGGCCATGGTGGGAGTGCTAGTGTGGGATCACACTTTAGAGCCCATTATGTCTTGATTAAGACTCCCCTGGATAGTCCTTTTTAATGGAATTTGAGGGATTAAAAATGGCTTCACAAATCACTTTTTAATCTGGTGAAGGAAGCAGGGAATGAAACACATCTCACTGTCATCTTCGAGTGCAAGGCAAGTTGTAAATAAAGAAAACAAATTAGAGGCTGGTTCACACCTCATCAGCTACCTAACAACCTGTTACCAGTTAATTACACACCTTTAAAATGCATGTACAAGAGAAATTATTCAGAAATCAGTTTCTCTAAAAGGGAGGGAAGCAGACAAGTAGGATGTCAGCAGAGGTAACATTTAACTTGTTAGATGTTGTGATCAACCAAGTAGACAGGAAAATATTTCCTCGGGAATTATTCATTTAGAAAAGGTTTTCTATTAGTACTATAGCCTCAAAGGTACCTGAATCAGTGATTCTCTCCAGGCAGATAAATATTTGTTAGACATACTGGGAGGTAGAATCTCCAATAGCCTTTAGGGACCTGTTCCAATGTTCTGTCTCTGGCTTACAGCCACAGGTTGAGTTTATGTGCAGGGCCTAACCCTAAGCAATTAGACCACACAGGACAGAGCCTAGCACCTTACTGTGGAAGCTTTGAACAGCCTCTGCGTTTTGTTTGGTTTTGCTCTTTGGGTTTGTTTGGTTTTGATCCACAGTGTACCACTTCCACATGCTTTCGCTTTAGGGTAAATGGAAAACTGTTGGAAATCATATATACCTTGAACAGCAAATACATTTGAAACTATCAACAACCACTATGTTATCTATTCTATGTATACAATTTCAATGAGAGAGTTTTGTTAGGGCCTGCCTCAAAATTTGTCCTTTGGAATCCCAACTCCAAAGGTAAGAGTGTTAGCAGTGGGACTCTGTGGATGTCATGAGGGTGGAACCCACAGGAACAAGACCGGCACCCTCATAAAAACAGACCCCGGGATGGAGAGATCGCTCAGCTTGCCAAGGACCCAAATCTGTTCCTTCAGTCAGCACTGGGGGCCTCGCAACAGTCTGTAACTCCAGCTCCAGGGGATCTGAGGCCTCTGTGCTCCATGTTTACCCAACACATGCACATACCCGCCACACTCCTACACACACAATTTTAAATTTCTTAAAGGACTTTAAAAAGAATTCCCTTTCTGTTATTGCTATAAGAGGTGAGGCCACAGAAGTCACCGTCTGACAAGCAGGGATCAGGAAAATAGGTGGGAGTGTGCACCTTTTCCCATTGCAGCTTAGGATATTTCAGCCTACACAGGCTAAGGTGTGTTTCTATATGTATTTACACATTTTGTTTCTGTAGGATTATTTTGAATACACAAAAATTTCCAAAGAATAGATTTTTTTTTTTTTAAGTCCTGAAAGTTTTGTGGAAATAGCCTCTAAGATTCTGAATCTGCACACTGGCTCGGACTCCCTGGGTAAGCTACAGTCAGTCATTTGCTCAGTGCCATAGATTAACCCTCATTAGACCAGGGTAGTCATTACCTACCTCACTGGGTAGCTTGGAAGCATGACTGACAGAAATAATTTTAGTGCACTAAGCCAGGGGTAGTGTAGATTGAGAACTAAATTCTAAAAAATATTACCTTGTGCATCTACCAAAAGCTCTGCTTCAAATTAGTCTATTTTAAAAATGGAGGTGTATGTCATTTGAAATGAGTGAGTGAACTCCACAGCCATATATCAACAGATAAACTACACAGATTGCAATTGAATTATTAATTCTATTTGAGTTATATTCACTTAAAATTTGTGGTGGTTTGAATAAGAATCATCCCCATAGCCTCATATATTTGACTGCTTAGGCACCAGGGAGTGGAACTGTTTGGCAGGATTAGAAGGATTAGGGAATGTGGCTTTGTTGAAGGAAGTCTGTCACTGAGGGTAGACTTTGAGGTTTCAAAAGGCAACCAGGCTCAGTCTCTCTCTGCCTGTGCATCAGGAGGTAGCTCTCAACGAGTTTTCCAGCGCCTTTCCTGTGGCCATGCTCACTGACAATAATAATAATAATGAACTAAACCTCTGACACTGTAAGCAAGCTCCCAGTTAAATGCTTTCTTTTAAGAGTTGCATCGGCCATGGTATCTCTTCATAGCAACAGTACTATGACTAAGACATAAGACGAATGCACTAAAATGTTTAGCGTTAATTGACTATCCAGTAGCTGTTCAATAGATATTTAATCAAAAGGTATATCTAGTCACTTCTAAGAAAGATGGATTAGCAGTGATAAATACCTATAGTCTCTGCTGCTTGGAAGGCTAAGACAGGAGTATGACCTGAGCCCAGAAGTCTGAGGCCAATTGGATGACACAGACCCAAGATTCTATCTCAGAAAATATTTTTGTATCTTCTTCAATGTCTTTTGTCAAGGTTTTATAATATTAATTGCAGGGGTCTTGCACTGTCATGTTCATATTTATTCACAATCACTGTATTTTATAACCATTGTGTATGAAACTTGATTTCTTTTTTAGACACTATGTTATTGGTATATTGCAATGGCATTGAACAAAGGCTAAAACAGAAAACAAAATAGTTTATCTTACCCAAGTTGTCCATTAGATGAATCACATAATTAGCATTCTCTCTCTCTCTCTCTCTCTCTCTCTCTCTCTGTCTCTGTCTCTGTCTCTCTCTCTGTCTCTCTCTCTCTCTCTCTCTCTCTCT
>NC_034596.1:38981866-38986606 GCF_900095145.1 Mus pahari
TCTCTCTCTCTCTCTGTGTGTGTGTGTGTGTGTGTGTGTGTGTGTGTGTGCGCGCATGTTTGTCTGAATTAGATCCTTATCTGGATATTGTTCATCCCATAGAAGTTTTTTTAAAAATTGTTTTGTTATCTTAGCTATGGGTGTTTTGCCCCACATGTTTGTCTGTGCTATATATATGCAATACCCACAGAAGTCAGAGGTCCTCTGAAACTGGTGTTACAGACAGTTGCAAGCTACCATGTGTATGCTGTACATCAAACCCTGGTCTCCTGTAAGAACTGCCAGTGTTCTTAACCGCTGAATTATCTCTCCTTAGAAAATTCATAGAAAATCTTTTTAGTAGTTAAAGAAACTGCATAGGTCAAGTTTAGATGCTGTTTTGCATCAGGACCATCCCTACAGTTCTACATTTCTACATTTCTTGTATATTGACACCTGCCTTGGCGCATTAAAAACAAGAGTTCATCCGTACAATATGGTAACCTACTACAATAGCTGAAAGATACTGCATCAAGTTAGGAGATAGAAATATTAGATAATCTTATGGGTATAATTCTACTACTATAATTTATATGTTATAAAATTAGCATTAAAATGAAAGATAAAAGTCTAAAGTAGAAGACTTCTATATTCTTATCTCTCAACATGTATTTACACACACACACACACACACACACACACATACACTGCTATGTATTATGTAGAGTGATTATGCAGGCATGTATGCTTTTACAAGTATGAATATATAGACTTGTTGTATTTTTTAAATGAATCATTTATATACTATTTCCTTAAAAACAAAAACAAAAACCTGTACTACTGGTACATTTAGGATACCGTCAGTGCTTTCTGCTATAGAAATTCTGTAAATAAACATTCTGAAGCCTTATCACCACAGATGTGCAACTCAACCATTAAATTTCTAAAAGAAAAACTGCAGAGTTAATGAATACTTAAACAAAGCAGGGGCATGTCTGCCTTCTGGCTTGTGCTGGACAGCTCCTGGCTATTATAAATAAGGCTGCTATGAACATAGTGGAGCATGTGTCCTTCTTACACGCTGGAGCATCTTCTGGGCATATGCCCAGGAGTGGTATTGCTGGGTCCTCCAGTAGTGCTATGTCCAATTTTCTGAGGAACCGCCAAACTGATTTCCAGAGTGGTTGTACCTGCTTGCAATCCCACCAGCAATGGAGGAGTGTTCCTCTTTTTCCACATCCTCACCAGCATCTGCTGTCACCTAAGTTTTTGATTTTAGCCATTCTGACTGGAGTGAGGTGGAATCTCAGGGTTGTTTTGATTTGCATTTCCCTGATGACTAAGGATGTTGAACATTTTTAAAGTGCTTCTTAGTCATTCAATACTCCTCAGTTGAAAATTCTTTGTTTAGCTCTGTACCCCATTTTTAATGGGGTTATTTGATTCTCTGGAGTCTAATTTCTTGATTTTTTTTGTATATATTATATGTAAGATTGGTAAAGATCTTTTCCCAATCTGTTGGTTACCTTTTTGTCCTATTGACAGTGTCATTTGCCTTTAGTTGATGCTTTTGTGCATTTAAGTTCTGCCTTGTCTGTAATCATCTTTCACCCTCACCTTTATTTATTTTCTTGCACCTGCCACATTAGAAAAGCCAACCCCCCTTTTTTTCTTAGCTTTTTTTTATTATTAGATATTTTCTTTATTTACATTTCAAATGTTATCCCGAAAATTCCCTATACCCTNCCCCCGCCCCTGCTCCCCTACCCACCTGCTCCCACTTCTTGGCCCTGGCATTCCCTTGTGCTGGGTCATATAAAGTTTGCAAGACCAAGGGGCCTCTCTTCCCAATGATGGCTGATTAGGCCATCTTCTGCTACATNTGCAGCNAGAGACNNNAGNTCAGGGGNTACTGGTTAGTTCATATTNTTGTTNCACCTACAGGGTTGCAGCCCCNTNCANNNCCTTGGGTACTTTCTCTAGCTCCTCCATTGGGGGCTCTGTGTTCCATCCAATAGCTGACTGTGAGCATCCACTTCTGTGTTTGCCAGGCACTGGCATAGCCTCACAAGAGACTGCTATATCAGGGTCCCTTCAGCAGAATCTTGCTGGCATGTGCAATAGTATCTGGGTTTGGTGACAAGCCAAACACTTTGTTTTGGAGTTTAAATAGTCTAAAGAAGCACATCTAAAACCTATGCATTTTCAAGTCCTCTCTTTTCTGATTTGGTATCTATTGTTAAATGTTTTGGGGAGGGAGAAAATCTTGATTTTTCTTTAGACAGGAAAAAAGAGATTTGTCTTTATTCTCTCTCTCTCTCTCTCTCTCTCTCTCTCTCTCTCTCTCTCTTTTTCTCGTGTGTATGTGTGTGTGTGTGTGTGTGTGTTTCACTTATATGTGTGAATGTCCGTGGAGGCCAGAAGACATCATCAGATGCTTGGCACTGGAGTTAAAGGCAGCTATAAACTGCCCCACATAAGTGCTAAAAACTGAACTCTCTGCAAAAACAGCAAGCACTATTAACTTCTGAGCCATCCTCTTGCCCCAGGAATGGAATTTTTAATAGGATGCAAAAATGTTTCTTTTGCATAAGTGAGAAGGCAACTAAATTGAAATTAATCAGATGAAACAGGATGTGCATGTCTAACTGTCCTTGTAGTTGTGAAATGTTAAAACACTGGAATCCTATAATATAGACAGATTCTGTATGTAGTGTGTAACAGTCCATTGAAACACATTTTCTCTGTAATTCTTAGGTCCTTCCCTTTTTTATAATCAAGATTATTCATGATCATTAATCATAATTAGTATTAGCAGATTTAGCATGATTATTTATAAAGGTACAGCAAGAATATTCATTTTCCATATAATGTATCTGAAATCTGAATAGCTGGAAGGCCTTTGAAGATCCTAAAATGGATCTTTGGAGTCAGTAATTTGTTATCCCAAGGGTCAGCAAGCAAAAAAGGTGTTTATTACCATATTCACTTCAAATCCCGGTAAATATGGGTAATATTTTTCTTTTCTAGGTCCCCTAAATATTAAAAAACTCTTGAGCTACCAGGAAATAAACTTCTACACTAATTTGGAAGTCCAGAAATCCTGTAAGCCAGGTATCAGGCCAGTTTACCCAACAGGATTTTGTAAGTTAGTTGCATAAAATTTAAAACCTTACAAGGACATGATCATATTTGATAAAAAAAAAAAAGCATTATTAGCAAATATAGCAACTATAGAATCATGTGCAAAAGAATAAAGTTGGAACCCTTCCTCAGACCATATTTTTTAAAAACTAGTCAAAAAAAAAAAAATAGACGAAAAAAGTCCTAAATACAAAAGTCAACAGTTAACAAATCTCATAACAAAATGTAAGAAGTCTTTGTGAGCTTGAGTTAGGCCTTGGATATGATGCTCAAAACAAAAGTAACAAAACATTAAGATAATCTATTCTTTATCATAACATGCTTCATAAGACACTATCACAAAAGTGAAAACAAGGGGCTGGAGAGATGACTCAGTAGTTAAGGAAGAGCACATTGTGTCCTTGCAAAGGACTGAATGGAGTTTGCTTCCCAGGACCACCCACATCAGGTAGCTCACAACTGCCTGTAAGTCCAGATCCAGGTGATCTAATACCCTTCTGACTTCTCCTTGCACACACACACACACACACACACACACTAATTATAATAATGTGGTGGTTTGAATATGCTTGGCCCATAGGGAGTGGTACTGTTAGGAGGTGTGGCCTTGTTGGAGGAAGTGTGTCACTGTGGGAGTGGGCTTTGAAACTCCACCCAGTGTGGAAGAATTAGTCTTTTCCTAGTTGCCTTCAGAACAAGATGTAAAACTCTCAGCTCCTCCTGCACCATGCCTGCCTGAACATTGCCATGCTCCCGCCTATATGATAATGGACTGAACCTCTGAACCTGCAACCAGCCCCAATTAAATGTTGTCCTTTATAAGAGTTACCTTGGACATGGAGTCTATACACAGTAATAAAATGTGGATTGGGGGGACTTTGGAAAGCAGTAGAATGCTTTAAGTGGAGCTTAATAGGCCATCCTATTAGGACATTTGTGTTATCGGTGATTTGAATTGTGTACTCCTGGCCAAAGAGGTTTCAGTGGAGAAAAATTTCAGTATATGACTCTAGAGACTGCTTTTGTGATATTTTGGTGAAGAACATGGCTGCTTTTTGCCATTGTCCAAAGAGTCTGCCTAAGTCTAAGGTGAAGAGATTTAGATTAATTGCTTTGACAAAAGAAGTCTAAAAACATCCTGGTATAAATTTTATTGTGTGGTTACTAAAGTTCATTCTTATGAAGATGGTTTTAATGAAATGCAGCAAGTATAAAAATTAAAAAAATGAAAATGTATGGTTTAATTTATAATAAAAGGGCAACAGGAAGCATAATGGAGCTAAATCCTGTGTCTGAGGAGACAAAATTTTTAAGGGAGTGACGACTTTGGGGCAAGATCCTACCCAGCTAAGCTAATTGCTTATGCATTTGCCATCGAACAAGGAATATTTAAATTAGGCAAGGTTATTATCTGATTATTGCTTTCACTTGGATTTATAATCTGGAATAAACTACAATCCAGAAATGGAAGACATAGGCTTTTCATCCAGATCTTGAGGAATAGTGGCCATGAAAAGTTTTGGTCTGCCGGGCCTGGTGGCGCAGGCCTTTAATCCCAGCACTCGGGAGGCAGAGGCAGGCGGATTTCTGAGTTCGAGGCCAGCCTGGTCTACCAAG
>NC_034596.1:38987266-39002257 GCF_900095145.1 Mus pahari
AAGGAAGGAAGGAAGGAAGGGAGAGAGAAAGAGAAAGAAAGAGAGAAAAAGAAACAGAGAAAGAGAGAGAACGAAATAGAGAAAAGACAGAAAGGGAGGGGAAAAGGAAGGAAAATGTTTTATTTTGTTTTTAAAAAAAATCAAACAAAACAAAACAAAAAAATAAGCATGGTGCTGTTTTTCTGTAGTGGCAGCACTGGAAAAGTGGAGGGAGGAGAATCTGAGATTCAAAAGTCATTTTAGATAAGGTTTGAGGCCAACCTGAGCCCAGGAGATCCTGTCTTTAAATAAGTAAAGAAGAAGGATGGATAGATAGATAGATAGATAGATAGATAGATAGATAGATAGATGAGTAGATAGACAGACAGATGGATGATAGATAGATAGATAGATAGATAGATAGATAGATAGATAGATAGATAGATAGATGAGTAGATAGACAGACAGGTGGATGATAGATAGATAGATAGATAGATAGATGAGTAGATAGACAGATGGATGATAGATAGATAGATAGATAGATAGATAGATAGATGAGTAGATAGACAGACAAATGGATGATAGATAGATAGATAGATAGATAGATAGATGAGTAGATAGACAGACAGATGGATGATAGATAGATAGATAGATAGATGAGTAGATAGACAGATGGATGATAGATAGATAGATAGATAGATAGGTAGATAGATAGATAGATAGATAGATAGATAGATAGATAGATAGATAGATGAGTAGATAGACAGACAGATGGATGATAGATATCAGGCCTTGCCTTTACTGTAAATACTCCATATCATGTAAAACAGTTGTCTTTCTGTCTGTGCTTTACACTGAGAGACTCCATTTTGAGGATGGAGGATTTGGGTATATACCCTGCATTTGGGTAGACAAATGAAAGGCATCCTGATAAACAAAGGGCAGACTGATAAATAACTTATCTCTAAAAGTAGAAAGTTGGCCACTCTCTAAACTTATCAAAGTAAATTGAATATATTAAGATCAAATTAGGAAAATATGGCCCCAGAACTTACCAGATACATCAGACTAAGCAAAGAGTGCATTTCTCCCTCTCATCTGGACCACTTCAGGAGAAAGACACTTACCACTATGATAGTGACAGTCCCACCAACTTGTTGTATGGCCACCTGATTTATATATCAAGGAACTGACAAGCTAAGATTTTCTAGTTAGCTCGGGGCCTTCAGGTCAGCTTGGTTCCTGCTGTTGACACAGCCTATTTCATTTGCCAACCATGGGTCCGCCCGTCCTTCCATCTGGCCCCACCATGAATCCATCTGCTGTTCATTTGCCACTCTAACCTCCACCACACCTTGTTTCTCCAGTTCAGCACTGGACCTGCAGCTTAGCTCTACAGCAGTAGCAAGTCTCCAGCAAACCTCCAGCCTGAGCTCATTATCTTCTTTCCACAGAGACTGTTTTAATCCCTGACATTTCTGTCTTTCAGGTCTCTAAAACATCTTGATCACTGCTAGACCCCCTAAACCCTTAGCAGCCATTCTATAACCTACTTATACACAAGTTTAGGCAGATGTACTTTTGATGTGTAATGTGTGATTTGAACATTAATATTAATAACTACAGTTGGAAAAAAGAACCTATGTTTACATTGGCTGAGATTATCAAGGAAAGTAGAATTACTTGGTAAAGAAATTCTGACAATAAAACCACCACTCCTTGTGAATTTATTTTCAATAAGTTCTAACATTGTAGAAAGACATGAAATGTTCATCTGTGTTTCTGACATAGTACGTGGATGAGACCAAAATAAATAAATAAATAAATAAATACACACGGGCTGGCGAGATGGCTTAGCCGCTAAGAACACTGACTGCTCTTCCAAAGGTCCTGGGTTCAAATCCCAGCAACCACATGGTGGCTCACAACCACCCATAATGAGATCTGACACCGTCCTCTGATGCGTCTGAAATCAGCTACAGTGTACTTATGCATAATAATAAATAAATCAAAAAATATATACACAATAAAATACAGAATAGAAAAAATATTTGTAATTCCTATATCTGACTAGAAACTTGTATCTAAAATATCCAAAATCTTACAATTCAATGATAAAGATAACATATAACTCAGGTACACAGTTGTCATCAAGTTTGAACATAAAGTTATCTAAAGCACCTCCTGCAGATCCCTGTACCTTCAAGTTACTGTAATAGATCTGAGTCTACTTACTGTAATCATTAGCTTGGGGGAAGGGATAATAAATTCCCACTGCAGGCTGGGTTTGGTTTCAATAGACTGTCAGCCCAAACTGGCTATTAGCATACTAAGAGTGTGAATCTCTCCATCTCCCAGAAGCTGAGATCATAGGTGTGCCAATAGTGGGCTTGCATGTGCATCAACCCTAAAGGCTCATATTTGCTTAGTCCCCAGTTGACAGGGAAATACTTCTAGCACCATGCCTGCCTGTATGCTGTAGTTAATTCTGAGTAAAATGGATTAGTCTTCGAATTGTAAACAACTGCTAGCTAAATGTTCAAGTTTCTCTGGTTGTGGTATCTTAAGTAGAGCCAACATGGCCAGGTTAGTCTCCCTGTTTGGCTGTCATAAAGGAAAATGCCCAGGGCAGAAAAGCCAATCTAGGATCTCCAGGTACCAGTGCTGGTTTGTCATGCAGAGTTGTCTTCATTTATCCTGCATGTATGTGTAGTATGTATATCATCATTGGTGCCTTTGGAATCCAGATGAAGGTATCAGGTCTACTAGAACCAGACATCTTGAGATGCCATATGAATGCTATGAATTGAACCAAGGTCCCATGGAAGATCAACCAGTGCTCTTAACCACTGAGCCATCTCATCTTCTCAGCCCTCAAACGTTTAAACCTAATGTTTCAATAAAGTCTTTTTTTCTTGAAAAAAAAAAAAGGAGAACGTTATCTAAAAAATATGCACAGTCAATAGACACACTGAAAAATATTTGACATCATTAATTAGGATGGCTTATGATAAAGCATAGAGCAATTGAAAACATCACGCTCTGATGATAAGAATACAAAACAGCGCAGCCACTTTGGTAAATAGTCTGCAATTAAATGTAGAGTTGCCATGAAAATACAAAACAGAAATTTACCATATAACATGGCGATTTTATTTCTGGGGGTATACCTAAGAGAAATAAAAATCCTCATAGAGGCTTGTAAATAAATTTGTATCACACAGTATCCATAATAGCTAAAAAGTGAAAACAAAATAAATGTTTATAGCTGATAAAGAAATAAATACATACAAGTGAGTAATAGTTGACAATAAGAAATAATGAAGTACTGACACATAGCACTAAAGGGAATCACAAAATGTTATGTACTTAGGAAGTCGGAAACTAAAGATAACAGATGACAACATTCCATTTATAGAAAATGTTCAATGTTGGCACATCTAACTTGAATGATTGCTAATGGATACAGTATTTCATTTTCAGATGATGTGTTCCCAAATCAATGGTAGTGATAACTGACCTGCAGTGTGGATTTTCTATATGTATGTGGGAGCCAGCACGACAGTTCAATGGTTAAGAACACTTGTTCCGGCAGAGGTTTGGTTCCCACTACCCACTCCTGTCCCAGGAGAGCCAATACTTTCTTCTGACTTCCACATAGGCTTAGCATGCAATTGGTACACATACATATATGCAGGCAAAAAACCCGTACAAATAAAATAATAGATGCTAATTGTTTTAATTAAGAAAAAAGACCCACAAGTGGCTAAGGTTTCATGGCATGGCATATGAATTATATCTCAATAAATGATACAAAATGACTGCCCTCATGCCTGAGGACAAGATGTTCTTGTCTGGTATCAGCCAGAGCACAGCAATACTGCTCACTCAGAGTAAGTCATAGGCAAGGGAGAACTTTGTGCAAAGACTCCGGTTTCTCAACCACATCCCACTTAGAGAAGATGAAGAAGCATCTTTTCTGATTTGACAGCTCTTTCTCTCCATCTCACCAACAATAGCATATCCAACAGACTAATTTCTAGCACCTTTCTTTTCACAAAACGAAAGACCAACTCTTTGTAACTCTACATGAGCCCTTTGGGAAATCTCAATGGCAGTTTTAGTGCTTTAGGTCTTAGTAACCTTGAAGAGCACAAAAGGATTTGGAGACCAAAATTATTTTCAATTTTCCTCAAAAAATAGAAAGGCACAGCTGTATTTATCTGAAGCTATGGCTCCTAAATATAGTATAAACACCATATTCATTACAACTTTTAGCCAAGCTAACTTGCATTTCCCAGAGAAAACTGCAGTGTGCATAACTGTGCCCTGTCACTCATCGGCATTTTGCAATGTACCAGGAGAACTGGTAAATACACATAAGATAGCTTTTCCTCAGCTGCCACGTCATTCATACTCACTTCTCAAAGAGGCAGAAATGAGCATATTCATTACACACCCAAAGAGCCTCAGAAAAATGAGAGCTTGAGAACCTACTCGAGGATGAAGATTAGCAATCAGATAGGCTGGAGGGATGCCTCAGCAGTTAAGGGCACTTGTTCTTGCAGAGGATGTGGGTTTAGTTCCAAGCACCCATGTGGCAACTCACAACCATCTGTATTTTCAGCTCCAGCAATTTCAATGCACATGGTGCACACACGTTCATGTGAGCAAAGCACTCACATACATAAAATTTCTTAATTAAAAAAATATTTGAAATCAGTATTTCTGTATCTTGGGACTATTGCACTGTCTAGATAATAAATATCCATCAATTAAGTTAATTTAGTACCAGCTCAAAGTTTTATTTTATTTTATTTTTTAAATTACTGGGGCTGGAGAGATTGCTTAGCAGTTAAGAGAGAGCACTGGCTGCTTTTCCAGAGGACCCAGATTCAATTCCTAACATGTATATATAACTCACCGTTGATTCAATCCCTAACACGCACATATAAGTCACCATTGATTCAATCCCTAACACGCATATATAAGTCACCATTGATTCAATCCCTAACACGTACATATAAGTCACCGTTGATTCAATCCCTAACATGTACATATAACTCACCATTGATTCAATCCCTAACACGTACATATAACTCACCGTTGATTCAATCCCTAACANGTACATGTAACTCACCCTTGATTCAATCCCTAACACGTACATATAACTCACCATTGTCTGAACTCCAGATCCAGGAGCTCTGATACCTTCACAGACACACATGACGACAATACACCAATGAACATAAAATAAAAATAAATAATTTATAATAAAATAAAATAATTGCTTTATTCTGAACCTTACTATATCTAAACATGTTCTTCATTATGCAATACATCCCTTAGAGACAATCATGCATGTAATGTAATGTCAATAAGCTTCCTCATAACTTTAAACTTAAAAACTGACAGCCAAAGATTCTAAATTCCAATACTACTAACTGTTTCTTATTTGCTGAAATTTTAACTAAATTATACAATCTTGATAATTCAGATTATTTTTAGATAGGTCTCACTAAATAGTCTAGGCTAGTTTTGAAATGAAAATCCTTTTTACTTCCTGAGTTCTGGAATTAAAGATGTGTACCACTATGACCAGCTTGACGCTGGTTCTTGGTAAATTTTTTTTATTTCATTTTTTTTTTCTGTGTGTGGTGTGAGTAGATACATGTTCAGATGTGTATGGGTGTATGTAAGCCTGTCACAAACAGAAAAACCCTAAACCTTCAGTGCTGCTATAGTACTCTACAAAAGAGCTGCTCAAGACTGGCTCTGTCAGTGTTGCACCACAGATTCAGGGACCCCCATGAGACCCACCCCACCTTCCTGGGGAGCTATTAGCATTTAACAGTCATTAGGTGGAAAGGTATTGTTTTCTTCAGTGGGACAGCCACTGATAAGTTGTCTTTGCGGCTGTAAATGACCTCCTACCCCTGCTCATGCAATTAACCTCAGTGGACCACACACGAAAAGAAGACACGGAAATAGAGGGAACACTTGTTGAAAAGAAGCATTCTTTCTGAAGAGAGAGGGAATAAGAAAGGGTCTCTAGTTAAGGGGCAACTAAAGTTATAGGATATAGTGGAAGTGACCAAAGGCCATTTTAATTCATTAATGCATCATCTAACTGATTCACTTAATAACCACACATAGATTTGTTGAGGTTTGTTTTGTTTCTGTGTATTGTAATGCTAAATTCTGTATTCCAAGTTATCGTTGCTACAAAACAAGAGAACTCTCACAGATACCAACTTTTGTTGTGTAAACCTTGTTCCTTAACTGGAGAATATTGGTTGAATAAAGATGCCTAGAGCATGTAGCTGGGCAGGAGAGAGGTATGTGGGGCTTTGGCTCCTAAGCTGGGGTCTAAGAGGATGCCAAGAAAAAAGAAAGAAAAAGGCACCAGGGCGTAGGTGGGTCATGAGCACATGGCCATGAGTGCTGGCATGCTGGAGTAGTAGCGGCCCAGGTAGAACATGCAGTGGTATTTCGGGGTTACTGACAAGGAGGCAGACAAAATAGCATCGAGGGTTGGTATCTTGCCCAGCTCTAGTGCTTTGAAGGCTTATAGTAAACATACAGGGTTGCATCTTTTATTTGGGAACTAAGTGATCAAAGGTGGGGATAGAAACCCCCAAATAATATTTATTGCAATATGGCTTATTTTCAACATGCCAGGAAAAATGCTTTAAGAAAACACAGTTTCAACTTTCAAGAATTTTTCTATTTATCTTAAGCAATATAGATACCAGGGAGAAAGCAGGTATGCAGGAAGGGCATTAAAGTCTTGCTGTGAGAAATGAAGTCTCATAAAACAACCAACATTAGCCCTTGATTGCCGACAAGGATGTGGATGCAAAGGAGTATTTCAGGTCCTGAGCAGCAAGCAGATGGATTGAAGGATGAGGGTTTGGAAATTTCAATTCTCTCTGTAGTTGAGTCACGAGAAGTGAGGGCAAGAGATGGGGAGGGCTACAGCCCGGGTGGAGTGGCAATTAGTCTGCCACCATGGAAATCTGTATGGAAGTTCCCTGAGTAGTGCAAAATACTAATACACGATGACGAATGAAATCATGTCATTGCACGGGGGTGGGGGATGGGGGAGTCATATATTTTCTCTCATATCTAAAAATCTTTAAAAAGGGGATGGTGCGTGGGATCACAGGGAAGATGAGGAACAGGGGTAGTGGGGTGCTGACTAGACAAATATGATCAAAGTATGTTAGGTGTGTATTTGAATTGTCACACGAAACCCATTATTTTGTACAAACGTAAAAATAAAAACAATGAGGAAAGTTAGGTCAACCATAGGTATGCCTGCCCATTGTTGCAAACTATAGCGGTCGGGCTGTTAGTGGAACATTTTAAGCTAGGAAATTTCATGATCAAACCTCCAATTGTTGAGAAAGCTTTCTCAAGCCACTGAGTGGGGAACAGATTGTCAATGGCAAGGCTACCCACTGTGACACTTAGCACAGACTTCTGTCTGATTCTCCCTTTCCCCTGCAGTCTTTGTTAGGCAGCGGCAGCTAGAGTAATGCTGTTGCTCTGGAAAGGGATGGATAAAAAGAAAAGAATGGGGAAGATGCCATGAATCAGGTCCAGCAAACCCTGACCTGGAGCCTGGAGGTTCATATCTCTTAGAAAGAAAATGTTAATGGCTACCCCTCCCCCCCAGGCCATTGGTCTACATTGAGTCTTCAACAGCTTTTGTGTTTAGCTGAAGAGTTAAGCACTTGTGAGAGTTCGTGGAATGTACAGCTCGGCTTGGATATTAGCCTATCTTGTTGCTTTTTCCCTTATTATTTATTCCAGATACTGTATTCAAAAGAACTTATGCAAATTTTTTTTGGGCAGCCTTATGCAAATTTTCCAAGCTTGACTGATTCTTGCTAAGATGACTCCAGAGTGCCATCCAGACAGCTGATAAGATAGCAATTCTTAGCATCTCCCGAGAGGCAGAAATACCTCACCTGTGAATGAGACCTTTTGATTTACTCAGTGAAAGATGCTGCTAATCCCACCATTTGAGAATAAAATCACTACACAATTTTTGAGCCAAACTTGAAGCAAGTCCAAGATCGAGACCTGGATACCACAAAGGTCTGAATAGTTTGCATAACTTTTTAGGACCTTGAAATTGAAAAGTTCAGCATAAGCAGAAGTTTGGGTTTTGAATTTAGTGATGAGGTTTTTTTTTTTTTTTTGTTGGATTCCTGATTTCTTGTCTTTGAACTTAGCACAGTGCAGTCCTTGTGGGGAAATGCTCTGGGTTTTTTTTTTTTTTCTAATACCAATTTTAGCACAGTTTTTGTTGTTGTTGTTGTTGGTGGTGGTGGTCTATAACACAGAAATCTGCCTTTTAGAAAATTTACCTACTCTTAAATGAGCTGGTTTTGAATTGTAGACTACAGGATTGAGTAAAGTCATATGCACTGGGGTTGGTAATTGCTGGACTCTTTCAATCTCACGAGCTGCACTTCTGGATACTTAAAGACTTTTCACAAAGAAGCAGAACATGTTTCGTGCTGTATTTTGGGTAACTTCTCCAGATTTCTTCAGCAGAGGATGCTGGAGAACATCATGTGAGAAAAATTAAAGTATATTTCAGCTCTTGATTGAAACCATCCAGCATTCTGGGAAAAGTCAATTTGCATAGCGGTTGGTGTCTCACCTCCTAGTGTTAAACCTATCTTCCCTACGCTCTTTTTGGATATATTAATCGGGTTTCCTATCTTTCCTAGATAGCAGCCTAATTGCTTATGTCCTGCAGATACCCTCTCCCTGAGAGAGAAATTTAATTTGTTTCGTAATCCCATGTTTTTATGCAGTCTGGTTAAACACCGGCACTTGCCAGGGCTCTTTGTCAGCTTCTCCCTTAGTCCTTTTAAAAATTCCCCCTTTGATTTTATCTGACTTCTGTTTTTTTCTAATGCTTCTTTTATAACTTTGGTTTTCTATGTTTACTTTTTTGATCCAGAATGCCCTTTTCTGCCAGAGAGGAAAAAAATCTCATCATCGCTCTAAGATGTATTGATTGCTGGCCCGCAGGGTACATGTCATTGTTCCTCGTGCCTTGGGGTTTGGCCAGGTTCCATTAACTTTCCTCCCTGATACAGTAAAAGTGCAGCCAAATGACAACAAGAAGCCCACTCTGTCATTCCTTGCACCCGAAGACCATGGAAACGTGTATTCTAAAGGACAGACCACTGAAACGATTCTCAAAACCCAGGTGATTTAATCATGAATGTATTCAAGTCTCTGTATATTATTCTGACCTTACACCTTGTTTCCTGCCAGAATAACAATCTCTTCCATCTTCCTTTTCCCCTGTTTTGCCTCCATCGGCCCTTTTAACAGTAGCAGAATGAGTGTAAGCAATGGACTATTATTTGACATCCTTCTTTTTATGAAATTGAATTTCTTTTGATAAATGTCAAAAGGGGACACACATTCTTCAGTAAAATGAGCTAAGCCTAGGGCAGATTTGTCATTGCCACCTCACCATTCCTGACAAATACAGTGTGTCCTGAGCTTGTCTGTCCTTGGTGACCTTAAGGAAATAGAAAAGTGATCCTACCCTTTCTGACTGCAGCACCATGAATTACAGAAGATGGCAAGTTAGAAATGATTGAAATGTTTACATACATCTCCTGGGATTCTGTCCTTTCTGGGCAAATACATGGAAGGACGGTGGAACAAAAGCATGTTACATGTTATATTTATGTTAAACACAGAGGTCCTGAAACATTTTTCAGAAGATTTATTTTCATCATGTGTATATGTGTAGGTGCATGTGCCCAAGGAATCCAGAAGGTGTTAGACCCATTGGAAGTAGAGTTGCAGAAAGTTTTGAGCTGTCTGAAGAGGGTACCAGGGATCCTCTGTAAAAGCAGTGCTCACTTTTAAGCCCTGGGCCATCTCTGCAGCCCTAGTTTGACACTTAATGCTGTGAAGCTCCATAAATCCTTGTATCTCAATAAGAGATGAATTTCAAAATAGTCAAGTCTTTAACACGGACTCTTTAGCTCTACAAACTGCACACCAGAAAAATTCATCTAAATAAGAACCTTTAACCTTATTCCAGTAAGTAGATTCATTTTTCTCTAAGGAGATATTGCTATTAGTTATTCCCATATTATAATTGCCCTGGAGTACAGGTAGTATAGGAAATCAAAGTCAGAACAGAAGGTGTGCAGTTGGAATTGCTCCCTCGGACACTGCAGAAACAGAAGGTCCCAGAAGCAGAGGTATCAGCTTATACTCGGTATTTAGCACCAAGAATGCCAGGGAGTCGTCAGTCATTCTTTCCTAGGTTTGCCTGAAACTCTATTGTTACTACACTTTAGCTTTCTTTAACTCTGAACCAGAAATTTCAATGCTAGGTGCATGAGAAAGACTTCAGCTGGATTTTACACAGGTAAAATAGATCACTCATCAATTTATCCCCTTAATAACGGGTTTCTAGTCTCTAGTGTGTGTAGCTCTGTGTAAAGCTCTGTGGGATAGAGGAAAATCAATGGACATGGCTCTTGCTCTTATGGGATTTCTTTGCCTATAAGCAAGTAATTTTTTTTCTTGAGACATGATTTCTTTATAGTTCTGGCTTTCCTGGAACTCACTATGTAGACCAAGTAGACCTTGAACTTGGAGAGATCCACCTGCTTCTGCCTCCTGAGTACTGGGATTAAAGGAATGTGTAATGAGGGTGGAGGCCACTTGAGTGAGATTGTTGCCTTTGTAACAGAAGACACCAGAAAAACAAAATCCTTGCAGGTAAAGAGCAAGAAGGAGGCTGTTTAGCATACGCTGAATAACACCGACTCTGCTGCCATCTTGACTTTGGACTTAACAGTCTCCAGAGCTATGAGAAATATGTTTGTTGTCTTAGCCACCCATATAATATTATCCTGACTTGACTAAGACAAGAGGATTATTATTCTTCATTATGATAATGGAACAGAGTCACAGATGAACTCACCAGTTTGCTTATGGTCACAAAACTTATAAAAAGTATAATTGAGATTTCTCCAGGGCAGCCCAGCACTAGAGTCCAGCACTAGAGTCTGTGCTTTTTAAAAAAAATTAGATATTTATTTTATTTACATTTTTTTGGGGGGGGTGGGATTTTGAGACAGGGTTTCTCTGTATAACCCTGCCTGTCCTGGAATTCACTTTGTAGACCAGGCTGGCCTTGAATTCAGAAATCTGCCTGCCTCTCTGCCTCCGGAGTGTGCTACCACACCCGGCTTATTTACATTTCAAATATTGTCCCCTTTCCTGGTTTCCCCTCCTAAAACCCCCTATCCCCTATCCCCACACCCACACCCACACCTCACTCACCAACCCACCCACACCCACTTCCTGGCATAGAGCCTTCTGAGGACCAAGAGCCTCTCCTCCTGATGACTGACTAGGCCATCCTCTGCTACATATGCAGCTGGAGCCGTGGAGTCTGAGCTTTTAGCCACTATTGTTACTTCGATTCATCAGATAACTATTAGGTAGATTAATTAGCTGCTGACGGTCATGCTAGGAGGTTATATGAAAATTCCACTAAGAAGCTCACCGTTTGGAGGGGGAGACCAAATGCCAAGGACAATGTAGTGGGACAAATGTGAGACCGATATGAACAAATTATTTTAGAAGCACCAAGAAAACAGCTATACTGTACTTAGTGCTTATTGTTTTCATATTAAAAACAAAGCACTAATAGACAGTAATCCACAGGGCAGTTTAGAAAGTGTTACTAAGTTCGCTACTGAGGCAAATGGGAAATCAAAACGCTGCTAATGACTCTTTCCAAACTTGGTCTCTGAATATTCATTGGCCCTTATAGACTAAAATCACCAGCCCTCAAGGATGTTAACTTTTCTTCTTTTGTTTCCACATGGGCATAGAACTGGGGTTTTGTAAAGGGAACAAATGTGTTAACTAAACCTATAATTGTACCCTGTTACTAGTTGTTGATGAAATCTGCTTCCCTTCCCTTCAATGTCATTATTCCTCCTTCCATTTCTCAGTTCTAAATTCTTTATCCACATTTTTCCTTAGCATCTCCAATCTCAATTGTCATAGTCAACACATCAAACCCACGGGGTCAGTACCATGAGAAGGAAGGTATGATAGTTTTGCTTACACATTAAGTGGACTGCAGCTGACATCCCCATAAGGAGTGACAGGTTAGCAAGGAAAAAGCATAACAGATGTATAGAACTGTCTCAAGACATGAAGACATAAAGGCCCAGGGAAAACTGGTTTAATTTGGGGCTTGTTGAAGAATATGTAGAAATATGACCAGACAAGTGGAAAGAGACATTGGAGGAAAACCTAGAAGGCCTATCTCTTCAGACTCTATTTTGTCTCTCTGTGTAGCCCTGTAGCTTCCTCTTGGATATAAGAAGAACCAAGAATTGGGCCAGGGACACGGGGATTGTGATAGAAAAAGAGGTAGTTGATTAACTAAAAAGAAAGAATGGTGATGGGTTAGAAAGCAGGGAGAGGACTGACTTTCAAAAGCTCTTGTGTGGGGAGGGGGAGGGGGAGAGGGTTGGGGGAGTGTACCTCTGGTGGTAGGGGTTTCCAGTCTTCCTCCACCAGCTGATTTCCCTCATATGTTAATTGCTTTCTCCCATCACACCAGCATGGAAAAAAGTGCAAGAAAAAGAAATGGTGAGCCAGTGAGATGGCTCAGCGGGTAAAGAAAGTGCCCACTGCCAAACCTGGGGAGCTGAGTTCAACCAGGTTTCACCCTTGGTGTACAGAGACACCAGATGACAATTGTCCCTCTTTCCTCTCCCCGACTCTCTTTAAAGTCTGCACAAATACCATCTGAGTCTCCTTAAGTCCAGGTCTCATCCCAGTGAAGACTTCAGCCAGTCTCTTTTACTGCCTTGAGAGTGAACGGCTGTTAAAAGAGTATCCTGTTTGTTTCTGCTGACACCTGAGAATAGGGCCTCGACTAGGGCCAGGTAGCAAGTTTAGATGGGTTTTACATGAATTGTGAATCAATCCCATGAACTCAATCTCTACTTCTCCTTTTTATCTTTCCCCCCTTCCTCTTTGTGGCCCCACTCCTGCCCTCCACCCCCATCTTCTGCATGTTAAGCAAGCGCTCTACCACTGATCTATTGACCCAATCCAATTTCTATGTCATGCTTTGGTCCCCCAGCTTTCTGGTTTCCCTACTTTCTCTTTAAAATGAAATGGAGTTTAAGTTCATTCTGGGTTATTTTTCTACTTGCAAGTTTTATAACAGTAAATTATGACCCCATCACTTTAACTGGTTCTGGGTTTGTTCACGTTTGACACTTATAAGGTGAGCCCTTGGGGTTAGGATTCATCCTGATGCAGTATGACCTCATCGTGTAGCCCGCATGTCTGGAAGGAATGAGGATGACAAAAGAGACACTTGGGCCCCTCACTCTGACTACCTGGATTGTTAAAACAAGATACCTTGAGAATCCCCTTAAGAATCTGCTGGGATAAGAAAAACCGTTGAAGCTTGGTACTAGCCAGGGTGGACCTTGCCTCTCAGTAAGGAATAGCTTTCACACAGCACAGACTGGCCCGCAGGAGAGACTGGAGGTGGGCAATGTGGGAGGAAAGCATTCAGCTATGCTAACTCTTCAGCTGCTTAACTACTCGTCTCCCTTAGCTTCTCTCTCCCAGTACTCAGGACACTGACCGTGGAGTTGGAGGGATTGCTAGATCTCTTTGTTCTTTCTGCTAAGTCACTGTGGTCACATTGACTAAATCTGCTTTTCAGCATAGCTGGTTCGTTTAATTGGTTTATTAAGAATGATGATAATTATAGCCGGGCGTGGTGGCGCACGCCTTTAATCCCAGCACTCCGGAGGCAGAGGCAGGCGGATTTCTGAGTTCGAGGCCAGCCTGGTCTACAAAGTGAGTTCCAGGACAACCAGGGCTATACAGAGAGACCCTGTCTCGAAAAAACAAAAAAAAAAAAAAAACAAGAAAAACAACAACAAAAAAAGAATGATGATAATTAATTAACCCAGCTTGTTGAAGACGTCAGGGCCCACCCAGGCTCTGACCTTTAATAACTCTGATAACAATTATAATCCTTATTTATCTTCACAGACTGTTTTCCTTTTCTATGTGAACTCAACCCATTTGCTCCATTTCAAAAGGGACACTACTTATCAATGAAACAAGCTAAAACCTAACTATATCCCCTTCAAACTTTTCTTGTCAAAAAACATTAATAGGGCTGGAGAGTGTAGCTCAAAAGTTGATTGTGTGTAGCATGCACAGGGCTCTAGGTTCCACTACCAACACACAAAACAACAAAAAGTGGACACCCATGCAGATGGAAATTTGTTTGTTTTTAGGATATCAGCAAATATGTTTTCACCATAACTCATTGTCCACAAAAATGCTTAGAAATACATGTATCAGAGACAGTTTTTAAATCTACCTTAAATATTTCCAATTTGCTGTTGACCTCAGTTCTTCCACCAAGGCACCGATGGATACTGTTTTATTTGGGGAGGCCTGTCGGGTTGGGGGTATGTACAAATGTGTAGAAGTATTTGCCTGTGCATGCACATGTGAAGCCAGAGGTCAATGGTGAGTGTCTTCTTTTTGTCATTCTCAACTTTATGATTGTTTTTTTAGACACAGTCTCTCATGGAACGCCAAGCTCACAGTTTTTCATCTGAAGTTGTTCTCAAGCAAGCCCCTAGGGTCAGCCTGTATCTGCAATGCTTTGGCTACAGATGTGTGCCACTGTGCCCAGCTTTTACCTGTGTGTTGGAGATTCAAACTCAAGTCCCCATTCTTACGCAGTAAATACTTAACTCATTGCGCCATGGCCCCAGTCTAGATTCTGGATATCTGATTTTTAGATCACAGAGGCTGCCTTTCTTTCTCTCTCTCTTTCTTTCTCTCTCTCTCTCTCTTTCTTTCTTTCTTTCTTTCTTTCTTTCTTTCTTTCTTTCTTTCTTTCTTTCTTTCTTTCTTTCTTTCTTTCTTTCTTTTTTTCTG